>NC_091062.1:131163336-131468614 GCF_000393655.2 Nicotiana sylvestris | reverse complement strand
ACTATTTTGATAAGTTCGAAATAACACCCTTGAAGGTCAGGGGCCTTCGCCAAAAAGAAGAGTTCGACCTCAATCGAATGATGATGGGTTACTATTTTGATAAGTTCGAAATAACACCCTTTAAGGCTAGGGGCCTTTGCCAAAAAGAAGAGTTCGACCTAGATCGAACGACGACGGGTTACTATTTCGATAAGTTTTAAATAACACCCTTTAAGGCCAGGGGCCATCGCCAAAAAGAAGAGTTCGAGCTCGATCGTACGACGATGGGTTACTATTTCGATATGCTCGAAATAACCCCCTTTAAGGCCAGGGGCCTTCGCCAAAAAGAAGAGTTCGACCTCGATCGAACGACGACAGGTTACTCTTTCGATAAGTTCGAAATAACACCCTTGAAGGCTAGGGGCCTTCGCCAAAAAGAAAAGTTGGACCTCGATCGAACGACGATGGGTTACTATTTTTATAAGTTTGAAATAACACCCTTAAAGGCTAGGGGCCTTCGCCAAAAAGAAGAGTTCAACCTCGATCGAACGACGACGAGTTACAATGTCGATTAGTTTGAAATAACACATTTTAAGGCCAAGGGCCTTTGCCAAAAAGAAGAATTCGACCTCGATCGAACGACAATGGGTTACTATTTCAATAAGTTCAAAATAACACCCTTTAAGGCTAGGGGCCTTCGCCAAAAAGAAGAGTTCAACCTTTATCGAACGACGACGGGTGACTATTTCGATAAGTTCGAAATAACACCCTTTAAGGCCAGAGGCCTTTGCCAAAAAGAAGAGTTCGACCTCGATCATACGACGACGGGTTACTATTTCGATAAGTTCGAAATAACACCCTTTAAGGCCAGGGGCCTTCGCCAAAAAGAAGAGTTCGACCTCGATCGAACGACGACGGTTATTATTACGATAAGTTTGAAATAACACCCTTGAAGGCTAGGGGCCTTCGCCAAAAAGAAGTGTCTGACCTCGATCGAACGGCGATGGATTACTATTTCGATACGTTCGAAATAACAACCTTTTTTGGCCAAGGGCCTTACCAAAAAAAGAGTTCGATCTCGATCGAACGATAACGGGTTACTATTTCGATAAATTCGAAATAACACCCTCTAAGGCCAGGGGCCTTTGCCACAAACAAGAGTTCAACCTCGATCGAACGACGACGGGTTACTATTTTGATAAGTTCGAAATAACACCTTGTAAGGCCAGTGGCCTACGCCAAAAAGAAGAGTTCGACCTCGATCTAAAGACGACAGGTTACTATTTCCATAAGTTCGAAATAACACCCTTGAAGGCCAGTGGCCTTCGCCAAAAAGAAGAGTTTGACCTCAATCGAATGATGATGGGTTACTATTTTGATAAGTTCGAAATAACACCCTTTAAGGGTAGGGGCCTTCGCCAAAAAGAAGAGTTCGACCTCGATCGAACGACGACGGGTTAGTATTTAGATAAGTTTGAAATAACACCCTTTAAGTCCAGGGGCCTTCGCCAAAAAGAAAAGTTCGAGCTCGATCGTACGACGATGGGTTACTATTTCGATATGTTCGAAATAACTCCCTTTAAGGCCAGGGGCCTTCGCCAAAAAGAAGAGTTCGACCTAGATCGAACGACGACAGGTTACTCTTTTGATAAGTTCGAAATAACACCCTTTAAGGCCCGGGGCCTTCGCCAAAAATAAGAGTTTGACCTCGATCGAACGACGACAGGTTACTCTTTCGATAAGTTCGAAATAACACCTTTGAAGGCTAGTGGCCTTCGCCAAAAAGAAAAGTTGGACCTCGATCGAACGACGATGGCTTACTATTTTTATAAGTTTGAAATAACACCCTTAAAGGCTAGGGGCTTTCGCCAAAAATAAGAGTTCGACCTCGATCGAACGACGACGAGTTACAATGTCGATTAGTTTGAAATAACACATTTTAAGGCCAAGGGCCTTCGCCAAAAAGAAGAATTCGACCTCGATCGAACGACAATGGGTTACTATTTCAATAAGTTCGAAATAACACCCTTTAAGGCTAGGGGCCTTCGCCAAAAAGAAGAGTTCAACCTTTATCGAACGACGACGGGTGACTATTTCGATAAGTTCGAAATATCACCCTTTAAGGCCAGAGCCCTTCGCCAAAAAGAAGAGTTCGACCTCGATCATACGACGACGGGTTACTATTTCGATAAGTTCGAAATAATATCCTTTAAGGCTAGGGGCCTTCGCCAAAAAGAAGAGTTCGACCTCGATCGAACGACGACGGTTATTATTACGATAAGTTTGAAATAACACCCTTGAAGGCCAGGGGCCTTCGCCAAAAAGAAGTGTCCGACCTCGATCGAACGGCGATGGATTACTATTTCGATACGTTCGAAATAACACCCTTTTTGGCCAAGGGCCTTTACCAAAAAAAGAGTTCGATCTCGATCGAACGATAACGGGTTACTATTTCGATAAATTCGAAATAACACCCTCTAAGGCCAGGGGCCTTTGCCACAAACAAGAGTTCAACCTCGATCGAACGACAACGGGTTACTATTTTGATAAGTTCAAAATAACACCTTGTAAGGCCAGGGGTTTGCGCCAAAAAGAAGAGTTCGACCTCGATCGAAAGATGACAGGTTACTATTTCGATAAGTTCGAAATAACACCCTTGAAGGCCAGGGGCCTTCGCCAAAAAGAAGAGTTCAACCTCAATCGAATGATGATGGGTTACTATTTTGATAAGTTCGAAATAACACCCTTTAAGGCTAGGGGCCTTCGCCAAAAAGAAGAGTTCAACCTCTATCGAACAACGACGGGTGACTATTTCGATAAGTTCGAAATAACACCCTTAAAGATTAGGGGCCTTCGCCAAAAAGAAGAGTTCGACCTCGATCGAATGACGACGGGTTACTACTTCGATAAGTTTGAAATAACACCCTTTAAGGCCAGGGGCCTTCGCCAAAAAGAAGAGTTCGAGCTCGATCGTACAACGATGGGTTACTATTTCGATATGTTCGAAATAACACCCTTTAAGGCCAGGGGCCTTCGCCAAAAAGAAGAGTTCGACCTCGATCGAACGACGACAGGTTACTCTTTCGATAAGTTCGAAATAACACCCTTTAAGGCCCGGGGCCTTCGCCAAAAAGAAGAGTTTGACCTCGATCGAACGACGACAGGTTACTCTTTCGATAAGTTCTAAATAACACCCTTGAAGGCTAGGGGCCTTCGCCAAAAAGAAAAGTTGGACCTCGATCGAACGACGATGGGTTACTATTTTTATAAGTTCGAAATAACACACTTTAAGGCCAGGGGTCTTCGCCAAAAAGAAGAGTTCGACCTCGATCGAACGACAATGGGTTACTATTTCGATAAGTTCGAAATAACACCCTTAAAGGCTAGGGGCCTTCACCTAAAAGAAGAGTTCAACCTCTATCGAACGACGACTGGTGACTATTTTGATAAGTTCGAAATAACACCCTTTAAGGCCAGAGGCCTTTGCCAAAAAGAAGAGTTCGACCTCGATCATACAACGACGGGTTACTATTTCGATAAGTTCGAAATAACACCCTTTAAGGCCAGGGGCATTCGCCATAAAGAAGAGTTCGACCTCGATCGAACGACGACGGGTTACTATTTCGATGAGTTCGAAATAACACCCTTGAAGGCCAGGGGCTTTCACCAAAAAGAAGAGTTCGACCTCGATCGAACGACGATGTGTTACTATTTTTATAAGTTCGAAATAACACCCTTAAAGGCTAGGGGCCTTCCCCAAAAAGAAGAGTTCGACCTCGATCGAACGACGACGGGTTACTATTTCGATAAGTTTGAAATAACACCCTTTAAGGCCAGAGTCCTTCGCCAAAAAGAAGAGTTCGTGCTCGATCGTATGACAATGGGTTACTATTTCGATATGTTCGAAATAACACCCTTTAAGGCCAGGGACCTTCTCCAAAAAGAAGAGTTCGACCTCGATCGAACGACGTAAGGTTACTCTTTCGATAAGTTCGAAATAACACCCTGTAAGGCCCGGGGCCTTCGCCAAAAAGAAGAGTTCGACTTCGATCGAACGACGACAAATTACTCTTTCGATAAGTTCGAAATAACACCCTTGAATGCTAGGGGCCTTCGCAAAAAAGAAGAGTTCGACCTCGATCGAACGACGATGGATTACTATTTCGATATGTTCGAAATAACACCCTATAAGCCCAAGGGCCTTCGCAAAAAAGAAGAGTTCGACCTCGATCAAACGACAATGGGTTACTATTTCGATAAGTTCGAAATAACACACTTTAAGGCCAGGGGCATTCGCCAAAAAGAAGAGTTCGACCTCGATCGAACGACGACGGGTTACTATTTCGATAAGTTCGAAATAACACCCTTGAAGGCCAGGGGCCTTCACCAAAAAGAAGAGTTCGACCTCGATCGAACGACGATGGGTTACTATTTTTATAATTTCGAAATAACACCCTTAAAGGCTAGGGGCCTTCGCCAAAAAGAAGAGTTTGACCTCGATCGAACGACGACGAGTTACAATGTCGATTAATTTGAAATAACACATTTTAAGGCCAAGGGCCTTCGCCAAAAAAAAGAATTCGACCTCGATCGAAGGACAATGGGTTACTATTTCGATAAGATCGAAATAACACCCTTTAAGGCTAGGGGCCTTCGCCAAAAAGAAGTGTTCAACCTCTATCGAACGACGACGGGTGACTATTTCGATAAGTTCGAAATAACACCCTTTAAGGCCAGAGGCCTTCGCCAAAAAGAAGAGTTCGACCTCGATCATACGACGACGGGTTACTATTTCGATAAGTTCGAAATAACACCCTTTAAGGCCAGGGGTCTTCGCCAAAAAGAAGAGTTCGACCTCGATTGAACGACGACGGGTTACTATTTCGATAAGTTTGAAATAACACCCTTTAAGGACAGGGGCCTTCGCCAAAAAGAAGAGTTCGAGCTTGATCGTACGACGATGGGTTACTATTTCGATATATTCGAAATAACACCCTTTAAGGCTAGGGGCCTTCGCCAAAAAGAAGAGTTCGACCTCGATCGAACGACGACAGGTTACTCTTTCGATAAGTTCTAAATAACACCCTTTAAGGCCCGGTGCCTTTGCCAAAAAGAAGAGTTTGACCTCGATCGAACGACGACAGGTTACTCTTTCGATAAGTTCGAAATAACACCCTTGAAGGCTAGGGGACTTCGCCAAAAAGAAAAGTTGGACCTCGATCGAACGACAATGGGTTACTATTTTTATAAGTTCGAAATAACACCCCTAAAGGCTAGGGGCTTTCGCCAAAAATAAGAGTTCTACCTCGATCGAACGACGACGAGTTACAATGTCGATTAGTTTGAAATAACACATTTTAAGGCCAAGGGCCTTCGCCAAAAAGAAGAATTCGACCTCGATCGAATGACAATGGGTTACTATTTCAATAAGTTCGAAATAACACCCTTTAAGTCTAGGGTCCTTCGCCAAAAAGAAGAGTTCAACCTTTATCGAACGACGACGGGTGACTATTTCGATAAGTTCGAAATATTACCCTTTAAGGCCAGAGGCCTTCGCCAAAAAGAAGAGTTTGACCTCGATCATACGACGACGGGTTACTATTTCGATAAGTTCGAAATAACACCCTTTAAGGCTAGGGGCCTTCGCCAAAAAGAAGAGTTCGACCTCGATCGAACGACGACGGTTATTATTACGATAAGTTTGAAATAACACCCTTGAAGGCCAGGGGCCTTCGCCAAAAAGAAGTGTGTGACCTCGATCGAACGATAACGGGTTACTATTTCGATAAATTCGAAATAACACCCTCTAAGGCCAGGGGCCTTTTCCACAAACAAGAGTTCAACCTCGATCGAACGACGACGGGTTACTATTTTGATAAGTTCGAAATAACACCTTGTAAGGCCAGGGGCCTTCGCCAAAAATAAGAGGTCGACCTCGATCGAAAGACGACAGGTTACTATTTCGATAAGTTCGAAATAACAGCCTTGAAGGCCAGGGTCTTCGCCAAAAAGATGAGTTCGACCTCAATCGAATGATGATGGGTTACTATTTTGATAAGTTCGAAATAACACCCTTTAAGGCTAGGGGCCTTCGCAAAAAAGAAGAGTTCAACCTCTATCGAACAAAGACGGGTGACTATTTCGATAAGTTCGAAATAACACCCTTAAAGGCTAGGGGCCTTCGCCAAAAAGAAGAGTTCGACCTCGATCGAACGACGACGGGTTACTATTTTGATAAGTTTGAAATAACACCCTTTAAGGCCAGGGGCCTTCGCCAAAAAGAAGAGTTCGAGCTCGATCGTACGATGATGGGTTACTCTTTCGATATGTTCGAAATAACACCCTTTAAGGCCAGGGGCCTTCGCCAAAAAGAAGAGTTTGACCGCGATCGAACGACGATAGGTTACTCTTTCGATAAGTTCGAAATAACACCCTTTAAGGCCCGGGGCCTTCGCCAAAAAGATGAGTTTGACCTCGATTGAACGACGACAGGTTACTCTTTCGATAAGTTCGAAATAACACCCTTGAAGGCCAGGGGCCTTCGCCAAAAAGAAGAGTTCAACCTCAATCGAATGATGATGGGTTACTATTTTGATAAGTTCGAAATAACACCCTTTAAGGCTAGGGGCCTTCGCCAAAAAGAAGAGTTCAACCTCTATCGAACAACGACGGGTGACTATTTCGATAAGTTCGAAATAACACCCTTAAAGATTAGGGGCCTTCGCCAAAAAGAAGAGTTCGACCTCGATCGAATGACGACGGGTTACTACTTCGATAAGTTTGAAATAACACCCTTTAAGGCCAGGGGCCTTCGCCAAAAAGAAGAGTTCGAGCTCGATCGTACAACGATGGGTTACTATTTCGATATGTTCGAAATAACACCCTTTAAGGCCAGGGGCCTTCGCCAAAAAGAAGAGTTCGACCTCGATCGAACGACGACAGGTTACTCTTTCGATAAGTTCGAAATAACACCCTTTAAGGCCCGGGGCCTTCGCCAAAAAGAAGAGTTTGACCTCGATCGAACGACGACAGGTTACTCTTTCGATAAGTTCTAAATAACACCCTTGAAGGCTAGGGGCCTTCGCCAAAAAGAAAAGTTGGACCTCGATCGAACGACGATGGGTTACTATTTTTATAAGTTCGAAATAACACACTTTAAGGCCAGGGGTCTTCGCCAAAAAGAAGAGTTCGACCTCGATCGAACGACAATGGGTTACTATTTCGATAAGTTCGAAATAACACCCTTAAAGGCTAGGGGCCTTCACCTAAAAGAAGAGTTCAACCTCTATCGAACGACGACTGGTGACTATTTTGATAAGTTCGAAATAACACCCTTTAAGGCCAGAGGCCTTTGCCAAAAAGAAGAGTTCGACCTCGATCATACAACGACGGGTTACTATTTCGATAAGTTCGAAATAACACCCTTTAAGGCCAGGGGCATTCGCCATAAAGAAGAGTTCGACCTCGATCGAACGACGACGGGTTACTATTTCGATGAGTTCGAAATAACACCCTTGAAGGCCAGGGGCTTTCACCAAAAAGAAGAGTTCGACCTCGATCGAACGACGATGTGTTACTATTTTTATAAGTTCGAAATAACACCCTTAAAGGCTAGGGGCCTTCCCCAAAAAGAAGAGTTCGACCTCGATCGAACGACGACGGGTTACTATTTCGATAAGTTTGAAATAACACCCTTTAAGGCCAGAGTCCTTCGCCAAAAAGAAGAGTTCGTGCTCGATCGTATGACAATGGGTTACTATTTCGATATGTTCGAAATAACACCCTTTAAGGCCAGGGACCTTCTCCAAAAAGAAGAGTTCGACCTCGATCGAACGACGTAAGGTTACTCTTTCGATAAGTTCGAAATAACACCCTGTAAGGCCCGGGGCCTTCGCCAAAAAGAAGAGTTCGACTTCGATCGAACGACGACAAATTACTCTTTCGATAAGTTCGAAATAACACCCTTGAATGCTAGGGGCCTTCGCAAAAAAGAAGAGTTCGACCTCGATCGAACGACGATGGATTACTATTTCGATATGTTCGAAATAACACCCTATAAGCCCAAGGGCCTTCGCAAAAAAGAAGAGTTCGACCTCGATCAAACGACAATGGGTTACTATTTCGATAAGTTCGAAATAACACACTTTAAGGCCAGGGGCATTCGCCAAAAAGAAGAGTTCGACCTCGATCGAACGACGACGGGTTACTATTTCGATAAGTTCGAAATAACACCCTTGAAGGCCAGGGGCCTTCACCAAAAAGAAGAGTTCGACCTCGATCGAACGACGATGGGTTACTATTTTTATAATTTCGAAATAACACCCTTAAAGGCTAGGGGCCTTCGCCAAAAAGAAGAGTTTGACCTCGATCGAACGACGACGAGTTACAATGTCGATTAATTTGAAATAACACATTTTAAGGCCAAGGGCCTTCGCCAAAAAAAAGAATTCGACCTCGATCGAAGGACAATGGGTTACTATTTCGATAAGATCGAAATAACACCCTTTAAGGCTAGGGGCCTTCGCCAAAAAGAAGTGTTCAACCTCTATCGAACGACGACGGGTGACTATTTCGATAAGTTCGAAATAACACCCTTTAAGGCCAGAGGCCTTCGCCAAAAAGAAGAGTTCGACCTCGATCATACGACGACGGGTTACTATTTCGATAAGTTCGAAATAACACCCTTTAAGGCCAGGGGTCTTCGCCAAAAAGAAGAGTTCGACCTCGATTGAACGACGACGGGTTACTATTTCGATAAGTTTGAAATAACACCCTTTAAGGACAGGGGCCTTCGCCAAAAAGAAGAGTTCGAGCTTGATCGTACGACGATGGGTTACTATTTCGATATATTCGAAATAACACCCTTTAAGGCTAGGGGCCTTCGCCAAAAAGAAGAGTTCGACCTCGATCGAACGACGACAGGTTACTCTTTCGATAAGTTCTAAATAACACCCTTTAAGGCCCGGTGCCTTTGCCAAAAAGAAGAGTTTGACCTCGATCGAACGACGACAGGTTACTCTTTCGATAAGTTCGAAATAACACCCTTGAAGGCTAGGGGACTTCGCCAAAAAGAAAAGTTGGACCTCGATCGAACGACAATGGGTTACTATTTTTATAAGTTCGAAATAACACCCCTAAAGGCTAGGGGCTTTCGCCAAAAATAAGAGTTCTACCTCGATCGAACGACGACGAGTTACAATGTCGATTAGTTTGAAATAACACATTTTAAGGCCAAGGGCCTTCGCCAAAAAGAAGAATTCGACCTCGATCGAATGACAATGGGTTACTATTTCAATAAGTTCGAAATAACACCCTTTAAGTCTAGGGTCCTTCGCCAAAAAGAAGAGTTCAACCTTTATCGAACGACGACGGGTGACTATTTCGATAAGTTCGAAATATTACCCTTTAAGGCCAGAGGCCTTCGCCAAAAAGAAGAGTTTGACCTCGATCATACGACGACGGGTTACTATTTCGATAAGTTCGAAATAACACCCTTTAAGGCTAGGGGCCTTCGCCAAAAAGAAGAGTTCGACCTCGATCGAACGACGACGGTTATTATTACGATAAGTTTGAAATAACACCCTTGAAGGCCAGGGGCCTTCGCCAAAAAGAAGTGTGTGACCTCGATCGAACGATAACGGGTTACTATTTCGATAAATTCGAAATAACACCCTCTAAGGCCAGGGGCCTTTTCCACAAACAAGAGTTCAACCTCGATCGAACGACGACGGGTTACTATTTTGATAAGTTCGAAATAACACCTTGTAAGGCCAGGGGCCTTCGCCAAAAATAAGAGGTCGACCTCGATCGAAAGACGACAGGTTACTATTTCGATAAGTTCGAAATAACAGCCTTGAAGGCCAGGGTCTTCGCCAAAAAGATGAGTTCGACCTCAATCGAATGATGATGGGTTACTATTTTGATAAGTTCGAAATAACACCCTTTAAGGCTAGGGGCCTTCGCAAAAAAGAAGAGTTCAACCTCTATCGAACAAAGACGGGTGACTATTTCGATAAGTTCGAAATAACACCCTTAAAGGCTAGGGGCCTTCGCCAAAAAGAAGAGTTCGACCTCGATCGAACGACGACGGGTTACTATTTTGATAAGTTTGAAATAACACCCTTTAAGGCCAGGGGCCTTCGCCAAAAAGAAGAGTTCGAGCTCGATCGTTACGACGATGGGTTACTCTTTCGATATGTTCGAAATAACACCCTTTAAGGCCAGGGGCCTTCGCCAAAAAGAAGAGTTTGACCGCGATCGAACGACGATAGGTTACTCTTTCGATAAGTTCGAAATAACACCCTTTAAGGCCCGGGGCCTTCGCCAAAAAGATGAGTTTGACCTCGATTGAACGACGACAGGTTACTCTTTCGATAAGTTGGAAATAACACCCTTGAAGGCTAGGGGCCTTCGCCAAAAAGAAAAGTTGGACCTCGATCGAACGACGATGGGTTACTATTTTTATAAGTTCGAAATAACACACTTTAAGGCCAGGGGCCTTCGCCAAAAAGAAGAGTTCGACCTCGATCGAACGACAATGGGTTACTATTTCGATAAGTTCGAAATAACACCCTTAAAGGCTAGGGGCCTTCACCAAAAAGAAGAGTTCAACCTCTATCGAACGACGACTGGTGACTATTTTGATAAGTTCGAAATAACACCCTTTAAGGCCAGAGGCCTTCGCCAAAAAGACGAGTTCGACCTCGATCATACAACGACGGGTTACTATTTCGAAAAGTTCGAAATAACACCCTTTAAGGCCAGGGGCATTTGCCATAAAGAAGAGTTCGACCTCGATCGAACGACGACGGGTTACTATTTCGTTAAGTTCGAAATAACACCCTTGAAGGCCAGGGGCCTTCACCAAAAAGAAGTGTTCGACCTCGATCGAACGACGATGGGTTACTATTTTTATAAGTTCGAAATAACACCCTTACAGGCTAGGGGCCTTCGCCAAAAAGAAGAGTTCGACCTCGATCGAACGACGACGGGTTACTATGTCGATTAGTTTGAAATAACACATTTTAAGGCCAAGGGCCTTCGCCAAAAAGAAGAATTCGACCTTTATCGAACGACAATGGGTTACTATTTCGATAAGTTCGAAATAACACCCTTTAAGGCTAGGGTCCTTCGCCAAAAAGAAGAGTTCAACCTCTATCGAACGACGACGGGTGACTATTTCGATAAGTTCGAAATAACACCCTGTAAGGCCAGAGGCCTTCGCCAAAAAGAAGAGTTCGACCTCGATCATACGACGATGGGTTACTATTTCGATAAGTTCGAAATAACACCCTTTAAGGCCAGGGGCCTTCGCCAAAAAGAAGAGTTCGACCTCGATCGAACGACGACGAGTTACTATTTTGATAAGTTTGAAATAAAACATTTTAAGGCCAAGGGCCTTCGCCAAATAGAAGATTTCGACCTCGATCGAACGACGATGAATTACTATTTCGATATGTTCGAAATAACACCCTTTTAGGCCAAGGGCCTTCTCAAAAAAGAAGAGTTCAACCTCTATCGAACGACGACGGGTTACTCTTTCGATAAGTTCGAAATAACACCCTGTAAGGCCCGGGGCCTTCGCCAAAAAGAAGAGTTCGACCTCGATCGAACGACGACGGGTGACTATTTCGATAAGTTCGAAATAACACCCTTTAAGGCCAAGAGCCTTCGCAAAAAAGAAGAGTTCAAACTCTATTGAACGACGACGGGTGACTATTTCGATATGTTCGAAATAACAACCTTTAAGGCCAGAGGCCTTCGCCAAAAAAAAGAGTTCGACCTCAATCGAACGACGACGGCTTATTATTTCAATAAGTTCGAAATAACACCCCTAAAGGCTAGGGGCTTTCGCCAAAAATAAGAGTTCTACCTCGATCGAACGACGACGAGTTACAATGTCGATTAGTTTGAAATAACACATTTTAAGGCCAAGGGCCTTCGCCAAAAAGAAGAATTCGACCTCGATCGAATGACAATGGGTTACTATTTCAATAAGTTCGAAATAACACCCTTTAAGTCTAGGGTCCTTCGCCAAAAAGAAGAGTTCAACCTTTATCGAACGACGACGGGTGACTATTTCGATAAGTTCGAAATATTACCCTTTAAGGCCAGAGGCCTTCGCCAAAAAGAAGAGTTTGACCTCGATCATACGACGACGGGTTACTATTTCGATAAGTTCGAAATAACACCCTTTAAGGCTAGGGGCCTTCGCCAAAAAGAAGAGTTCGACCTCGATCGAACGACGACGGTTATTATTACGATAAGTTTGAAATAACACCCTTGAAGGCCAGGGGCCTTCGCCAAAAAGAAGTGTCTGACCTCGATCGAACGATAACGGGTTACTATTTCGATAAATTCGAAATAACACCCTCTAAGGCCAGGGGCCTTTTCCACAAACAAGAGTTCAACCTCGATCGAACGACGACGGGTTACTATTTTGATAAGTTCGAAATAACACCTTGTAAGGCCAGGGGCCTTCGCCAAAAATAAGAGGTCGACCTCGATCGAAAGACGACAGGTTACTATTTCGATAAGTTCGAAATAACAGCCTTGAAGGCCAGGGGCCTTCGCCAAAAAGATGAGTTCGACCTCAATCGAATGATGATGGGTTACTATTTTGATAAGTTCGAAATAACACCCTTTAAGGCTAGGGGCCTTCGCAAAAAAGAAGAGTTCAACCTCTATCGAACAAAGACGGGTGACTATTTCGATAAGTTCGAAATAACACCCTTAAAGGCTAGGGGCCTTCGCCAAAAAGAAGAGTTCGACCTCGATCGAACGACGACGGGTTACTATTTTGATAAGTTTGAAATAACACCCTTTAAGGCCAGGGGCCTTCGCCAAAAAGAAGAGTTCGAGCTCGATCGTACGATGATGGGTTACTCTTTCGATATGTTCGAAATAACACCCTTTAAGGCCAGGGGCCTTCGCCAAAAAGAAGAGTTTGACCGCGATCGAACGACGATAGGTTACTCTTTCGATAAGTTCGAAATAACACCCTTTAAGGCCCGGGGCCTTCGCCAAAAAGATGAGTTTGACCTCGATTGAACGACGACAGGTTACTCTTTCGATAAGTTGGAAATAACACCCTTGAAGGCTAGGGGCCTTCGCCAAAAAGAAAAGTTGGACCTCGATCGAACGACGATGGGTTACTATTTTTATAAGTTCGAAATAACACACTTTAAGGCCAGGGGCCTTCGCCAAAAAGAAGAGTTCGACCTCGATCGAACGACAATGGGTTACTATTTCGATAAGTTCGAAATAACACCCTTAAAGGCTAGGGGCCTTCACCAAAAAGAAGAGTTCAACCTCTATCGAACGACGACTGGTGACTATTTTGATAAGTTCGAAATAACACCCTTTAAGGCCAGAGGCCTTCGCCAAAAAGACGAGTTCGACCTCGATCATACAACGACGGGTTACTATTTCGAAAAGTTCGAAATAACACCCTTTAAGGCCAGGGGCATTTGCCATAAAGAAGAGTTCGACCTCGATCGAACGACGACGGGTTACTATTTCGTTAAGTTCGAAATAACACCCTTGAAGGCCAGGGGCCTTCACCAAAAAGAAGTGTTCGACCTCGATCGAACGACGATGGGTTACTATTTTTATAAGTTCGAAATAACACCCTTACAGGCTAGGGGCCTTCGCCAAAAAGAAGAGTTCGACCTCGATCGAACGACGACGGGTTACTATGTCGATTAGTTTGAAATAACACATTTTAAGGCCAAGGGCCTTCGCCAAAAAGAAGAATTCGACCTTTATCGAACGACAATGGGTTACTATTTCGATAAGTTCGAAATAACACCCTTTAAGGCTAGGGTCCTTCGCCAAAAAGAAGAGTTCAACCTCTATCGAACGACGACGGGTGACTATTTCGATAAGTTCGAAATAACACCCTGTAAGGCCAGAGGCCTTCGCCAAAAAGAAGAGTTCGACCTCGATCATACGACGATGGGTTACTATTTCGATAAGTTCGAAATAACACCCTTTAAGGCCAGGGGCCTTCGCCAAAAAGAAGAGTTCGACCTCGATCGAACGACGACGAGTTACTATTTTGATAAGTTTGAAATAAAACATTTTAAGGCCAAGGGCCTTCGCCAAATAGAAGATTTCGACCTCGATCGAACGACGATGAATTACTATTTCGATATGTTCGAAATAACACCCTTTTAGGCCAAGGGCCTTCTCAAAAAAGAAGAGTTCAACCTCTATCGAACGACGACGGGTTACTCTTTCGATAAGTTCGAAATAACACCCTGTAAGGCCCGGGGCCTTCGCCAAAAAGAAGAGTTCGACCTCGATCGAACGACGACGGGTGACTATTTCGATAAGTTCGAAATAACACCCTTTAAGGCCAAGAGCCTTCGCAAAAAAGAGGAGTTCAAACTCTATTGAACGACGACGGGTGACTATTTCGATATGTTCGAAATAACAACCTTTAAGGCCAGAGGCCTTCGCCAAAAAAAAGAGTTCGACCTCAATCGAACGACGACGGCTTATTATTTCAATAAGTTCGAAATAACACCGTTTAAGGCCAGGGGCCTTCGCCAAAAAGAAAAGTTCGACCTCGATCGAACGACGACGGGTTACTATTTTGATAAGTTCGAAATAACACCCTTGAAGGCCAGGGACCTTCGCCAAAAAGAAGAATTCGACCTCGATCGAATGACAATGGGTTACTATTTCAATAAGTTCGAAATAACACCCTTTAAGTCTAGGGTCCTTCGCCAAAAAGAAGAGTTCAACCTTTATCGAACGACGACGGGTGACTATTTCGATAAGTTCGAAATATTACCCTTTAAGGCCAGAGGCCTTCGCCAAAAAGAAGAGTTCGACCTCGATCATACGACGATGGGTTACTATTTCGATAAGTTCGAAATAACACCCTTGAAGGCCAGGGGCCTTCGCCAAAAAGATGAGTTCGACCTCAATCGAATGATGATGGGTTACTATTTTGATAAGTTCGAAATAACACCCTTTAAGGCTAGGGGCCTTCGCCAAAAAGAAGAGTTCAACCTCTATCGAACAACGACGGATGACTATTTCGATAAGTTTGAAATAACACCCTTAAAGGCTAGGGGCCTTCGCCAAAAAGAAGAGTTCGACCTCGATCGAACGACGACGGGTTACTATTTTGATAAGTTTGAAATAACACCCTTTAAGGCCAGGGGCCTTCGCCAAAAAGAAGAGTTCGAGCTCGATCGTACGACGATGGGTTACTCTTTCGATATGTTCGAAATAACACCCTTTAAGGCCAGGGGCCTTCGCCAAAAAGAAGAGTTTGACCGCGATCGAACGACGATAGGTTACTCTTTCGATAAGTTCGAAATAACACCCTTTAAGGCCCGGGGCCTTCGCCAAAAAGATGAGTTTGACCTCGATTGAACGACGACAGGTTACTCTTTCGATAAGTTGGAAATAACACCCTTGAAGGCTAGGGGCCTTCGCCAAAAAGAAAAGTTGGACCTCGATCGAACGACGATGGGTTACTATTTTTATAAGTTCGAAATAACACACTTTAAGGCCAGGGGCCTTCGCCAAAAAGAAGAGTTCGACCTCGATCGAACGACAATGGGTTACTATTTCGATAAGTTCGAAATAACACCCTTAAAGGCTAGGGGCCTTCACCAAAAAGAAGAGTTCAACCTCTATCGAACGACGACTGGTGACTATTTTGATAAGTTCGAAATAACACCCTTTAAGGCCAGAGGACTTCGCCAAAAAGACGAGTTCGACCTCGATCATACAACGACGGGTTACTATTTCGAAAAGTTCGAAATAACACCCTTTAAGGCCAGGGGCATTTGCCATAAAGAAGAGTTCGACCTCGATCGAACGACGACGGGTTACTATTTCGTTAAGTTCGAAATAACACCCTTGAAGGCCAGGGGCCTTCACCAAAAAGAAGTGTTCGACCTCGATCGAACGACGATGGGTTACTATTTTTATAAGTTCGAAATAACACCCTTACAGGCTAGGGGCCTTCGCCAAAAAGAAGAGTTCGACCTCGATCGAACGACGACGGGTTACTATGTCGATTAGTTTGAAATAACACATTTTAAGGCCAAGGGCCTTCGCCAAAAAGAAGAATTCGACCTTTATCGAACGACAATGGGTTACTATTTCGATAAGTTCGAAATAACACCCTTTAAGGCTAGGGTCCTTCGCCAAAAAGAAGAGTTCAACCTCTATCGAACGACGACGGGTGACTATTTCGATAAGTTCGAAATAACACCCTGTAAGGCCAGAGGCCTTCGCCAAAAAGAAGAGTTCGACCTCGATCATACGACGATGGGTTACTATTTCGATAAGTTCGAAATAACACCCTTTAAGGCCAGGGGCCTTCGCCAAAAAGAAGAGTTCGACCTCGATCGAACGACGACGAGTTACTATTTTGATAAGTTTGAAATAAAACATTTTAAGGCCAAGGGCCTTCGCCAAATAGAAGATTTCGACCTCGATCGAACGACGATGAATTACTATTTCGATATGTTCGAAATAACACCCTTTTAGGCCAAGGGCCTTCTCAAAAAAGAAGAGTTCAACCTCAATCGAACGACGACGGGTTACTCTTTCGATAAGTTCGAAATAACACCCTGTAAGGCCCGGGGCCTTCGCCAAAAAGAAGAGTTCGACCTCGATCGAACGACGACGGGTGACTATTTCGATATGTTCGAAATAACAACCTTTAAGGCCAGAGGCCTTCGCCAAAAAAAAGAGTTCGACCTCAATCGAACGACGACGGCTTATTATTTCAATAAGTTCGAAATAACACCGTTTAAGGCGAGGGGCCTTCGCCAAAAAGAAAAGTTCGACCTCGATCGAACGACGACGGGTTACTATTTTGATAAGTTCGAAATAACACCCTTGAAGGCCAGGGACCTTCACCAAAAAGAAGAGTTTGACCTTGATCGAATGACGATGGGTTACTATTTGATAAGTTCAAAATAACACCCTTAAAGGCTAGGGGCCTTCGCCAAAAAGAAGAGTTCGACCTCGATCGAACGACGACGGGTTACAATGTCGATTAGGTTGAAATAACACATTTTAAGGCCAGGGGCCTTCGCCAAAAAGAGGAGTTTGACCTCGATCGAACGACAATGGGTTACTATTTTGATAAGTTAAAAATAACACCCTATAAGGCCAGGGGCCTTCGCCAAAAGAAGAGTTCGACCTCGATCGAACGACGACGGGTTACTATTTCGATAAGTTTGAAATAACACACTTTAAGGCCAGGGGCCTTCGCCAAAAAGAAGAGTTCGAGCTCGATCGTACGACGATGGGTTACTATTTCGATAAGTTCGATATAACACCCTTGAAGGCTAGGTGCCTTCGCCAAAAGAAGAGTTCGACCTCGATCGAACGACGACGGGTTACTATTTCGATAAGTTTGAAATAACACCCTTTAAGGCCAGGGGCCTTCGCCAAAAAGAAGAGTTCGAGCTCGATCGAATGACGATAGGTTACAATTTTGATAAGTTCGAAATAACACCCTTTAAGGCCAGGGGCCTTCGCCAAAAAGAAGAGTTCGAGCTCGATCGTACGACGATGGGTTACTATTTCGATATGTTCGAAATAACACCCTTTAAGTCCAGGGGCCTTCGCCAAAAAGAAGAGTTCGACCTCGATCGAACGACGACAGGTTACTCTTTCGATAAGTTCGAAATAACACCTTTTAAGTCCCAGGGCCTTTGCCATAAAGAAAAGTTGGACCTCGATCGAACGACGATGGGTTACTATTTCGATAAGTTCGAAATAACACCCTTAAAGGCTAGGGGCCTTCACCAAAAAGAAGAGTTCGACCTCGATCGAACGACGACGAGTTACAATGTCGATTAGTTTGAAATAACACATTTTAAGGCCAAGGGCCTTCGCCAAAAAGAAGAATTCGACCTCGATCGAACGACAATGGGTTACTATTTCGATAAGTTCGAAATAACACCCATTAAGGCCAAGGGCCTTCGCAAAAAAGAAGAGTTCAACCTCTATCGAACGACGACGGGTGACTATTTCGATAAGTTCGAAATAACACCCTTTAAGGCCAGAGGCCTTCGCCAAAAAGAAGAGTTCGACCTCGATCATACGACGACGGGTTACTATTTCGATAAGTTCGAAATAACACCCTTTAAGGCCAGGGGCCTTCGCCAAAAAGAAGAGTTCGACCTCGATCGAACGACGACGAGTTACTATTTTGATAAGTTTGAAATAAAACATTTTAAGGCCAAGGGCCTTCGCCAAATAGAAGATTTCGACCTCGATCGAACGACGATGAATTACTATTTCGATATGTTCGAAATAACACCCTTTTAGGCCAAGGGCCTTCTCAAAAAAGAAGAGTTCAACCTCTATCGAACGACGACGGGTTACTCTTTCGATAAGTTCGAAATAACACCCTGTAAGGCCCGGGGCCTTCGCCAAAAAGAAGAGTTCGACCTCGATCGAACGACGACGGGTGACTATTTCGATAAGTTCGAAATAACACCCTTTAAGGCCAAGAGCCTTCGCAAAAAAGAAGAGTTCAAACTCTATTGAACGACGACGGGTGACTATTTCGATATGTTCGAAATAACAACCTTTAAGGCCAGAGGCCTTCGCCAAAAAAAAGAGTTCGACCTCAATCGAACGACGACGGCTTATTATTTCAATAAGTTCGAAATAACACCCCTAAAGGCTAGGGGCTTTCGCCAAAAATAAGAGTTCTACCTCGATCGAACGACGACGAGTTACAATGTCGATTAGTTTGAAATAACACATTTTAAGGCCAAGGGCCTTCGCCAAAAAGAAGAATTCGACCTCGATCGAAATGACAATGGGTTACTATTTCAATAAGTTCGAAATAACACCCTTTAAGTCTAGGGTCCTTCGCCAAAAAGAAGAGTTCAACCTTTATCGAACGACGACGGGTGACTATTTCGATAAGTTCGAAATATTACCCTTTAAGGCCAGAGGCCTTCGCCAAAAAGAAGAGTTTGACCTCGATCATACGACGACGGGTTACTATTTCGATAAGTTCGAAATAACACCCTTTAAGGCTAGGGGCCTTCGCCAAAAAGAAGAGTTCGACCTCGATCGAACGACGACGGTTATTATTACGATAAGTTTGAAATAACACCCTTGAAGGCCAGGGGCCTTCGCCAAAAAGAAGTGTCTGACCTCGATCGAACGATAACGGGTTACTATTTCGATAAATTCGAAATAACACCCTCTAAGGCCAGGGGCCTTTTCCACAAACAAGAGTTCAACCTCGATCGAACGACGACGGGTTACTATTTTGATAAGTTCGAAATAACACCTTGTAAGGCCAGGGGCCTTCGCCAAAAATAAGAGGTCGACCTCGATCGAAAGACGACAGGTTACTATTTCGATAAGTTCGAAATAACAGCCTTGAAGGCCAGGGGCCTTCGCCAAAAAGATGAGTTCGACCTCAATCGAATGATGATGGGTTACTATTTTGATAAGTTCGAAATAACACCCTTTAAGGCTAGGGGCCTTCGCAAAAAAGAAGAGTTCAACCTCTATCGAACAAAGACGGGTGACTATTTCGATAAGTTCGAAATAACACCCTTAAAGGCTAGGGGCCTTCGCCAAAAAGAAGAGTTCGACCTCGATCGAACGACGACGGGTTACTATTTTGATAAGTTTGAAATAACACCCTTTAAGGCCAGGGGCCTTCGCCAAAAAGAAGAGTTCGAGCTCGATCGTACGATGATGGGTTACTCTTTCGATATGTTCGAAATAACACCCTTTAAGGCCAGGGGCCTTCGCCAAAAAGAAGAGTTTGACCGCGATCGAACGACGATAGGTTACTCTTTCGATAAGTTCGAAATAACACCCTTTAAGGCCCGGGGCCTTCGCCAAAAAGATGAGTTTGACCTCGATTGAACGACGACAGGTTACTCTTTCGATAAGTTGGAAATAACACCCTTGAAGGCTAGGGGCCTTCGCCAAAAAGAAAAGTTGGACCTCGATCGAACGACGATGGGTTACTATTTTTATAAGTTCGAAATAACACACTTTAAGGCCAGGGGCCTTCGCCAAAAAGAAGAGTTCGACCTCGATCGAACGACAATGGGTTACTATTTCGATAAGTTCGAAATAACACCCTTAAAGGCTAGGGGCCTTCACCAAAAAGAAGAGTTCAACCTCTATCGAACGACGACTGGTGACTATTTTGATAAGTTCGAAATAACACCCTTTAAGGCCAGAGGCCTTCGCCAAAAAGACGAGTTCGACCTCGATCATACA
Organism: Nicotiana sylvestris; assembly: GCF_000393655.2. Lineage (NCBI taxonomy): Eukaryota > Viridiplantae > Streptophyta > Magnoliopsida > Solanales > Solanaceae > Nicotiana > Nicotiana sylvestris. The sequence continues at coordinate 131,448,385 of NC_091062.1, read as the reverse complement.
ACGACGGGTTACTATTTCGAAAAGTTCGAAATAACACCCTTTAAGGCCAGGGGCATTTGCCATAAAGAAGAGTTCGACCTCGATCGAACGACGACGGGTTACTATTTCGTTAAGTTCGAAATAACACCCTTGAAGGCCAGGGGCCTTCACCAAAAAGAAGTGTTCGACCTCGATCGAACGACGATGGGTTACTATTTTTATAAGTTCGAAATAACACCCTTACAGGCTAGGGGCCTTCGCCAAAAAGAAGAGTTCGACCTCGATCGAACGACGACGGGTTACTATGTCGATTAGTTTGAAATAACACATTTTAAGGCCAAGGGCCTTCGCCAAAAAGAAGAATTCGACCTTTATCGAACGACAATGGGTTACTATTTCGATAAGTTCGAAATAACACCCTTTAAGGCTAGGGTCCTTCGCCAAAAAGAAGAGTTCAACCTCTATCGAACGACGACGGGTGACTATTTCGATAAGTTCGAAATAACACCCTGTAAGGCCAGAGGCCTTCGCCAAAAAGAAGAGTTCGACCTCGATCATACGACGATGGGTTACTATTTCGATAAGTTCGAAATAACACCCTTTAAGGCCAGGGGCCTTCGCCAAAAAGAAGAGTTCGACCTCGATCGAACGACGACGAGTTACTATTTTGATAAGTTTGAAATAAAACATTTTAAGGCCAAGGGCCTTCGCCAAATAGAAGATTTCGACCTCGATCGAACGACGATGAATTACTATTTCGATATGTTCGAAATAACACCCTTTTAGGCCAAGGGCCTTCTCAAAAAAGAAGAGTTCAACCTCTATCGAACGACGACGGGTTACTCTTTCGATAAGTTCGAAATAACACCCTGTAAGGCCCGGGGCCTTCGCCAAAAAGAAGAGTTCGACCTCGATCGAACGACGACGGGTGACTATTTCGATAAGTTCGAAATAACACCCTTTAAGGCCAAGAGCCTTCGCAAAAAAGAAGAGTTCAAACTCTATTGAACGACGACGGGTGACTATTTCGATATGTTCGAAATAACAACCTTTAAGGCCAGAGGCCTTCGCCAAAAAAAAGAGTTCGACCTCAATCGAACGACGACGGCTTATTATTTCAATAAGTTCGAAATAACACCGTTTAAGGCCAGGGGCCTTCGCCAAAAAGAAAAGTTCGACCTCGATCGAACGACGACGGGTTACTATTTTGATAAGTTCGAAATAACACCCTTGAAGGCCAGGGACCTTCGCCAAAAAGAAGAATTCGACCTCGATCGAATGACAATGGGTTACTATTTCAATAAGTTCGAAATAACACCCTTTAAGTCTAGGGTCCTTCGCCAAAAAGAAGAGTTCAACCTTTATCGAACGACGACGGGTGACTATTTCGATAAGTTCGAAATATTACCCTTTAAGGCCAGAGGCCTTCGCCAAAAAGAAGAGTTCGACCTCGATCATACGACGATGGGTTACTATTTCGATAAGTTCGAAATAACACCCTTGAAGGCCAGGGGCCTTCGCCAAAAAGATGAGTTCGACCTCAATCGAATGATGATGGGTTACTATTTTGATAAGTTCGAAATAACACCCTTTAAGGCTAGGGGCCTTCGCCAAAAAGAAGAGTTCAACCTCTATCGAACAACGACGGATGACTATTTCGATAAGTTTGAAATAACACCCTTAAAGGCTAGGGGCCTTCGCCAAAAAGAAGAGTTCGACCTCGATCGAACGACGACGGGTTACAATTTTGATAAGTTTGAAATAACACCCTTTAAGGCCAGGGGCCTTCGCCAAAAAGAAGAGTTCGAGCTCGATCGTACGACGATGGGTTACTCTTTCGATATGTTCGAAATAACACCCTTTAAGGCCAGGGGCCTTCGCCAAAAAGAAGAGTTTGACCGCGATCGAACGACGATAGGTTACTCTTTCGATAAGTTCGAAATAACACCCTTTAAGGCCCGGGGCCTTCGCCAAAAAGATGAGTTTGACCTCGATTGAACGACGACAGGTTACTCTTTCGATAAGTTGGAAATAACACCCTTGAAGGCTAGGGGCCTTCGCCAAAAAGAAAAGTTGGACCTCGATCGAACGACGATGGGTTACTATTTTTATAAGTTCGAAATAACACACTTTAAGGCCAGGGGCCTTCGCCAAAAAGAAGAGTTCGACCTCGATCGAACGACAATGGGTTACTATTTCGATAAGTTCGAAATAACACCCTTAAAGGCTAGGGGCCTTCACCAAAAAGAAGAGTTCAACCTCTATCGAACGACGACTGGTGACTATTTTGATAAGTTCGAAAGAACACCCTTTAAGGCCAGAGGACTTCGCCAAAAAGACGAGTTCGACCTCGATCATACAACGACGGGTTACTATTTCGAAAAGTTCGAAATAACACCCTTTAAGGCCAGGGGCATTTGCCATAAAGAAGAGTTCGACCTCGATCGAACGACGACGGGTTACTATTTCGTTAAGTTCGAAATAACACCCTTGAAGGCCAGGGGCCTTCACCAAAAAGAAGTGTTCGACCTCGATCGAACGACGATGGGTTACTATTTTTATAAGTTCGAAATAACACCCTTACAGGCTAGGGGCCTTCGCCAAAAAGAAGAGTTCGACCTCGATCGAACGACGACGGGTTACTATGTCGATTAGTTTGAAATAACACATTTTAAGGCCAAGGGCCTTCGCCAAAAAGAAGAATTCGACCTTTATCGAACGACAATGGGTTACTATTTCGATAAGTTCGAAATAACACCCTTTAAGGCTAGGGTCCTTCGCCAAAAAGAAGAGTTCAACCTCTATCGAACGACGACGGGTGACTATTTCGATAAGTTCGAAATAACACCCTGTAAGGCCAGAGGCCTTCGCCAAAAAGAAGAGTTCGACCTCGATCATACGACGATGGGTTACTATTTCGATAAGTTCGAAATAACACCCTTTAAGGCCAGGGGCCTTCGCCAAAAAGAAGAGTTCGACCTCGATCGAACGACGACGAGTTACTATTTTGATAAGTTTGAAATAAAACATTTTAAGGCCAAGGGCCTTCGCCAAATAGAAGATTTCGACCTCGATCGAACGACGATGAATTACTATTTCGATATGTTCGAAATAACACCCTTTTAGGCCAAGGGCCTTCTCAAAAAAGAAGAGTTCAACCTCAATCGAACGACGACGGGTTACTCTTTCGATAAGTTCGAAATAACACCCTGTAAGGCCCGGGGCCTTCGCCAAAAAGAAGAGTTCGACCTCGATCGAACGACGACGGGTGACTATTTCGATATGTTCGAAATAACAACCTTTAAGGCCAGAGGCCTTCGCCAAAAAAAAGAGTTCGACCTCAATCGAACGACGACGGCTTATTATTTCAATAAGTTCGAAATAACACCGTTTAAGGCGAGGGGCCTTCGCCAAAAAGAAAAGTTCGACCTCGATCGAACGACGACGGGTTACTATTTTGATAAGTTCGAAATAACACCCTTGAAGGCCAGGGACCTTCACCAAAAAGAAGAGTTTGACCTTGATCGAATGACGATGGGTTACTATTTGATAAGTTCAAAATAACACCCTTAAAGGCTAGGGGCCTTCGCCAAAAAGAAGAGTTCGACCTCGATCGAACGACGACGGGTTACAATGTCGATTAGGTTGAAATAACACATTTTAAGGCCAGGGGCCTTCGCCAAAAAGAGGAGTTTGACCTCGATCGAACGACAATGGGTTACTATTTTGATAAGTTAAAAATAACACCCTATAAGGCCAGGGGCCTTCGCCAAAAGAAGAGTTCGACCTCGATCGAACGACGACGGGTTACTATTTCGATAAGTTTGAAATAACACACTTTAAGGCCAGGGGCCTTCGCCAAAAAGAAGAGTTCGAGCTCGATCGTACGACGATGGGTTACTATTTCGATAAGTTCGATATAACACCCTTGAAGGCTAGGTGCCTTCGCCAAAAGAAGAGTTCGACCTCGATCGAACGACGACGGGTTACTATTTCGATAAGTTTGAAATAACACCCTTTAAGGCCAGGGGCCTTCGCCAAAAAGAAGAGTTCGAGCTCGATCGAATGACGATAGGTTACAATTTTGATAAGTTCGAAATAACACCCTTTAAGGCCAGGGGCCTTCGCCAAAAAGAAGAGTTCGAGCTCGATCGTACGACGATGGGTTACTATTTCGATATGTTCAAAATAACACCCTTTAAGTCCAGGGGCCTTCGCCAAAAAGAAGAGTTCGACCTCGATCGAACGACGACAGGTTACTCTTTCGATAAGTTCGAAATAACACCTTTTAAGTCCCAGGGCCTTTGCCATAAAGAAAAGTTGGACCTCGATCGAACGACGATGGGTTACTATTTCGATAAGTTCGAAATAACACCCTTAAAGGCTAGGGGCCTTCACCAAAAAGAAGAGTTCGACCTCGATCGAACGACGACGAGTTACAATGTCGATTAGTTTGAAATAACACATTTTAAGGCCAAGGGCCTTCGCCAAAAAGAAGAATTCGACCTCGATCGAACGACAATGGGTTACTATTTCGATAAGTTCGAAATAACACCCATTAAGGCCAAGGGCCTTCGCAAAAAAGAAGAGTTCAACCTCTATCGAACGACGACGGGTGACTATTTCGATAAGTTCGAAATAACACCCTTTAAGGCCAGAGGCCTTCGCCAAAAAGAAGAGTTCGACCTCGATCATACGACGACGGGTTACTATTTCGATAAGTTCGAAATAACACCCTTTAAGGCCAGGGGCCTTCGCCAAAAAGAAGAGTTCGACCTCGATCGAACGACGACGGGTTACTATTTCGATAAGTTCGAAATAACACCCTTGAAGGCCAGGGGCCTTCGCCAAAAAGAAGAGTCTGACCTCGATCGAACGACGATGGATTACTACTTCGATACGTTCGAAATAACACCCTTTTTGGCCAAGGGCCTTCGCAAAAAAAAGAGTTCGATCTCGATCGAACGATAACGGGTTACTATTTCGATAAGTTCGAAATAACACCCTTTAAGGCCAGGGGCCTTCGCCAAAAAGAAGAGTTCGACCTCGATCGAACGACAATGGGTTACTAATTCGATAAGTTCGAAATAACACCATTTAAGGCTAGGGGACTTCGCTAAAAAGAAGAGTTCGACCTCGATCATACGACAATGGGTTACTATTTCGATAAGTTCGAAATAACACCCTTTAAGGCTAGGGGCCTTCGCCAAAAAGAAGAGTTCGGCCTCTATCGAACGACGACGGGTTACTATTTCGATAAGTTCGAAATAACACCCTTTAAGGCCAGGGGCCTTTTCCAAAAAGAAGAGTTTGACCTCGATTGAACGACAATGGGTTACTATTTCGATAAGTTCGAAATAACACCCTTTAAGGCTAGGGGCCTTCGCCAAAAAGAAGAGTTCAACCTCTATCGAACGACGACGGGTGACTATTTTGATAAGTTCGAAATAACACCCTTGAAGGTCAGGGGCCTTCGCCAAAAAGAAGAGTTCGACCTCAATCGAATGATGATGGGTTACTATTTTGATAAGTTCGAAATAACACCCTTTAAGGCTAGGGGCCTTTGCCAAAAAGAAGAGTTCGACCTAGATCGAACGACGACGGGTTACTATTTCGATAAGTTTTAAATAACACCCTTTAAGGCCAGGGGCCATCGCCAAAAAGAAGAGTTCGAGCTCGATCGTACGACGATGGGTTACTATTTCGATATGCTCGAAATAACCCCCTTTAAGGCCAGGGGCCTTCGCCAAAAAGAAGAGTTCGACCTCGATCGAACGACGACAGGTTACTCTTTCGATAAGTTCGAAATAACACCCTTGAAGGCTAGGGGCCTTCGCCAAAAAGAAAAGTTGGACCTCGATCGAACGACGATGGGTTACTATTTTTATAAGTTTGAAATAACACCCTTAAAGGCTAGGGGCCTTCGCCAAAAAGAAGAGTTCAACCTCGATCGAACGACGACGAGTTACAATGTCGATTAGTTTGAAATAACACATTTTAAGGCCAAGGGCCTTTGCCAAAAAGAAGAATTCGACCTCGATCGAACGACAATGGGTTACTATTTCAATAAGTTCAAAATAACACCCTTTAAGGCTAGGGGCCTTCGCCAAAAAGAAGAGTTCAACCTTTATCGAACGACGACGGGTGACTATTTCGATAAGTTCGAAATAACACCCTTTAAGGCCTGAGGCCTTTGCCAAAAAGAAGAGTTCGACCTCGATCATACGACGACGGGTTACTATTTCGATAAGTTCGAAATAACACCCTTTAAGGCCAGGGGCCTTCGCCAAAAAGAAGAGTTCGACCTCGATCGAACGACGACGGTTATTATTACGATAAGTTTGAAATAACACCCTTGAAGGCTAGGGGCCTTCGCCAAAAAGAAGTGTCTGACCTCGATCGAACGGCGATGGATTACTATTTCGATACGTTCGAAATAACACCCTTTTTTGGCCAAGGGCCTTCGCAAAAAAAGAGTTCGATCTCGATCGAACGATAACGGGTTACTATTTCGATAAATTCGAAATAACACCCTCTAAGGCCAGGGGCCTTTGCCACAAACAAGAGTTCAACCTCGATCGAACGACGACGGGTTACTATTTTGATAAGTTCGAAATAACACCTTGTAAGGCCAGTGGCCTACGCCAAAAAGAAGAGTTCGACCTCGATCTAAAGACGACAGGTTACTATTTCCATAAGTTCGAAATAACACCCTTGAAGGCCAGTGGCCTTCGCCAAAAAGAAGAGTTTGACCTCAATCGAATGATGATGGGTTACTATTTTGATAAGTTCGAAATAACACCCTTTAAGGGTAGGGGCCTTCGCCAAAAAGAAGAGTTCGACCTCGATCGAACGACGACGGGTTAGTATTTAGATAAGTTTGAAATAACACCCTTTAAGTCCAGGGGCCTTCGCCAAAAAGAAAAGTTCGAGCTCGATCGTACGACGATGGGTTACTATTTCGATATGTTCGAAATAACTCCCTTTAAGGCCAGGGGCCTTCGCCAAAAAGAAGAGTTCGACCTAGATCGAACGACGACAGGTTACTCTTTTGATAAGTTCGAAATAACACCCTTTAAGGCCCGGGGCCTTCGCCAAAAATAAGAGTTTGACCTCGATCGAACGACGACAGGTTACTCTTTCAATAAGTTCGAAATAACACCCTTGAAGGGTAGGGGCTTTCGCCAAAAAGAAAAGTTGGACCTCGAGCGAACGACGATGGGTTACTATTTTTATAAGTTCGAAATAATGCAGTTTAAGGCCAGGGACCTTCGTCAAAAAGAAGAGATCGACCTCGATCGAACGACAATGGGTTACTATTTCGATAAGTTCGAAATAACACCCTTAAAGGCTAGGGGCCTTCACCAAAAAGAAGAGTTCAACCTCTATCGAACGACGATTGGTGACTATTTTGATAAGTTCGAAATAACACCCTTTAAGGCCAGAGGCCTTCGCCAAAAAGAAGAGTTCGACCTCGATCATACAACGACGAGTTACTATTTCGATAAGTTCAAAATAACACCCTTTAAGGCCAGGGGCATTCGCCATAAAGAAGAGTTCGACCTCGATCGAACGACGACGGGTTACTATTTCGATAAGTTCGAAATAACACCCTTGAAGGCCAGGGGCCTTCACCAAAAAGAAGAGTTCGACCTCGATCGAACGACGATGGGTTACTATTTTTATAAGTTCGAAATAACACCCTTAAAGGTTAGGGGCCTTCACCAAAAAGAAGAGTTCGACCTCGATCGAACGACGACGGGTTACTATGTCGATTAGTTTGAAATAACACATTTTAAGGCCAAGGGCCTTCGCCAAAAAGAAGAATTTGACCTTTATCGAACGACAATGGGTTACTATTTCGATAAGTTCGAAATAACACCCTTTAAGGCTAGGGGCCTTCGCCAAAAAGAAGAGTTCAACCTCTATCGAACGACGACGGGTGACTATTTCGATAAGTTCGAAATAACACCCTTTAAGGCCAGAGGCCTTCGCCAAAAAGAAGAGTTCGACCTCGATCATACGACGATGGGTTACTATTTCGATAAGTTCGAAATAACACCCTTTAAGGCCATGGGCCTTCGCCAAAAATAAGAGTTCGACCTCGATCGAACGACGATGGATTACTATTTCGATATGTTCGAAATAACACCCTTGAAGGCCAGGGGCCTTCGCCAAAAGGAAAAGTTTGACCTCGATCGAACGATGATTGGTAACTATTTTTATAAGTTCGACATAACACCCTTAAAGGCCCGGGGCCTTCGCCAAAAAGAAGAGTTCGACCTCGATCGAACGACGATGGGTTACTTTTTTATAAGTTCGAAATAACACCCTTACAGGCTAGGGGCCTTCGCCAAAAAGAAGAGTTCGACCTCGATCGAACGACGACGGGTTACTATGTCGATTAGTTTGAAATAACACATTTTAAGGCCAAGGGCCTTCGCCAAAAAGAAGAATTTGACCTTTATCGAACGACAATGGGTTACTATTTCGATAAGTTCGAAATAACACCCTTTAAGGCTAGGGGCCTTCGCCAAAAAGAAGAGTTCAACCTCTATCGAACGACGACGGGTGACTATTTCGATAAGTTCGAAATAACACCCTTTAAGGCCAGAGGCCTTCGCCAAAAAGAAGAGTTCGACCTCGATCATACGACGATGGGTTACTATTTCGATAAGTTCGAAATAACACCCTTTAAGGCCATGGGCCTTCGCCAAAAATAAGAGTTCGACCTCGATCGAACGACGATGGATTACTATTTCGATATGTTCGAAATAACACCCTTGAAGGCCAGGGGCGTTTGCCAAAAAGAAAAGTTCGACCTCGATCGAACGATGATTGGTAACTATTTTGATAAGTTCGACATAACACCCTTAAAGGCCCGGGGCCTTCGCCAAAAAGAAGAGTTCGACCTCGATTGAACTACGACAGGTTACTCTTTCGATAAGTTCGAAATAACACCCTTGAAGGCCAGGGGCCTTCGCCAAAAAGAAAAGTTCGACCTCGATCGAACGACGACGGGTTACTATTTCGATATGTTCGAAATAACACCCTTGAAGGCCAGTGGCCTACGCCAAAAAGAATAGTTCAACCTCGATCGAATGACGATGGGTTACTATTTTGATAAGTTCGAAATAACACCCTTTAAGGTCAGAGGCCTTCGCCATAAAAAAGAGTTCGACCTCGATCGAACGACGACGACTTACTATTTCAATAAGTTCGAAATAACACCTTTAAGGCTAGGGTCCTTCGCCAAAAAGAAAAGTTCGACTTCGATCGAACGACGACGAGTTACTATTTTGATAAGTTCAAAATAACACCCTTGAAGGCCAGGGACCTTCACCAAAAAGAAGAGTTTGACCTTGATCGAACGGCGATGGGTTACTATTTGATAAGTTCTACATAACACCCTTAAAGGCTAGGGGCCTTCGCCAAAAAGAAGAGTTCGACCTCGATCTAACGACGACGGGTTACAATGTCGATGAGTTTGAAATAACACATTTTAAGGCCAGGGGCCTTCGCCAAAAAGAGGAGTTTGACCTAGATCGAACAACAATGGGTTACTATTTTGATAAGTTCGAAATAACACCCTATAAGGCCAGGGGCCTTCGCCAAAAAGAAGAGTTCGACCTCGATCATACGACGACGGGTTACTATTTCGATAAGTTCGAAATAACACCCTTTAAGGCCAGGGGCCTTCGCCAAAAAGAAGAGTTCGACCTCGATCGAACGACGACGGGTTACTATTTCGATAAGTTCGAAATAACACCCTTTAAGGCCAGGGGCCTTCGCCAAAAAGAAGAGTTCGACCTCGATCGAACGACAATGGGTTACTATTTCGATAAGTTCGAAATAACACCCTTTAAGGCTAGGGGCCTTCGCGAAAAAGAAGAGTTCAACCTCTATCGAACGACGACGGGTGACTATTTTGATAAGTTCGAAATAACACTCTTTAAGGCTAGAGGCCTTCGCCAAAAAGAAGAGTTCGACCTCGATCATACGACGACGGGTTACTATTTCGATAAGTTCGAAATAACATCATTTAAGTCTAAGGGCCTTCGCCAAAAAGAAGAGTTTGACCTCGATCGAACGACGACGGGTGACTATTTTGATAAGTTCGAAATAACACCCTTTAAGGCCAGAGGCCTTCGCCAAAAAGAAGAGTTCGACCTCGATCATATGACGACGGGTTACTATTTCGATAAGTTCGAAATAACACCATTTAAGTCTAGGGGTCTTCGCCAAAAAGAAGAGTTCGACCTCGATCGAATGACAACGGGTTATTATTTCGATAAGTTCGAAATAACACCCTTGAAGGCTAAGGGCCTTCGCCAAAAAGAAGAGTTCGACCTCGATCGAATGACGATGGCTTACTATTTTAATATGTTCGAAATAACGCCCTTAAAGGCTAGGGGCCTTCGCCAAAAAAAAGAGTTCAACCTCCATCGAACGACGATGGGTTACTATTTCGATAAGTTTGAAATAACACATTTAAGGCTAAGGGCCTTCACCAAAAAGAAGAATTCGACCTCGATCGAACGTTGATGGATTACTATTTCGATATGTTCGAAATAACAACCTTTAAGGCTAAGGACCTTCGCAAAAAAGAAGAGTTCAACCTCTATCGAACGACGACGGGTGACTATTTCGATAAGTTCGAAATAACATCATTTAAGGCCAGAGGCCTTCGCCAAAAAAAAGAGTTCGACCTCGATCATACGATGACGGGTTACTATTTCAATAAGTTTGAAATAACACCGTTTAAGGCCAGGGGCCTACGCCAAAAAGAAAAGTTCGACCTCGATCGAACGATGACGGGTTACTATTTCGATAAGATCGAAATAACACCCTTGAAGGCCAGGGGCCTTCGCCAAAAAGAAGAGTTTGACCTCGATCGAACGACGCTGGGTTACTATTTGATAAGTTCGAAATAACACCCTTAAAGGCTAGGGGCCTTCGCCAAAAAGAAGAGTTCGACCTTGATCGAATGATGACGAGTTACTATTTCGATAAATTCGAAATAACACCATTTAAGTCTAGGGGCCTTCGCCAAAAAGAAGAGTTCGACCTCGATCGAATGACGACGGGTTATTATTTCGATAAGTTCGAAATAACACCCTTGAAGGCTAGGGGCCTTCGCCAAAAAGAAGAGTTCGACCTCGATCGAATGACGATGGCTTACTATTTTAATATGTTCGAAATAACGCCCTTAAAGGCTAGGGGCCTTCGCCAAAAAAAAGAGTTCAACCTCCATCGAACGACGATGGGTTACTATTTCGATAAGTTTGAAATAACACATTTAAGGCTAAGGGCCTTCGCCAAAAAGAAGAATTCGACCTCGATCGAACGTTGATGGATTACTATTTCGATATGTTCGAAATAACAATCTTTAAGGCTAAGGACCTTCGCAAAAAGAAGAGTTCAACCTCTATCGAACGACGACGGGTGACTATTTCGATAAGTTCGAAATAACATCATTTAAGGCCAGAGGCCTTCGCCAAAAAAAAGAGTTCGACCTCGATCATACGATGACGGGTTACTATTTCAATAAGTTTGAAATAACACCGTTTAAGGCCAGGGGCCTTCGCCAAAAAGAAAAGTTCGACCTCGATCGAACAATGACGGGTTACTATTTTGATAAGATCGAAATAACACCCTTGAAGGCCAGGGGCCTTCACCAAAAAGAAGAGTTTGACCTCGATCGAACGACGATGGGTTACTATTTGATAAGTTAGAAATAACACCCTTAAAGGCTAGGGTCCTTCGCCAAAAAGAAGAGTTCGACCTTGATCGAATGATGACGAGATACTATTTCGATAAATTCGAAATAACACCCTTTAAGACCAGGGACCTTCGCCAAAAAGAGGAGTTTGACCTCGATCGAATGACGATAAGTTACTATTTTGATAAGTTCGAAATAACACCCTATAAGGCCAGGGGCCTTCGCCAAAAAGAAGTGTTCGACCTCGATAGAATGACGACGGCTTACTATTTCGATAAGTTCGAAATAACACCCTTGAAGGCTAGGGGCCTTCGCCAAAAGAAGAGTTCGACCTCGATCGAACGACGATGGTTATTATTACGATGAGTTTGAAATAACACCCTTGAAGTCCAGGGGCCTTCGCCAAAAAGAAGTGTCTGACCTCGATAGAACGGCGATGGATTACTATTTCGATACGTTCGAAATAACACCCTTTAAGGCCAAGGGTCTTCGCAAAAAAAAGAGTTCAATCTCGATCGAACAATAATGGGTTACTATTTCGATAAATTCGAAATAACACCCTCTAAGGCCAGGGCCTTCGCCACAAACAAGAGTTCAACCTCGATCGAACGACGACGGGTTACTATTTTGATATGTTCGCCTTGTAAGGCCAGGGGCCTGTGCCAAAAAGAAGAGTTGGACCTCGATCGAAAGACGACAGGTTACTATTTCGATAAGTTCGAAATAACACTCTTGAAGGCCAGGGGCCTTCGCCAAAAAGAAGAGTTCGACCTCGATCGAATGACGATAGGTTACTATTTTGATAAGTTCGAAATAACACCCTTTAAGGCCAGGGGCCTTCGCCAAAAAGAAGAGTTCGACCTCGATCGAACGACAATAGGTTACTAATTCGATAAGTTCGAAATAACACCATTTAAGGCTAGGGGCCTTCGCTAAAAAGAAGAGTTCAACCTCTATCGAACGACGACGGGTGACTATTTCGATAAGTTCGAAATAACACTCTTTAAGGCCAGGGGACTTCGCCAAAAAGAAGAGTTTGACCTCGATCATACGACGACGGGTTACTATTTCGATAAGTTTGAAATAACATTCTTTAAGGCCAGGGGCCTTCGCCAAAAAGAAGAGTTCGACCTCGATCGAACGACGACGAGTTACTATTTCGATAAGTTCGAAATAACACCCTTGAAGGCCAGGGGCCTTCGCCAAAAAGAAGAGTTCAACCTCGATCGAACGACGATGGGTTTCTATTTTAATAAGTTCGAAATAACACCCTTAACGGCTAGGGGCCTTCGCCAAAAAGAAGAGTTCCACCTCGATCGAATGAAGATGGGTTACTATTTCGATTAGTTTGAAATAACACATTTTAAGGCCAAGGGCCTTCGCCAAAAAGAAGAATTCGACCTCGATAGAACGACAATGGGTTACTATTTCGATAAGTTCGAAATAACACCCTTTAAGGCCAGGGGCCTTCGCCAAAAAGAAGAGTTCAACCTCGATCGAACGACGACGGGTTACCATTTCGATAAGTTCGAAATAACACCCTTGAAGGCCAGAGGCCTTCGCCAAAAAGAAGAGTTTGACCTCGATCGAATGACGATAAGTTACTATTTTGATAAGTTCGAAATAACACCCTATAAGGCCAGGGGCCTTCGCCAAAAAGAAGTGTTCGACCTCGATAGAATGACGACGGCTTACTATTTCGATAAGTTCGAAATAACACCCTTGAAGGCTAGGGACCTTCGCCAAAAAGAAGAGTTCGACCTCGATCGAACGACGATGGTTATTATTACGATGAGTTTGAAATAACACCCTTGAAGGCCAGGGGCCTTCGCCAAAAAGAAGTGTCTGACCTCGATAGAACGGCGATGGATTACTATTTCGATACGTTCGAAATAACACCCTTTAAGGCCAAGGGTCTTCGCAAAAAAAAGAGTTCGATCTCGATCGAACAATAATGGGTTACTATTTCGATAAATTCGAAATAACACCCTCTAAGGCCAGGGCCTTCGCCACAAACAAGAGTTCAACCTCGATCGAACGACGACGGGTTACTATTTTGATAAGTTCGCCTTGTAAGGCCATGGGCCTGTGCCAAAAAGAAGAGTTCGACCTCGATCGAAAGACGACAGGTTACTATTTCGATAAGTTCGAAATAACACCCTTGAAGGCCAGGGGCCTTCGCCAAAAAGAAGAGTTCGACCTCGATCGAATGACGATAGGTTACTATTTTGATAAGTTCGAAATAACACCCTTTAAGGCCAGGGGCCTTCGCCAAAAAGAAGAGTTCGACCTCGATCGAACGACAATAGGTTACTAATTCGATAAGTTCGAAATAACACCATTTAAGGCTAGGGGCCTTCGCCAAAAAGAAGAGTTTGACCTCGATCATACGACGACGGGTTACTATTTCGATAAGTTTGAAATAACATTCTTTAAGGCCAGGGGCCTTCGCCAAAAAGAAGAGTTCGACCTCGATCGAACGACGACGAGTTACTATTTCGATAAGTTCGAAATAACACCCTTGAAGGCCAGGGGCCTTCGCCAAAAAGATGAGTTCAACCTCGATCGAACGACGATGGGTTTCTATTTTAATAAGTTCGAAATAACACCCTTAACGGCTAGGGGCCTTCGCCAAAAAGAAGAGTTCGACCTCGATCGAATGAAGATGGGTTACTATTTCGATTACTTTGAAATAACACATTTTAAGGTCAAGGGCCTTCGCGCAAAAAAAAGAGTTCGAACTCGATCGAACGATAACAGGTTACTATTTCGATAAGTTCGAAATAACACCCTTTAAGGCCAGGGGCCTTCGCCAAAAAGAAGAGTTCAACCTCGATCGAACGACGACGGGTTACCATTTCGATAAGTTCGAAATAACACCCTTGAAGGCCAGGGGCCTTCGCCAAAAAGAAGAGTTTGACCTCGATCGAACGACGATGGGTTACTATTTTAATAAGTTTTAAATAACACCCTTAAAGGCTAGGGGCCTTCGCCAAAAAGAAGAGTTCAACCTCAATCGAACGACGACGGGTTACTATATCGATAAGTTTGAAATAACACATTTTAAGGCCAAGGGCCTTCGCCAAAAAGAAGAGTTTGACCTCGATCGAACGTTGATGGATTACTATTTCGATATGTTCGAAATAACACCCTTTAAGGCCAAGGAACTTCGCAATAAAGAAGAGTTCAACCTTTATCGAACGACGACGGGTGACTATTTCGATAAGTTCGAAATAACACCATTTAAGGCCAGAGGCCTTCACCAAAAAAAAGAGTTCGACCTCGATCATACGATGGCAGGTTACTATTTCAATAAGTTTGAAATAACACCGTTTAAGGCCAGGGGCCTTCGCCAAAAAGAAAAGTTCGACCTCGATCGAACGACGACGGGTTACTATTTCGATAAGATCGAAATAACACCCTTGAAGGCCAGGGGCTTCCGCCAAAAAGAAGAGTTTGACCTCGATCGAACGACGATGGGTTACTATTTGATAAGTTCGAAATAACACCCTTAAAGGTTAGGGGCCTTCGCCAAAAAGAAGAGTTCGACCTTGATCGAACGATGACGAGTTACTATTTCGATAAATTCGAAATAACACCCTTTGAGACCAGGGGCCTTCGCCAAAAAGAGGAGTTTGACCTCGATCGAACGACGACGGGTTACTATTTTGATAAGTTCGAATTAACACCCTAAGGCCAGGGGCCTTCGCCAAAAAAAAGTGTTCGACCTCGATAGAATGACGACGAGTTACTATTTAGATAAGTTCGAAATTACACCCTTGAAGGCCAGGGGCCTTCGCCAAAAAGAAGAGGTCGACCTCGATCGAACGACGATGGTTATTATTACGATGAGTTTGAAATAACACCCTTGAAGGCCAGGGGCCTTCGCCAAAAAGAAGTGTCTGACCTCGATAAAACGGCGATGGATTACTATTTTGATACGTTCGAAATAACACCCTTTAAGGCCAAGGGCCTTCGCCAAAAAAAAAGTTCGATCTCGATCGAACGACGAAGGGTGACTATTTCGATAAGTTCGAAATAACATCATTTAAGGCCAGAGGCCTTTGCAAAAAAAAGAGTTCGACCTCGATCGAATGATGACGGGTTACTATTTCGATAAGATCGAAATAACACCCTTGAAGGCCAGGGGCCTTCGCCAAAAAGAAGAGTTTGACCTCGATCGAACAACGATGGGTTACTATTTGATAAGTTTGAAATAACACCCTTAAAGGCTAGGGGCCTTCGCCAAAAAGAAGAGTTCAACCTTGATCGAACGATGACGAGTTACTATTTCGATAAATTCGAAATAACACCCTTTAAGACCAGGGACCTTCGCCAAAAAGAGGAGTTTGACCTCGATCGAATGACGATAAGTTACTATTTTGATAAGTTCGAAATAACACCCTATAAGGCCAGGGGCCTTCGCCAAAAAGAAGTGTTCCACCTCGATCGAACAACGATGGTTATTATTACGATAAGTTTGAAATAACACCCTTGAAGGCCAGGGGCCTTCGCAAAAAAGAAGTGTCTGACCTCGTTCGAATGGCGATGGATTACTATTTCGATATGTTCGAAATAATACCCTTTAAGGCCAAGGGCCTTCGCAAAAAAAAGAGTTCGAACTCGATCGAACGATAACAGGTTACTATTTCGATAAGTTCGAAATAACACCCTTTAAGGCCAGGGGCCTTCGCCAAAAAGAAGAGTTCGACCTCGATCGAAAGACGACAGGTTACTATTTCGATAAGTTCGAAATAACACCCTTGAAGGCCAGAGGCCTTCGCCAAAAAGAAGAGTTCGACCTCGATCATACAATAACAGGTTACTATTTCGATAAGTTCGAAATAACACCCTTTAAGGCCAGGGGCCTTCGCCAAAAAGAAGAGTTCAACCTCGATCGAACGACGACGGGTTACCATTTCGATAAGTTCGAAATAACACCCTTGAAGGCCAGAGGCCTTCGCCAAAAAGAAGAGTTCGACCTCGATCGAACGACGATGGGTTACTATTTTAATAAGTTTTAAATAACACCCTTAAAGGCTAGGGGTCTTCGCCAAAAAGAAGAGTTCAACCTCGATCGAACGACGACGGGTTACTATTTCGATAAGTTTGAAATAACACATTTTAAGGCCAAGGGCTTTCGCCAAAAAGAAGAGTTTGACCTCAATCGAACATTGATGGATTACTATTTCGATATGTTCGAAATAACACCCTTTAAGGCCAAGGAACTTCGCAAAAAAGAAGAGTTCAACCTCTATCGAACGACGACAGGTGACTATTTCGATAAGTTCGAAATAACACCATTTAAGGCCAGAGGCCTTCACCAAAAAAAAGAGTTCGACCTTGATCATACGATGGCAGGTTACTATTTCAATAAGTTTGAAATAACACCGTTTAAGGCTAGGGGCCTTTGCCAAAAAGAAAAGTTCGACCTCGATCGAACGACGACAGGTTACTATTTCGATAAGATCGAAATAACACCCTTGAAGTCCAGGGGATTTCACCAAAAAGAAGAGTTTGACCTCGATCGAACAACGATGGGTTACTATTTGATAAGTTCGAAATAACACCCTTAAAGGCTAGGGGCCTTCGCCAAAAGAAGAGTTCGACCTTGATCGAACGATGACGAGTTACTATTTCGATAAATTCGAAATAACACCCTTTGAGACCAGGGGCCTTCGCCAAAAAGAGGAGTTTGACCTCGATCGAACGACGACGGGTTACTATTTTGATAAGTTCGAATTAACACCCTAAGGCCAGGGGCCTTCGCCAAAAAAAAGTGTTCGACCTCGATAGAATGACGACGAGTTACTATTTAGATAAGTTCGAAATTACACCCTTGAAGGCCAGGGGCCTTCGCCAAAAAGAAGAGGTCGACCTCGATCGAACGACGATGGTTATTATTACGATGAGTTTGAAATAACACCCTTGAAGGCCAGGGGCCTTCGCCAAAAAGAAGTGTCTGACCTCGATAAAACGGCGATGGATTACTATTTTGATACGTTCGAAATAACACCCTTTAAGGCCAAGGGCCTTCGCCAAAAAAAAAGTTCGATCTCGATCGAACGACGAAGGGTGACTATTTCGATAAGTTCGAAATAACATCATTTAAGGCCAGAGGCCTTTGCAAAAAAAAGAGTTCGACCTCGATCGAATGATGACGGGTTACTATTTCGATAAGATCGAAATAACACCCTTGAAGGCCAGGGGCCTTCGCCAAAAAGAAGAGTTTGACCTCGATCGAACAACGATGGGTTACTATTTGATAAGTTTGAAATAACACCCTTAAAGGCTAGGGGCCTTCGCCAAAAAGAAGAGTTCAACCTTGATCGAACGATGACGAGTTACTATTTCGATAAATTCGAAATAACACCCTTTAAGACCAGGGACCTTCGCCAAAAAGAGGAGTTTGACCTCGATCGAATGACGATAAGTTACTATTTTGATAAGTTCGAAATAACACCCTATAAGGCCAGGGGCCTTCGCCAAAAAGAAGTGTTCCACCTCGATCGAACGACGATGGTTATTATTACGATAAGTTTGAAATAACACCCTTGAAGGCCAGGGGCCTTCGCAAAAAAGAAGTGTCTGACCTCGTTCGAATGGCGATGGATTACTATTTCGATATGTTCGAAATAATACCCTTTAAGGCCAAGGGCCTTCGCAAAAAAAAGAGTTCGAACTCGATCGAACGATAACAGGTTACTATTTCGATAAGTTCGAAATAACACCCTTTAAGGCCAGGGGCCTTCGCCAAAAGAAGAGTTCGACCTCGATCGAAAGACGACAGGTTACTATTTCGATAAGTTCGAAATAACACCCTTGAAGGCCAGAGGCCTTCGCCAAAAAGAAGAGTTCGACCTCGATCATACAACGACGGGTTACTATTTCGATAAGTTCGAAATAACACCCTTTAAGGCCAGGGGCCTTCGCCAAAAAGAAGAGTTCAACCTCGATCGAACGACGACGGGTTACCATTTCGATAAGTTTGAAATAACACCCTTGAAGGCCAGAGGCCTTCGCCAAAAAGAAGAGTTCGACCTCGATCGAACGACGATGGGTTACTATTTTAATAAGTTTTAAATAACACCCTTAAAGGCTAGGGGTCTTCGCCAAAAAGAAGAGTTCAACCTCGATCGAACGACGACGGGTTACTATTTCGATAAGTTTGAAATAACACATTTTAAGGCCAAGGGCTTTCGCCAAAAAGAAGAGTTTGACCTCAATCGAACATTGATGGATTACTATTTCGATATGTTCGAAATAACACCCTTTAAGGCCAAGGAACTTCGCAAAAAAGAAGAGTTCAACCTCTATCGAACGACGACAGGTGACTATTTCGATAAGTTCGAAATAACACCATTTAAGGCCAGAGGCCTTCACCAAAAAAAAGAGTTCGACCTTGATCATACGATGGCAGGTTACTATTTCAATAAGTTTGAAATAACACCGTTTAAGGCTAGGGGCCTTTGCCAAAAAGAAAAGTTCGACCTCGATCGAACGACGACAGGTTACTATTTCGATAAGATCGAAATAACACCCTTGAAGTCCAGGGGATTTCACCAAAAAGAAGAGTTTGACCTCGATCGAACGACGATGGGTTACTATTTGATAAGTTCAAAATAACACCCTTAAAGGCTAGGGGCCTTCGCCAAAAAGAAGAGTTTGACCTCGATCGAACGACGACGAGTTACTATTTTGATAAGTTCGAATTAACACCCTAAGGCCAGGGGCCTTCGCCAAAAAGAAGTGTTCGACCTCTATCGAACGACGACGAGTGACTATTTCGATAAGCTCGAAATAACACCCTTTAAGGCCAGAGGCCTTCGCCAAAAAGAAGAGTTCGACCTCGATCATACGACGACGGGTTACTATTTCGATATGTTTTAAATAACACCCTTTAAGGCCAGGGGCCTTAGCCAAAAAGAAGAGTTCCACCTCGATCAAACGAAGATGGGTTACTATTTCGATAAGTTCGAAATAACACCCTTGAAGGCCAGGGGCCTTCGCAAAAAAGAAGTGTCTGACCTTGTTCGAATGGCGATGGATTACTATTTCGATATGTTCGAAATAATACCCTTTAAGGCCAAGGGCCTTCGCAAAAAAAAGAGTTCGAACTCGATCGAACGATAACAGGTTACTATTTCGATAAGTTCGAAATAACACCCTTTAAGGCCAGGGGCCTTCGCCAAAAAGAAGAGTTCGACCTCGATCGAAAGACGACAGGTTACTATTTCGATAAGTTCGAAATAACACCCTTGAAGGCCAGAGGCCTTCGCCAAAAAGAAGAGTTCGACCTCGATCATACAATAACAGGTTACTATTTCGATAAGTTCGAAATAACACCCTTTAAGGCCAGGGGCCTTCGCCAAAAAGAAGAGTTCAACCTCGATCGAACGACGACGGGTTACCATTTCGATAAGTTCGAAATAACACCCTTGAAGGCCAGAGGCCTTCGCCAAAAAGAAGAGTTCGACCTCGATCGAACGACGATGGGTTACTATTTTAATAAGTTTTAAATAACACCCTTAAAGGCTAGGGGTCTTCGCCAAAAAGAAGAGTTCAACCTCGATCGAACGACGACGGGTTACTATTTCGATAAGTTTGAAATAACACATTTTAAGGCCAAGGGCTTTCGCCAAAAAGAAGAGTTTGACCTCAATCGAACATTGATGGATTACTATTTCGATATGTTCGAAATAACACCCTTTAAGGCCAAGGAACTTCGCAAAAAAGAAGAGTTCAACCTCTATCAAACGACGACAGGTGACTATTTCGATAAGTTCGAAATAACACCATTTAAAGCCAGAGGCCTTCACCAAAAAAAAGAGTTAGACCTTGATCATACGATGGCAGGTTACTATTTCAATAAGTTTGAAATAACACCGTTTAAGGCTAGGGGCCTTTGCCAAAAAGAAAAGTTCGACCTCGATCGAACGACGACAGGTTACTATTTCGATAAGATCGAAATAACACCCTTGAAGTCCAGGGGATTTCACCAAAAAGAAGAGTTTGACCTCGATCGAACGACGATGGGTTACTATTTGATAAGTTCGAAATAACACCCTTAAAGGCTAGGGGCCTTCGCCAAAAAGAAGAGTTTGACCTCGATCGAACGACGACGAGTTACTATTTTGATAAGTTCGAATTAACACCCTAAGGCCAGGGGCCTTCGCCAAAAAGAAGTGTTCGACCTCTATCGAACGACGACGAGTGACTATTTCGATAAGCTCGAAATAACACCCTTTAAGGCCAGAGGCCTTCGCCAAAAAGAAGAGTTCGACCTCGATCATACGACGACGGGTTACTATTTCGATAAGTTTTAAATAACACCCTTTAAGGCCAGGGGCCTTAGCCAAAAAGAAGAGTTCCACCTCGATCAAACGAAGATGGGTTACTATTTCGATAAGTTCGAAATAACACCCTTGAAGGCCAGGGGCCTTCGCAAAAAAGAAGTATCTGACCTCGTTCGAATGGCGATGGATTACTATTTCAATATGTTCGAAATAATACCCTTTAAGGCCAAGGGCCTTCGCAAAAAAAAGAGTTCGAACTCGATCGAACGATAACAGGTTACTATTTCGATAAGTTCGAAATAACACCCTTTAAGGCCAGGGGCCTTCGCCAAAAAGAAGAGTTCGACCTCGATCGAAAGACGACAGGTTACTATTTCGATAAGTTCGAAATAACACCCTTGAAGGCCAGAGGCCTTCGCCAAAAAGAAGAGTTCGACCTCGATCATACAAAACAGGTTACTATTTCGATAAGTTCGAAATAACACCCTTTAAGGCCAGGGGCCTTCGCCAAAAAGAAGAGTTCAACCTCGATCGAACGACGACGGGTTACCATTTCGATAAGTTCGAAATAACACCCTTGAAGGCCAGAGGCCTTCGCCAAAAAGAAGAGTTCGACCTCGATCGAACGACGATGGGTTACTATTTTAATAAGTTTTAAATAACACCCTTAAAGGCTAGGGGTCTTCGCCAAAAAGAAGAGTTCAACCTCGATCGAACGACGACGGGTTACTATTTCGATAAGTTTGAAATAACACATTTTAAGGCCAAGGGCTTTCGCCAAAAAGAAGAGTTTGACCTCAATCGAACATTGATGGATTACTATTTCGATATGTTCGAAATAACACCCTTTAAGGCCAAGGAACTTCGCAAAAAAGAAGAGTTCAACCTCTATCGAACGGCGACAGGTGACTATTTCGATAAGTTCGAAATAACACCATTTAAGGCCAGAGGCCTTCACCAAAAAAAAGAGTTCGACCTTGATCATACGATGGCAGGTTACTATTTTAATAAGTTTGAAATAACACCGTTTAAGGCTAGGGGCCTTTGCCAAAAAGAAAAGTTCGACCTCGATCGAACGACGACAGGTTACTATTTCGATAAGATCGAAATAACACCCTTGAAGTCCAGGGGATTTCACCAAAAAGAAGAGTTTGACCTCGATCGAACGACGATGGGTTACTATTTGATAAGTTCGAAATAACACCCTTAAAGGCTAGGGGCCTTCGCCAAAAAGAAGAGTTTGACCTCGATCGAACGACGACGAGTTACTATTTTGATAAGTTCGAATTAACACCCTAAGGCCAGGGGCCTTCGCCAAAAAGAAGTGTTCGACCTCTATCGAACGACGACGAGTGACTATTTCGATAAGCTCGAAATAACACCCTTTAAGGCCAGAGGCCTTCGCCAAAAAGAAGAGTTCGACCTCGATCATACGACGACGGGTTACTATTTCGATAAGTTTTAAATAACACCCTTTAAGGCCAGGGGCCTTAGCCAAAAAGAAGAGTTCCACCTCGATCAAACGAAGATGGGTTACTATTTCGATAAGTTCGAAATAACACCCTTGAAGGCCAGGGGCCTTCGCAAAAAAGAAGTGTCTGACCTCGTTCGAATGGCGATGGATTACTATTTCGATATGTTCGAAATAATACCCTTTAAGGCCAAGGGCCTTCGCAAAAAAAAGAGTTCGAACTCGATCGAACGATAACAGGTTACTATTTCGATAAGTTCGAAATAACACCCTTTAAGGCCAGGGGCCTTCGCCAAAAAGAAGAGTTCGACCTCGATCGAAAGACGACAGGTTACTATTTCGATAAGTTCGAAATAACACCCTTGAAGGCCAGAGGCCTTCGCCAAAAAGAAGAGTTCGACCTCGATCATACAATAACAGGTTACTATTTCGATAAGTTCGAAATAACACCCTTTAAGGCCAGGGGCCTTCGCCAAAAAGAAGAGTTCAACCTCGATCGAACGACGACGGGTTACCATTTCGATAAGTTCGAAATAACACCCTTGAAGGCCAGAGGCCTTCGCCAAAAAGAAGAGTTCGACCTCGATCGAACGACGATGGGTTACTATTTTAATAAGTTTTAAATAACACCCTTAAAGGCTAGGGGTCTTCGCCAAAAAGAAGAGTTCAACCTCGATCGAACGACGACGGGTTACTATTTCGATAAGTTTGAAATAACACATTTTAAGGCCAAGGGCTTTCGCCAAAAAGAAGAGTTTGACCTCAATCGAACATTGATGGATTACTATTTCGATATGTTCGAAATAACACCCTTTAAGGCCAAGGAACTTCGCAAAAAAGAAGAGTTCAACCTCTATCGAACGACGACAGGTGACTATTTCGATAAGTTCGAAATAACACCATTTAAGGCCAGAGGCCTTCACCAAAAAAAAGAGTTCGACCTTGATCATATGATGGCAGGTTACTATTTCAATAAGTTTGAAATAACACCGTTTAAGGCTAGGGGCCTTTGCCAAAAAGAAAAGTTCGACCTCGATCGAACGACGACAGGTTACTATTTCGATAAGATCGAAATAACACCCTTCAAGTCCAGGGGATTTCACCAAAAAGAAGAGTTTGACCTCGATCGAACGACGATGGGTTACTATTTGATAAGTTCGAAATAACACCCTTAAAGGCTAGGGGCCTTCGCCAAAAAGAAGAGTTTGACCTCGATCGAACGACGACGAGTTACTATTTTGATAAGTTCGAATTAACACCCTAAGGCCAGGGGCCTTCGCCAAAAAGAAGTGTTCGACCTCTATCGAACGACGACGAGTGACTATTTCGATAAGCTCGAAATAACACCCTTTAAGGCCAGAGGCCTTCGCCAAAAAGAAGAGTTCGACCTCGATCATACGACGACGGGTTACTATTTCGATAAGTTTTAAATAACACCCTTTAAGGCCAGGGGCCTTAGCCAAAAAGAAGAGTTCCACCTCGATCAAACGAAGATGGGTTACTATTTCGATAAGTTCGAAATAACACCCTTGAAGGCCAGGGGCCTTCGCCAAAAAGAAGAGTTTGACCTCGATCGAACAACGATGGGTTACTATTTGATAAGTTCGAAATAACACCCTTAAAGGCTAGGGGCCTTCGCCAAAAAGAAGAGTTCGACCTCGATCGAATGACGATGGGTTACTATTTGATAAGTTCGAAATAACACCCTTAAAGGCTAGGGGCCTTCGCCAAAAAGAAGAGTTCGACCTTGATCGAACGATGACGAGTTACTATTTCGATAATTCGAAATAACACCCTTTAAGACCAGGGGCCTTCGCCAAAAAGAGGAGTTTGACCTCGATCGAACATCGACGGTTTACTATTTTGATAAGTTCGAAATAACACCCTATAAGGCCAGGGGCCTTCGCCAAAAAGAAGTGTTCGACCTCGATAGAATGACGACAAGTTACTATTTTGATAAGTTCGAAATAACACCCTTTAAGGCCAGGGGCTTTCGCCAAAAAGAAGAGTTCGACCTCGATCGAACGACGACGGGTTACTATTTCGATAATTTGGAAATAACACCCTTGAAGGCCAGGGGCCTTCGCCAAAAAGAAGAGTTCCACCTCGATCGAACGACGATGGTTATTATTACGATAAGTTTGAAATAACACCCTTGAAGGCCAGGGGTCTTCGCAAAAAAGAAGTGTCTGACCTCGTTCGAATGGCGATGGATTACTATTTCGATATATTCGAAATAATACCTTTTAAGGCCAAGGGCCTTCGCAAAAAAAAGAGTTCGATCTCGAACGAACGATAACGGGTTACTATTTCGATAAGTTCGAAATAACACCCTTTAAGGCCAGGGGCCTTCGCCAAAAGAAGAGTTCGACCTCGATCGAAAGACGACAGGTTACTATTTCGATAAGTTCGAAATAACACCCTTTAAGGCCAAGGGCCTTCGCCAAAAAGAAGAATTCGACCTCGATCGATCGACAATGGGTTACTATTTCGATAAGTTCAAATTAACACCCTTTAAGGCTAGGGGCATTCGCCAAAAAAAAGAGTTCAACCTCTATCATACGACGACGGGTGACTATTTCTATAAGTTCTAAATAACACCCTTTAAGGCCAGAGGCCTTCTCCAAAAAGAAGAGTTCGACCTCGATCATACGACGACGGGTTACTATTTTGATAAGTTCGAAATAACACCCTTTAAGGCCAGGGCCTTCGCCAAAAAGAAGAGTTCGACCTCAATCGAACGACGACGGGTTACTATTTCCAAATTTTCGAAATAACACCCTTGAAGGCCAGGGTCCTTCGCCAAAAAGAAGAGTTCGACCTCGATCGAACGACGATGGGTTACTATTTTGATAAGTTCAAAATAACACCCTTAAAGGCTAGGGGCCTTCGCCAAAAAGAAGAGTTCGACCTCGATCGAACGACGACGGGTTACTATTTCGATAAGTTTGAAATAACACATTTTAAGGCCAAGGGCCTTCGCCAAAAAGAAGAGTTCGACCTCGATCATACGACGACGGGTTACTATTTCGATAAGTTCGAAATAACACCCTTTAAGGCCAGAGGCCTTCGCCAAAAAGAAGAGTTCGACCTCGATCGAACGACGACGGGTTACTATTTCGATAAGTTCGAAATAACACCCTTTAAGGCCAGGGGCCTTCGCCAAAAAGAAGAGTTCGACCTCGATCGAACGACAATGGGTTACTATTTCGATAAGTTCGAAATAACACCCTTTAAGGCTAGGGGCCTTCGCGAAAAAGAAGAGTTCAACCTCTATCGAACGACGAAGGGTGACTATTTTGATAAGTTCGAAATAACACTCTTTAAGGCCAGAGGCCTTCGCCAAAAAGAAGAGTTCGACCTCGATCATACGACGACGGGTTATTTTCGATAAGTTCGAAATAACACCATTTAAGTCTAGGGGCCTTCGCCAAAAAGAAGAGTTCGACCTCGATCGAACAACGACGGGTTACTATTTCCAAATTTTCGAAATAACACCCTTGAAGGCCAGGGGCCTTCGCCAAAAAGAAGAGTTCGACCTCGATCGAAAGACGACAGGTTACTATTTCAATAAGTTCGAAATAACACCCTTTAAGGCCAAGGGCCTTCGCCAAAAAGAAGAATTCGACCTCGATCGATCGACAATGGGTTACTATTTCGATAAGTTCAAATTAACACCCTTTAAGGCTAGGGGCATTCGCCAAAAAAAAGAGTTCAACCTCTATCATACGACGACGGGTGACTATTTCTATAAGTTCTAAATAACACCCTTTAAGGCCAGAGGCCTTCTCCAAAAAGAAGAGTTCGACCTCGATCATACAACGACGGGTTACTATTTTGATAAGTTCGAAATAACACCCTTTAAGGCCAGGGCCTTCGCCAAAAAGAAGAGTTCGACCTCAATCGAACGACGACGGGTTACTATTTCAAAATTTTCGAAATAACACCCTTGAAGGCCAGGGTCCTTCGCCAAAAAGAAGAGTTCGACCTCGATCGAACGACGATGGGTTACTATTTTGATAAGTTCAAAATAACACCCTTAAAGGCTAGGGGCCTTCGCCAAAAAGAAGAGTTCGACCTCGATCGAACGACGACGGGTTACTATTTCGATAAGTTTGAAATAACACATTTTAAGGCCAAGGGCCTTCGCCAAAAAGAAGAGTTCGACCTCGATCATACGACGACGGGTTACTATTTCGATAAGTTCGAAATAACACCCTTTAAGGCCAGAGGCCTTCGCCAAAAAGAAGAGTTCGACCTCGATCGAACGACGACGGGTTACTATTTCGATAAGTTCGAAATAACACCCTTTAAGGCCAGGGGCCTTCGCCAAAAAGAAGAGTTCGACCTCGATCGAACGACAATGGGTTACTATTTCGATAAGTTCGAAATAACACCCTTTAAGGCTAGGGGCCTTCGCGAAAAAGAAGAGTTCAACCTCTATCGAACGACGAAGGGTGACTATTTTGATAAGTTCGAAATAACACTCTTTAAGGCCAGAGGCCTTCGCCAAAAAGAAGAGTTCGACCTCGATCATACGACGACGGGTTACTATTTCGATAATTCGAAATAACACCATTTAAGTCTAGGGGCCTTCGCCAAAAAGAAGAGTTCGACCTCGATCGAACAACGACGGGTTACTATTTCGATAAGTTCAAAATAACACCCTTAAAGGCTAGGGGCCTTCGCCAAAAAGAAGAGTTCGACCTTGATCGAACGATGACGAGTTACTATTTCGATAATTCGAAATAACACCCTTTAAGACCAGGGGCCTTCGCCAAAAAGAGAAGTTTGACCTCGATCGAACATCGACGGTTTACTATTTTGATAAGTTCGAAATAACACCCCATAAGGCCAGGGGCCTTCGCCAAAAAGAAGTGTTCGACCTCGATAGAATGACGACGAGTTACTATTTTGATAAGTTCGAAATAACACCCTTTAAGGCCAGGGGCTTTCTCCAAAAAGAAGAGTTCGACCTCGATCGAACGACGACGGGTTACTATTTCGATAATTTCGAAATAACACCCTTGAAGGCCAGGGGCCTTCGCCAAAAAGAAGAGTTCCACCTCGATCGAACGACGATGGTTATTATTACGATAAGTTTGAAATAACACCCTTGAAGGCCAGGGGCCAGAGTTACTATTTTGATAAGTTCGAAATAACACCCTTTAAGGCCAAGGACCTTCGCAAAAAAAGAAGAGTTCAACCTCTATCGAACGACGACGGGTGACTATTTCGATAAGTTCGAAATATCACCCTTTAAGGCCAGAGGCCTTCGCCAAAAAGAAGAGTTCGACCTCGATCATACGACGACGGGTTACTATTTCGATAAGTTCGAAATAACACCATTTAAGGCCAGAGGCCTTCACCAAAAAAAAGAGTTCGACCTTGATCATACGATGGCAGGTTACTATTTCAATAAGTTTGAAATAACACCGTTTAAGGCTAGGGGCCTTTGCCAAAAAGAAAAGTTCGACCTCGATCGAACGACGACAGGTTACTATTTCGATAAGATCGAAATAACACCCTTGAAGTCCAGGGGATTTCACCAAAAAGAAGAGTTTGACCTCGATCGAACGACGATGGGTTACTATTTGATAAGTTCGAAATAACACCCTTAAAGGCTAGGGGCCTTCGCCAAAAAGAAGAGTTTGACCTCGATCGAACGACGACGAGTTACTATTTTGATAAGTTCGAATTAACACCCTAAGGCCAGGGGCCTTCGCCAAAAAGAAGTGTTCGACCTCTATCGAACGACGACGAGTGACTATTTCGATAAGCTCGAAATAACACCCTTTAAGGCCAGAGGCCTTCGCCAAAAAGAAGAGTTCGACCTCGATCATACGACGACGGGTTACTATTTCGATAAGTTTTAAATAACACCCTTTAAGGCCAGGGGCCTTAGCCAAAAAGAAGAGTTCCACCTCGATCAAACGAAGATGGGTTACTATTTCGATAAGTTCGAAATAACACCCTTGAAGGCCAGGGGCCTTCGCCAAAAAGAAGAGTTTGACCTCGATCGAACAACGATGGGTTACTATTTGATAAGTTCGAAATAACACCCTTAAAGGCTAGGGGCCTTCGCCAAAAAGAAGAGTTCGACCTCGATCGAATGACGATGGGTTACTATTTGATAAGTTCGAAATAACACCCTTAAAGGCTAGGGGCCTTCGCCAAAAAGAAGAGTTCGACCTTGATCGAACGATGACGAGTTACTATTTCGATAATTCGAAATAACACCCTTTAAGACCAGGGGCCTTCGCCAAAAAGAGGAGTTTGACCTCGATCGAACATCGACGGTTTACTATTTTGATAAGTTCGAAATAACACCCTATAAGGCCAGGGGCCTTCGCCAAAAAGAAGTGTTCGACCTCGATAGAATGACGACAAGTTACTATTTTGATAAGTTCGAAATAACACCCTTTAAGGCCAGGGGCTTTCGCCAAAAGAAGAGTTCGACCTCGATCGAACGACGACGGGTTACTATTTCGATAATTTCGAAATAACACCCTTGAAGGCCAGGGGCCTTCGCCAAAAAGAAGAGTTCCACCTCGATCGAACGACGATGGTTATTATTACGATAAGTTTGAAATAACACCCTTGAAGGCCAGGGGTCTTCGCAAAAAAGAAGTGTCTGACCTCGTTCGAATGGCGATGGATTACTATTTCGATATATTCGAAATAATACCTTTTAAGGCCAAGGGCCTTCGCAAAAAAAAGAGTTCGATCTCGAACGAACGATAACGGGTTACTATTTCGATAAGTTCGAAATAACACCCTTTAAGGCCAGGGGCCTTCGCCAAAAAGAAGAGTTCGACCTCGATCGAAAGACGACAGGTTACTATTTCGATAAGTTCGAAATAACACCCTTTAAGGCCAAGGGCCTTCGCCAAAAAGAAGAATTCGACCTCGATCGATCGACAATGGGTTACTATTTCGATAAGTTCAAATTAACACCCTTTAAGGCTAGGGGCATTCGCCAAAAAAAAGAGTTCAAACTCTATCATACGACGACGGGTGACTATTTCTATAAGTTCTAAATAACACCCTTTAAGGCCAGAGGCCTTCTCCAAAAAGAAGAGTTCGACCTCGATCATACGACGACGGGTTACTATTTTGATAAGTTCGAAATAACACCCTTTAAGGCCAGGGCCTTCGCCAAAAAGAAGAGTTCGACCTCAATCGAACGACGACGGGTTACTATTTCCAAATTTTCGAAATAACACCCTTGAAGGCCAGGGTCCTTCGCCAAAAAGAAGAGTTCGACCTCGATCGAACGACGATGGGTTACTATTTTGATAAGTTCAAAATAACACCCTTAAAGGCTAGGGGCCTTCGCCAAAAAGAAGAGTTCGACCTCGATCGAACGACGACGGGTTACTATTTCGATAAGTTTGAAATAACACATTTTAAGGCCAAGGGCCTTCGCCAAAAAGAAGAGTTCGACCTCGATCATACGACGACGGGTTACTATTTCGATAAGTTCGAAATAACACCCTTTAAGGCCAGAGGCCTTCGCCAAAAAGAAGAGTTCGACCTCGATCGAACGACGACGGGTTACTATTTCGATAAGTTCGAAATAACACCCTTTAAGGCCAGGGGCCTTCGCCAAAAAGAAGAGTTCGACCTCGATCGAACAACGACGGGTTACTATTTCGATAAGTTCAAAATAACACCCTTAAAGGCTAGGGGCCTTCGCCAAAAAGAAGAGTTCGACCTTGATCGAACGATGACGAGTTACTATTTCGATAATTCGAAATAACACCCTTTAAGACCAGGGGCCTTCGCCAAAAAGAGAAGTTTGACCTCGATCGAACATCGACGGTTTACTATTTTGATAAGTTCGAAATAACACCCCATAAGGCCAGGGGCCTTCGCCAAAAAGAAGTGTTCGACCTCGATAGAATGACGACGAGTTACTATTTTGATAAGTTCGAAATAACACCCTTTAAGGCCAGGGGCTTTCTCCAAAAAGAAGAGTTCGACCTCGATCGAACGACGACGGGTTACTATTTCGATAATTTCGAAATAACACCCTTGAAGGCCAGGGGCCTTCGCCAAAAAGAAGAGTTCCACCTCGATCGAACGACGATGGTTATTATTACGATAAGTTTGAAATAACACCCTTGAAGGCCAGGGGCCAGAGTTACTATTTTGATAAGTTCGAAATAACACCCTTTAAGGCCAAGGACCTTCGCAAAAAAAGAAGAGTTCAACCTCTATCGAACGACGACGGGTGACTATTTCGATAAGTTCGAAATATCACCCTTTAAGGCCAGAGGCCTTCGCCAAAAAGAAGAGTTCGACCTCGATCATACGACGACGGGTTACTATTTCGATAAGTTCGAAATAACACCATTTAAGGCCAGAGGCCTTCACCAAAAAAAAGAGTTCGACCTTGATCATACGATGGCAGGTTACTATTTCAATAAGTTTGAAATAACACCGTTTAAGGCTAGGGGCCTTTGCCAAAAAGAAAAGTTCGACCTCGATCAAACGACGACAGGTTACTATTTCGATAAGATCGAAATAACACCCTTGAAGTCCAGGGGATTTCACCAAAAAGAAGAGTTTGACCTCGATCGAACGACGATGGGTTACTATTTGATAAGTTCGAAATAACACCCTTAAAGGCTAGGGGCCTTCGCCAAAAAGAAGAGTTTGACCTCGATCGAACGACGACGAGTTACTATTTTGATAAGTTCGAATTAACACCCTAAGGCCAGGGGCCTTCGCCAAAAAGAAGTGTTCGACCTCTATCGAACGACGACGAGTGACTATTTCGATAAGCTCGAAATAACACCCTTTAAGGCCAGAGGCCTTCGCCAAAAAGAAGAGTTCGACCTCGATCATACGACGACGGGTTACTATTTCGATAAGTTTTAAATAACACCCTTTAAGGCCAGGGGCCTTAGCCAAAAAGAAGAGTTCCACCTCGATCAAACGAAGATGGGTTACTATTTCGATAAGTTCGAAATAACACCCTTGAAGGCCAGGGGCCTTCGCCAAAAAGAAGAGTTTGACCTCGATCGAACAACGATGGGTTACTATTTGATAAGTTCGAAATAACACCCTTAAAGGCTAGGGGCCTTCGCCAAAAAGAAGAGTTCGACCTCGATCGAATGACGATGGGTTACTATTTGATAAGTTCGAAATAACACCCTTAAAGGCTAGGGGCCTTCGCCAAAAAGAAGAGTTCGACCTTGATCGAACGATGACGAGTTACTATTTCGATAATTTGAAATAACACCCTTTAAGACCAGGGGCCTTCGCCAAAAAGAGGAGTTTGACCTCGATCGAACATCGACGGTTTACTATTTTGATAAGTTCGAAATAACACCCTATAAGGCCAGGGGCCTTCGCCAAAAAGAAGTGTTCGACCTCGATAGAATGACGACAAGTTACTATTTTGATAAGTTCGAAATAACACCCTTTAAGGCCAGGGGCTTTCGCCAAAAAGAAGAGTTCGACCTCGATCGAACGACGACGGGTTACTATTTCGATAATTTCGAAATAACACCCTTGAAGGCCAGGGGCCTTCGCCAAAAAGAAGAGTTCCACCTCGATCGAACGACGATGGTTATTATTACGATAAGTTTGAAATAACACCCTTGAAGGCCAGGGGTCTTCGCAAAAAAGAAGTGTCTGACCTCGTTCGAATGGCGATGGATTACTATTTCGATATATTCGAAATAATACCTTTTAAGGCCAAGGGCCTTCGCAAAAAAAAGAGTTCGATCTCGAACGAACGATAACGGGTTACTATTTCGATAAGTTCGAAATAACACCCTTTAAGGCCAGGGGCCTTCGCCAAAAAGAAGAGTTCGACCTCGATCGAAAGACGACAGGTTACTATTTCGATAAGTTCGAAATAACACCCTTTAAGGCCAAGGGCCTTCGCCAAAAAGAAGAATTCGACCTCGATCGATCGACAATGGGTTACTATTTCGATAAGTTCAAATTAACACCCTTTAAGGCTAGGGGCATTCGCCAAAAAAAAGAGTTCAAACTCTATCATACGACGACGGGTGACTATTTCTATAAGTTCTAAATAACACCCTTTAAGGCCAGAGGCCTTCTCCAAAAAGAAGAGTTCGACCTCGATCATACGACGACGGGTTACTATTTTGATAAGTTCGAAATAACACCCTTTAAGGCCAGGGCCTTCGCCAAAAAGAAGAGTTCGACCTCAATCGAACGACGACGGGTTACTATTTCCAAATTTTCGAAATAACACCCTTGAAGGCCAGGGTCCTTCGCCAAAAAGAAGAGTTCGACCTCGATCGAACGACGATGGGTTACTATTTTGATAAGTTCAAAATAACACCCTTAAAGGCTAGGGGCCTTCGCCAAAAAGAAGAGTTCGACCTCGATCGAACGACGACGGGTTACTATTTCGATAAGTTTGAAATAACACATTTTAAGGCCAAGGGCCTTCGCCAAAAAGAAGAGTTCGACCTCGATCATACGACGACGGGTTACTATTTCGATAAGTTCGAAATAACACCCTTTAAGGCCAGAGGCCTTCGCCAAAAAGAAGAGTTCGACCTCGATCGAACGACGACGGGTTACTATTTCGATAAGTTCGAAATAACACCCTTTAAGGCCAGGGGCCTTCGCCAAAAAGAAGAGTTCGACCTCGATCGAACGACAATGGGTTACTATTTCGATAAGTTCGAAATAACACCCTTTAAGGCTAGGGGCCTTCGCGAAAAAGAAGAGTTCAACCTCTATCGAACGACGAAGGGTGACTATTTTGATAAGTTCGAAATAACACTCTTTAAGGCCAGAGGCCTTCGCCAAAAAGAAGAGTTCGACCTCGATCATACGACGACGGGTTATTTTCGATAAGTTCGAAATAACACCATTTAAGTCTAGGGGCCTTCGCCAAAAAGAAGAGTTCGACCTCGATCGAACAACGACGGGTTACTATTTCCAAATTTTCGAAATAACACCCTTGAAGGCCAGGGGCCTTCGCCAAAAAGAAGAGTTCGACCTCGATCGAAAGACGACAGGTTACTATTTCGATAAGTTCGAAATAACACCCTTTAAGGCCAAGGGCCTTCGCCAAAAAGAAGAATTCGACCTCGATCGATCGACAATGGGTTACTATTTCGATAAGTTCAAATTAACACCCTTTAAGGCTAGGGGCATTCGCCAAAAAAAAGAGTTCAACCTCTATCATACGACGACGGGTGACTATTTCTATAAGTTCTAAATAACACCCTTTAAGGCCAGAGGCCTTCTCCAAAAAGAAGAGTTCGACCTCGATCATACGACGACGGGTTACTATTTTGATAAGTTCGAAATAACACCCTTTAAGGCCAGGGCCTTCGCCAAAAAGAAGAGTTCGACCTCAATCGAACGACGACGGGTTACTATTTCCAAATTTTCGAAATAACACCCTTGAAGGCCAGGGTCCTTCGCCAAAAAGAAGAGTTCGACCTCGATCGAACGACGATGGGTTACTATTTTGATAAGTTCAAAATAACACCCTTAAAGGCTAGGGGCCTTCGCCAAAAAGAAGAGTTCGACCTCGATCGAACGACGACGGGTTACTATTTCGATAAGTTTGAAATAACACATTTTAAGGCCAAGGGCCTTCGCCAAAAAGAAGAGTTCGACCTCGATCATACGACGACGGGTTACTATTTCGATAAGTTCGAAATAACACCCTTTAAGGCCAGAGGCCTTCGCCAAAAAGAAGAGTTCGACCTCGATCGAACGACGACGGGTTACTATTTCGATAAGTTCGAAATAACACCCTTTAAGGCCAGGGGCCTTCGCCAAAAAGAAGAGTTCGACCTCGATCGAACGACAATGGGTTACTATTTCGATAAGTTCGAAATAACACCCTTTAAGGCTAGGGGCCTTCGCGAAAAAGAAGAGTTCAACCTTTATCGAACGACGAAGGGTGACTATTTTGATAAGTTCGAAATAACACTCTTTAAGGCCAGAGGCCTTCGCCAAAAAGAAGAGTTCGACCTCGATCATACGACGACGGGTTATTTTCGATAAGTTCGAAATAACACCATTTAAGTCTAGGGGCCTTCGCCAAAAAGAAGGGTTCGACCTCGATCGAACAACGACGAGTTACTATTTCGATAAGTTCGAAATAACACCCTTAAAGGCTAGGGGCCTTCGCCAAAAGAAGAGTTCGACCTTGATCGAACGATGACGAGTTACTATTTCGATAATTCGAAATAACACCCTTTAAGACCAGGGGCCTTCGCCAAAAAGAGAAGTTTGACCTCGATCGAACATCGACGGTTTACTATTTTGATAAGTTCGAAATAACACCCCATAAGGCCAGGGGCCTTCGCCAAAAAGAAGTGTTCGACCTCGATAGAATGACGACGAGTTACTATTTTGATAAGTTCGAAATAACACCCTTTAAGGCCAGGGGCTTTCGCCAAAAGAAGAGTTCGACCTCGATCGAACGACGACGGGTTACTATTTCGATAATTTCGAAATAACACCCTTGAAGGCCAGGGGCCTTCGCCAAAAAGAAGAGTTCCACCTCGATCGAACGACGATGGTTATTATTACGATAAGTTTGAAATAACACCCTTGAAGGCCAGGGGCCAGAGTTACTATTTTGATAAGTTCGAAATAACACCCTTTAAGGCCAAGGACCTTCGCAAAAAAAGAAGAGTTCAACCTCTATCGAACGACGACGGGTGACTATTTCGATAAGTTCGAAATATCACCCTTTAAGGCCAGAGGCCTTCGCCAAAAGAAGAGTTCGACCTCGATCATACGACGACGGGTTACTATTTCGATAAGTTCGAAATAACACCATTTAAGGCCAGAGGCCTTCACCAAAAAAAAGAGTTCGACCTTGATCATACGATGGCAGGTTACTATTTCAATAAGTTTGAAATAACACCGTTTAAGGCTAGGGGCCTTTGCCAAAAAGAAAAGTTCGACCTCGATCGAACGACGACGGGTTACTATTTCGATAAGATCGAAATAACACCCTTGAAGTCCAGGGGCTTTCACCAAAAAGAAGAGTTTGACCTCGATCGAACGACGATGGGTTACTATTGGATAAGTTCGAAATAACACCCTTAAAGGCTAGGGGCCTTCGCCAAAAAGAAGAGTTCGACCTTGATCGAACGATGACGAGTTACTATTTCGATAAATTTGAAATAACACCCTTTAAGACCAGGGGCCTTCGCCAAAAAGAGGAGTTTGACCTCGATCGAACGACGACGAGTTACTATTTTGATAAGTTCGAATTAACACCCTAAGGCCAGGGGCCTTCGCCAAAAAGAAGTGTTCGACCTCGATAGAATGACGACGAGTTACTATTTCGATAAGTTCGAAATAACACCCTTTAAGGTTAGGGGCCTTCGCCAAAAAGAAGAGTTCAACCTCTATCGAACGACGACGGGTGACTATTTCGATAAGCTCGAAATAACACCCTTTAAGGCCAGAGGCATTCGCCAAAAAGAAGAGTTCGACCTCGATCATACGATGACGGGTTACTATTTCGATAAGTTTAAAATAACACCCTTTAAGGCCAGGGGCCTTCGCCAAAAAGAAGAGTTTGACCTCGATCAAACGACGACGGGTTACTATTTCGATAAGTTCGAAATAACACCCTTTAAGGCCAGGGTCCTTCGCCAAAAGAAGAGTTCGACCTCGATCGAACGACGATGGGTTACTATTTTGATAAGTTCGAAATAACACCCTTAAAGGCTAGGGGCCTTCGCCAAAAGAAGAGTTCGACCTCGATCGAACGACGACGGGTTACTATTTCGATAAGTTTGAAATAACACATTTTAAGGCTAGGGGCATTCGCCAAAAAGAAGAGTTCGACCTCTATCATACGACGACGGGTGACTATTTCGATAAGTTCGAAATAACACCCTTTAAGGCCAGAGGCCTTCACCAAAAATAAGAGTTCGACCTCGATCATACGACGACGGGTTACTATTTCGATAAGTTCGAAATAACACCCTTTAAGGCCAGGGGCCTTCGCCAAAAAGAAGAGTTCGACCTCAATCGAACGACGACGAGTTACTATTTTGATAAGTTCGAAATAACACCCTTGAAGGCCAGGGTCCTTCGCCAAAAAGAAGAGTTCGACCTCGATCGAACGACGATGAGTTACTATTTCGATAAATTCGAAATAACACCCTTTAAGACCAGGGGCCTTCGCCAAAAAGAGGAGTTTGACCTCGATCGAACGACGACGAGTTACTATTTTGATAAGTTCGAATTAACACCCTAAGGCCAGGGGCCTTCGCCAAAAAGAAGTGTTCGACCTCGATAGAATGACGACGAGTTACTATTTCGATAAGTTCGAAATAACACCCTTTAAGGTTAGGGGCCTTCGCCAAAAAGAAGAGTTCAACCTCTATCGAACGACGACGGGTGACTATTTCGATAAGCTCGAAATAACACCCTTTAAGGCCAGAGGCATTCGCCAAAAAGAAGAGTTCGACCTCGATCATACGACGACGGGTTACTATTTCGATAAGTTTAAAATAACACCCTTTAAGGCCAGGGGCCTTCGCCAAAAAGAAGAGTTCGACCTCGATCAAACGACGACGGGTTACTATTTCGATAAGTTCGAAATAACACCCTTTAAGGCCAGGGTCCTTCGCCAAAAAGAAGAGTTCGACCTCGATCGAACGACGATGGGTTACTATTTTGATAAGTTCGAAATAACACCCTTAAAGGCTAGGGGCCTTCGCCAAAAAGAAGAGTTCGACCTCGATCGAACGACGATGGGTTACTATTTCGATAAGTTTGAAATAACACATTTTAAGGCTAGGGGCATTCGCCAAAAAGAAGAGTTCGACCTCTATCATACGACGACGGGTGACTATTTCGATAAGTTCGAAATAACACCCTTTAAGGCCAGAGGCCTTCACCAAAAATAAGAGTTCGACCTCGATCATACGACGATGGGTTACTATTTCGATAAGTTCGAAATAACACCCTTTAAGGCCAGGGGCCTTCGCCAAAAAGAAGAGTTCGACCTCAATCGAACGACGACGAGTTACTATTTTGATAAGTTCGAAATAACACCCTTGAAGGCCAGGGTCCTTCGCCAAAAGAAGAGTTCGACCTCGATCGAACGACGATGGGTTACTATTTTGATAAGTTCGAAATAACACCCTTAAAGGCTAGGGGCCTTCGCCTAAAAGAAGAGTTCGAACCTCGATCGAACGACGACGGGTTACTATTTCGATAAGTTTGAAATAACACATTTTAAGGCCAAGGGCCTTCGCCAAAAAGAAGAGTTCGACCTCGATCATACGACGACGGGTTACTATTTCGATAAGTTCGAAATAACACCCTTTAAGGCCAGAGGCCTTCGCCAAAAAGAAGAGTTCGACCTCGATCGAACAACGACGGGTTACTTTTTCGATATGTTCGAAATAACACCCTTGAAGGCCAGAGGCCTTCGCGAAAAAGAAGAGTTTGACCTCGATCGAACGACGATGGGTTACTATTTTGATAAGTTCGAAATAACACCCTTTAAGGCCAAGGACCTTCGCAAAATAAGAAGAGTTCAACCTCTATCGAACGACGACGGGTGACTATTTCGATAAGTTCGAAATATCACCCTTTAAGGCCAGAGGCCTTCGCCAAAAAGAAGAGTTCGACCTCGATCATACGACGACGGGTTACTATTTCGATAAGTATAAAATAACACCCTTTAAGGCCAGGGGCCTTCGCCAAAAAGAAGAGTTCGACCTCGATCAAACGACGACGGGTTACTATTTCGATAAGTTCGAAATAACACCCTTTAAGGCCAGGGGCCTTCGCCAAAAAGAAGAGTTCGACCTCGATCGAACGACGATGGGTTACTATTTTGATAAGTTCGAAATAACACCCTTAAAGGCTAGGGGCCTTCGCCAAAAAGAAGAGTTCGACCTCGATCGAACGACGACGGGTTACTATTTCGATAAGTTTGAAATAACACATTTTAAGGCTAGGGGCATTCGCCAAAAAGAAGAGTTCGACCTCTATCATACGACGACGGGTGACTATTTCGATAAGTTCGAAATAACACCCTTTAAGGCCAGAGGCCTTCACCAAAAATAAGAGTTCGACCTCAATCATACGACGACGGGTTACTATTTCGATAAGTTCGAAATAACACCCTTTAAGGCCAGAGGCCTTCGCCAAAAAGAAGAGTTCGACCTCAATCGAACGACGACGAGTTACTATTTTGATAAGTTCGAAATAACACCCTTGAAGGCCAGGGTCCTTCGCCAAAAAGAAGAGTTCGACCTCAATCGAACGACGACGAGTTACTATTTTGATAAGTTCGAAATAACACATTTTAAGGCTAGGGGCATTCGCCAAAAAGAAGAGTTCGACCTCTATCATACGACGACGGGTGACTATTTCGATAAGTTCGAAATAACACCCTTTAAGGCCAGAGGCCTTCACCAAAAATAAGAGTTCGACCTCGATCATACGACGACGGGTTACTATTTCGATAAGTTCGAAATAACACCCTTTAAGGCCAGGGGCCTTCGCCAAAAAGAAGAGTTCGACCTCAATCGAACGACGACGAGTTACTATTTTGATAAGTTCGAAATAACACCCTTGAAGGTCAGGGTCCTTCGCCAAAAGAAGAGTTCGACCTCGATCGAACGACGATGGGTTACTATTTTGATAAGTTCGAAATAACACCCTTAAAGGCTAGGGGCCTTCGCCTAAAAGAAGAGTTCGACCTCGATCGAACGACGACGGGTTACTATTTCGATAAGTTTGAAATAACACATTTTAAGGCCAAGAGCCTTCGCCAAAAAGAAGAGTTCGACCTCGATCATACGACGACGGGTTACTATTTCGATAAGTTCGAAATAACACCCTTTAAGGCCAGAGGCCTTCGCCAAAAAGAAGAGTTCGACCTTGATCGAACAACGACGGGTTACTTTTTCGATATGTTCGAAATAACACCCTTGAAGGCCAGAGGCCTTCGCGAAAAAGAAGAGTTTGACCTCGATCGAACGACGATGGGTTACTATTTTGATAAGTTCGAAATAACACCCTTTAAGGCCAAGGACCTTCGCAAAATAAGAAGAGTTCAACCTCTATCGAACGACGACGGGTGACTATTTCGATAAGTTCGAAATATCACCCTTTAAGGCCAGAGGCCTTCGCCAAAAAGAAGAGTTCGACCTCGATCATACGACGACGGGTTACTATTTCGATAAGTATAAAATAACACCCTTTAAGGCCAGGGGCCTTCGCCAAAAAGAAGAGTTCGACCTCGATCAAACGACGACGGGTTACTATTTCGATAAGTTCGAAATAACACCCTTTAAGGCCAGGGGCCTTCGCCAAAAAGAAGAGTTCGACCTCGATCGAACGACGATGGGTTACTATTTTGATAAGTTCGAAATAACACCCTTAAAGGCTAGGGGCCTTCGCCAAAAAGAAGAGTTCGACCTCGATCGAACGACGACGGGTTACTATTTCGATAAGTTTGAAATAACACATTTTAAGGCTAGGGGCATTCGCCAAAAAGAAGAGTTCGACCTCTATCATACGACGACGGGTGACTATTTCGATAAGTTCGAAATAACACCCTTTAAGGCCAGAGGCCTTCACCAAAAATAAGAGTTCGACCTCGATCATACGACGACGGGTTACTATTTCGATAAGTTCGAAATAACACCCTTTAAGGCCAGGGGCCTTCGCCAAAAAGAAGAGTTCGACCTCAATCGAACGACGACGAGTTACTATTTTGATAAGTTCGAAATAACACCCTTGAAGGCCAGGGTCCTTCGCCAAAAAGAAGAGTTCGACCTCGATCGAACGACGATGAGTTACTATTTCGATAAATTCGAAATAACACCCTTTAAGACCAGGGGCCTTCGCCAAAAAGAGGAGTTTGACCTCGATCGAACGACGACGAGTTACTATTTTGATAAGTTCGAATTAACACCCTAAGGCCAGGGGCCTTCGCCAAAAAGAAGTGTTCGACCTCGATAGAATGACGACGAGTTACTATTTCGATAAGTTCGAAATAACACCCTTTAAGGTTAGGGGCCTTCGCCAAAAAGAAGAGTTCAACCTCTATCGAACGACGACGGGTGACTATTTCGATAAGCTCGAAATAACACCCTTTAAGGCCAGAGGCATTCGCCAAAAAGAAGAGTTCGACCTCGATCATACGACGACGGGTTACTATTTCGATAAGTTTAAAATAACACCCTTTAAGGCCAGGGGCCTTCGCCAAAAAGAAGAGTTCGACCTCGATCAAACGACGACGGGTTACTATTTCGATAAGTTCGAAATAACACCCTTTAAGGCCAGGGTCCTTCGCCAAAAGAAGAGTTCGACCTCGATCGAACGACGATGGGTTACTATTTTGATAAGTTCGAAATAACACCCTTAAAGGCTAGGGGCCTTCGCCAAAAGAAGAGTTCGACCTCGATCGAACGACGACGGGTTACTATTTCGATAAGTTTGAAATAACACATTTTAAGGCTAGGGGCATTCGCCAAAAAGAAGAGTTCGACCTCTATCATACGACGACAGGTGACTATTTCGATAAGTTCGAAATAACACCCTTTAAGGCCAGAGGCCTTCACCAAAAATAAGAGTTCGACCTCGATCATACGACGACGGGTTACTATTTCGATAAGTTCGAAATAACACCCTTTAAGGCCAGGGGCCTTCGCCAAAAGAAGAGTTCGACCTCAATCGAACGACGACGAGTTACTATTTTGATAAGTTCGAAATAACACCCTTGAAGGCCAGGGTCCTTCGCCAAAAAGAAGAGTTCGACCTCGATCGAACGACGATGGGTTACTATTTTGATAAGTTCGAAATAACACCCTTAAAGGCTAGGGGCCTTCGCCAAAAAGAAGAGTTCGACCTCGATCGAACGACGACGGGTTACTATTTCGATAAGTTTGAAATAACACATTTTAAGGCCAAGGGCCTTCGCCAAAAAGAAGAGTTCGACCTCGATCATACGACGACGGGTTACTATTTCGATAAGTTCGAAATAACACCCTTTAAGGCCAGAGGCCTTCGCCAAAAAGAAGAGTTCGACCTCGATCGAACAACGACGGGTTACTTTTTCGATATGTTCGAAATAACACCCTTGAAGGCCAGAGGCCTTCGCGAAAAAGAAGAGTTTGACCTCGATCGAACGACGATGGGTTACTATTTTGATAAGTTCGAAATAACACCCTTTAAGGCCAAGGACCTTCGCAAAATAAGAAGAGTTCAACCTCTATCGAACGACGACGGGTGACTATTTCGATAAGTTCGAAATATCACCCTTTAAGGCCAGAGGCCTTCGCCAAAAAGAAGAGTTCGACCTCGATCATACGACGACGGGTTACTATTTCGATAAGTTCGAAATAACACCCTTTAAGGCCAGAGGCCTTCTCCAAAAAGAAGAGTTCGACCTCGATCATACGACGACGGGTTACTATTTCAATAAGTTCGAAATAACACCCTTTAAGGCCAGGGCCTTCGCCAAAAAGAAGAGTTCGACCTCAATCGAACGACGACGGGTTACTATTTCAAAATTTTCGAAATAACACCCTTGAAGGCCAGGGTCCTTCGCCAAAAAGAAGAGTTCGACCTCGATCGAACGACGATGGGTTACTATTTTGATAAGTTCAAAATAACACCCTTAAAGGCTAGGGGCCTTCGCCAAAAAGAAGAGTTCGACCTCGATCGAACGACGACGGGTTACTTATTTCGATAAGTTTGAAATAACACATTTTAAGGCCAAGGGCCTTCGCCAAAAAGAAGAGTTCGACCTCGATCATACGACGACGGGTTACTATTTCGATAAGTTCGAAATAACACCCTTTAAGGCCAGAGTCCTTCGCCAAAAAGAAGAGTTCGACCTCGATCGAACGACGACGGGTTACTATTTTGATAAGTTCGAAATAACACCCTTTAAGGCCAGGGGCCTTCGCCAAAAGAAGAGTTCGACCTCGATCGAACGACAATGGGTTACTATTTCGATAAGTTCGAAATAACACCCTTTAAGGCTAGGGGCCTTCGCGAAAAAGAAGAGTTCAACCTCTATCGAACGACGACGGGTGACTATTTTGATAAGTTCGAAATAACACTCTTTAAGGCCAGAGGCCTTCGCCAAAAAGAAGAGTTTTACCTCGATCGAACGACGATGGGTTACTATTTTGATAAGTTTGAAATAACACCCTTAAAGGCTAGGGGCCTTCGCCAAAAAGAAGAGTTCGACATTGATCGAACGATGACGAGTTACTATTTTGATAAATTCGAAATAACACCCTTTAAGACCAAGGGCCTTCGCCAAAAAGAGGAGTTTTACATCGATCGAACGACGATGGGTTACTATTTTGATAAGTTTGAAATAACACCCTTAAAGGCTAGGGGCCTTCGCCAAAAAGAAGAGTTCGACATTGATCGAACGATGACGAGTTACTATTTCGATAAATTCGAAATAACACCCTTTAAGACCAAGGGCCTTCGCCAAAAAGAGGAGTTTTACATCGATCGAACGACGACGGGTTACTATTTTGATATGTTCGAAATAACACCCTATAAGGGAAGGGGCCTTCGCCAAAAAGAAGTGTTCGACCTCGATAGAATGATGACGAGTTACTATTTTGATAAGTTCGAAATAACACCCTTTAAGGCCAGGGGCTTTCGCCAAAAAGAAGTGTTCGACCTCGATCGAACGACGACGGCTTACTATTTCAATAAGTTCGAAAGAACACCTTTGAAGGCCAGGGGCCTTCGCCAAAAAGAAGAGTTCGACCTCGATCGAACAACGATGGTTATTATTACGATAAGTTTGAAATAACACCCTTGAAGGCTAGGGGCCTTCTCCAAAAAGAAGTGTCTGACCTCGATCGAACAGCGATGGATTACTATTTCGATACGTTCGAAATAATACCCTTTAAGGCCAAGGGCCTTTGCAAAAAAAAAGAGTTCGATCTCGATTGAACGATAACGGGTTACTATTTCGATAAATTCGAAATAACACCCTCTAAGGCCAGGGGCCTTCGCCACAAACAAGAGTTCAACCTCGATCGAACGACGACGGGTTACTATTTTGATAAGTTTGAAATAACACCTTGTAAGCCAGGGTCCTGCGCCAAAAA
The DNA here is from genome assembly GCF_000393655.2 of Nicotiana sylvestris. Lineage (NCBI taxonomy): Eukaryota > Viridiplantae > Streptophyta > Magnoliopsida > Solanales > Solanaceae > Nicotiana > Nicotiana sylvestris. The sequence goes on along the minus strand of NC_091062.1, from coordinate 131,404,822 downwards.
GAAGAGTTCGACCTCGATCAAAAGACTACATGTTACTATTTCGATAAGTTCGAAATAACACCCTTGAAGGCCAGGGGCGTTCGCCAAAAAGAAGAGTTCGACCTCGATCGAACGACAATGGGTTACTAATTCGATAAGTCCGAAATAACACCATTTAAGGCTAGGGGCCTTCGCCAAAAAGAAGAGTTCGACCTCGATCGAGCGACGACGGGTGACTATTTCGATAAGTTCGAAATAACACTCTTTAAGGCCAGGGGCCTTCGCCAAAAAGAAGAGTTCGACCTCGATAGAATGACGGCGAGTTACTTTTTTGATAAGTTCGAAATAACATCTTTTAAGGCCAGGGGCTTTCGCCAAAAAGAAGAGTTCGACCTCGATCGAACGACGATGGGTTACTATTTTGATAAGTTCGAAATAACACCCTTTAAGGCCAAGGACCTTCGCAAAAAAAGAAGAGTTCAACCTCTATCGAACGACGACGGGTGACTATTTCGATAAGTTCGAAATATCACCCTTTAAGGCCAGAGGCCTTCGCCAAAAAGAAGAGTTCGACCTCGATCATACGACGACGGGTTACTATTTCGATAAGTTCGAAATAACACCCTTTAAGGCCAGAGGCCTTCGCCAAAAAGAAGAGTTTGACCTCTATCGAACAACGACGGGTTACTATTTTGATATGTTCGAAATAACACCCTTGAAGGCCAGAGGCCTTCGCCAAAAAGAAGAGTTTGATCTCGATCGAACGACGATGGGTTACTATTTTGATAAGTTCGAAATAACACCCTTTAAGGCCAAGGGCCTTCGCAAAAAAGAAGAGTTCAAACTCTATCGAACGACGACGGGTGACTACTTCGATAAGTTCGAAATAACACCCTTTAAGGCCTGAGGCCTTTGCCAAAAAGAAGAGTTCGACCTCGATCATACGATGACGGGTTACTATTTCAATAAGTTCGAAATAAAACCCTTTAAGGCCAGGGGCCTTCGCCAAAAAGAAGAGTTCGACCTCGATCGAACGACGACGGGTTACTATTTTGATAAGATCGAAATAACACCCTTGAAGGCTAGGGGCTTGCGCCAAAAACAAGAGTTTGACCTCGATCGAACGACGATGGGTTACTATTTTGATAAGTTTGAAATAACACCCTTAAAGGCTAGGGGCCTTTGCCAAAAAGAAGAGTTCGACATTGATCGAACGATGACGAGTTACTATTTCGATAAATTCGAAATAACACCCTTTAAGAACAGGGGCCTTCGCCAAAAAGAGGAGTTTTACATCGATCGAACGATGACGGGTCACTATTTTGATAAGTTCGAAATAACACCCTTGAAGGCTAGGGGCTTTCGCCAAAAACAAGAGTTTGACCTCGATCAAACGACGATGGGTTACTATTTTGATAAGTTTGAAATAACACCCTTAAAGGCTAGGGGCCTTTGCCAAAAAGAAGAGTTCGACATTGATCGAACGATGACGAGTTACTATTTCGATAAATTCGAAATAACACCCTTTAAGAACAGGGGCCTTCGCCAAAAAGAGGAGTTTTACATCGATCGAACGACGACGGGTCACTATTTTGATAAGTTCGAAATAACACCCTATAAGGCAAGGGGCCTTCGCCAAAAAGAAGTGTTCGACCTCGATAGAATGATGACGAGTTACTATTTTGATAATTTCGAAATAACACCCTTTAAGGCCACGGGCTTTTGCCAAAAAGAAGTGTTCGACCTCGATCGAACGACGATGGCTTACTATTTCGATAAGTTCGAAATAACACCATTTAAGGCTAGGGGCCTTAGTCAAAAAGAAGAGTCCAACCTCGATCATACGACGACGGGTTACTATTTCGATATGTTCTAAATAACACCCTTTAAGGCCAGGGGCCTTCGCCAAAAAGAAGTGTTCGACCTCGATCGAATGACGACGGGTTACTATTTCGATAAGTTCGAAATAACACCCTTGAAAGCCAGGGGCCTTCGCCAAAAAGAAGAGTTCGACCTCGATCGAACGACGATGGGTTACTATTTTGATAAGTTCGAAATAACACCCTTAAAGGCTAGGGGCCTTCGCCAAAAAGAAGAGTTCGACGTCGATCGAACGACGACGGGTTACTATTTTGATAAGTTTAAAATAACACATTTTAAGGCCAAGGGCCTTCGCCAAAAAGAAGAGTTCGACCTCGATCGAACGACAATGGGTTACTATTTCGATAAGTTCGAAATAACACCCTTTAAGTCTAGGGGCCTTCGCCAAAAAGAAGAGTTCGACCTCGATCGAACGACGATGGGTTACTATTTCGATAAGTTTGAAATAACACATTTTAAGGCCAAGGGCCTTCGCCAAAAAGAAGAGTTCGACCTCGATCGAACGACAATAGGTTACTATTTCGATAAGTTAGAAATAACACTCTTTAAGGCCAGGGGCCTTCGCCAAAAAGAAGAGTTCGACCTCGATAGAATGACGACGAGTTACTATTTTGATAAGTTCGAAATAACACCCTTTAAGGCCAGGGGCTTTCGCCAAAAAGAAGAGTTCGACCTCAATCGAACGACGACGGCTTACTATTTCGATAAGTTCAAAATTACACCCTTTAAGGATAGGGGCATTCGCCAAAAAGAAGAGTTCAACCTCTCTCGAACGACGACGGGTGACTATTTCGATAAGTTCGAAATAACACCCTTTAAGGCTAGAGGCCTTCGCCAAAAAGAAGAGTTCGACCTCGATCATACGACGATGGGTTACTATTTCGATAAGTTCGAAATAACACCCTTTAAGGCCAGAGGCCTTCGCCAAAAAGAAGAGTTCGACCTCGATCGAACAACGACGGGTTACTATTTCGATATGTTCGAAATAACACCCTTGAAGGCCAGAGGCCTTCGCCAAAAAGAAGAGTTTGACCTCGATCGAATGACGATGGGTTACTATTTTGATAAGTTCGAAATAACACCCTTTAAGGCAAAGGGCCTTCGCAAAAAAAGAAGAGTTCAAACTCTATCGAACGACGACGGGTGACTATTTCGATAAGTTCGAAATAACACCCTTTAAGGCCTGAGGCCTTCGCCAAAAAGAAGAGTTCGACCTCGATCATACGATGATGGGTTACTATTTCAATAAGTTCGAAATAAAACCCTTTAAGGCCAGGGGCCTTCGCCAAAAAGAAGAGTTCGACCTCGATCGAACGACGACGGGTTACTATTTCGATAAGATCGAAATAAGACCCTTGAAGGCTAGGGGCCTGCGCCAAAAAGAAGAGTTTGTCCTCGATCGAACGATGATGGGTTACTATTTTGATAAGTTTGAAATAACACCCTTAAAGGCTAGGGGCCTTCGCCAAAAAGAAGAGTTCGACATTGATCCAACGATGACGAGTTACTATTTCGATAAATTCGAAATAACACCCTTTAAGACCGGGGGCCTTCGCCAAAAAGAGGAGTTTTACATCGATCGAACGACGACGGGTTACTATTTTGATAAGTTCGAAATAACACCCTATAAGGCAAGGGGCCTTCGCCAAAAAGAAGTGTTCGACCTCGATAGAATGATGACGAGTTACTATTTTGATAAGTTTGAAATAACACCCTTTAAGGCCAGGGTCTTTCGCCAAAAAGAAGTGTTCGACCTCGATCGAACGACGACGGCTTACTATTTCGATAAGTTCGAAATAACACCATTTAAGGCTAGGGGCCTTAGACAAAAAGAAGAGTCCAACCTCGATCATACGACGATGGGTTACTATTTCGATATGTTCTAAATAACACCCTTTAAGGCCAGGGGCCTTCGCCAAAAAGAAGTGTTCGACCTCGATCGAACGACGACGAGTTACTATTTCGATAAGTTCGAAATAACACCCTTGAAAGCCAGGGGCCTTCGCCAAAAAGAAGAGTTCGACCTCGATCGAACGACGATGGGTTACTATTTTGATAAGTTCGAAATAACACCCTTAAAAGCTAGGGGCCTTCGCCAAAAAGAAGAGTTCGACGTCGATCGAACGACGACGGGTTACTATTTCGATAAGTTTAAAATAACACATTTTAAGGCCAAGGGCCTTCGCCAAAAAGAAGAGTTCGACCTCGATCTAACGACAATGGGTTACTATTTCGATAAGTTCGAAATAACACCCTTTAAGTATAGGGGCCTTCGCCAAAAAGAAGAGTTCGACCTCGATCGAACGACGATGGGTTACTATTTCGATAAGTTTGAAATAACACATTTTAAGGCCAAGGGCCTTCGCCAAAAAGAAGAGTTCGACCTCGATCGAACGACAATGGGTTACTATTTCGATAAGTTCGAAATAACACCCTTTAAGTCTAGGGGCCTTCGCCAAAAAGAAGAGTTCAACCTCTATCGAACGACGACGGGTGACTATTTCGATAAGTTCGAAATAACACCTTTTAAGACCAGGGGCTTTTGCCAAAAAGAAGAGTTCGACCTCGATTATACGACGACGGGTTACTATTTCGATAAGTTCGAAATAACACCCTTGAAGGAAGGGGCCTTCGCCAAAAAGAAGAGTTCGACCTCGATCGAACGACGATGGTTATTATTACGAAAAGTTTGAAATAACACCCTTGAAGGCCAGGGGCCTTCGCCAAAAAGAAGTGTCTGACCTCGATCGAACGGCAAAGGGTTACTATTTCGATAAATTCGAAATAACACCCTCTAAGGCCAGGGGCCTTCGCCACAAACAAGAGTTCAACCTCGATCGAACGACGACGGGTTACTATTTTGATAATTTCGAAATAACACCTTGTAAGCTAGGGGCCTGCGCCAAAAAGAAGAGTTCGACCTCGATCGAAAGATGACAGGTTACTATTTCGATAAGTTCGAAATAACACCCTTGAAGGCCAGGGGCCTTCGCCAAAAAGAAGAGTTCGACCTCGATCGAATGACGATGGGTTACTATTTTGATAAGTTCGAAATAGCAACCTTTAAGGCTAGGGGCCTTCGCCAAAAAGAAGAGTTCGACCTCGATCGAACGACAATGGGTAACTATTTCGATAAGTTCGAAATAACACCATTTAAGGCGAGGGGCCTTTGCCAAAAAGAAGAGTTCAACCTCTATCGAAAGACGACGGGTTACTATTTCGATAAGTTTAAAATAACACATTTTAAGGCCAAGGGCCTTCTCCAAAAAGAAGAGTTCGACCTCGATCGAACGACAATGGGTTACTATTTCGATAAGTTCGAAATAACACCCTTTAAGTCTAGGGGCCTTCGCCAAAAAGAAAAGTTCGACCTCGATCGAACGACAATGGGTTACTATTTCGATAAGTTTGAAATAACACATTTTAAGGCCAAGGGCCTTCGCCAAAAAGAAGAGTTCGACCTCGATCGAACGACAATGGGTTACTATTTCGATAAGTTAGAAATAACACCCTTTAAGTCTAGGGGCCTTCGCCAAAAAGAACTGTTCGACCTCGATCGAACGACGACGTCTTACTATTTCGATAAGTTCGAAATAACACCCTTGAAAGGCAGGGGCCTTCGCCAAAAAGAAAAGTTCAACCTCTATCGAACGACGACGGGTGACTATTTCGATAAGATCGAAATAACACCTTTTAAGGCCAGCAGCTTTTGCCAAAAAGAACAGTTCGACCTCGATCATACGACGACGGGTTACTATTTCGATAAGTTCGAAATAACACCCTTTAAGGCCAGGGGCTTTCGCCAAAAAGAACTGTTCGACCTCGATCGAACGACGACGGCTTACTATTTCGATAAGTTCGAAATAACACCCTTGAAAGGCAGGGGCCTTCGCCAAAAAAAAAAAGTTCGACCTCGATCGAACGGCGATGGTTATTATTACGATAAGTTTGAAATAACACCCTTGAAGGCCAGGGGCCTTCGCCAAAAAGAAGAGTTCGACCTCGATCGAAAGACGGCAGGTTACTATTTCGATAAGTTCGAAATAACACCATTGAAGGCCAGGGGCCTTCGCCAAAAAGAAGAGTTCGACCTCGATCGAATGACGATGGGTTACTATTTTGATAAGTTCGAAATAGCAACCTTTAAGGCCAGGGGCCTTCGCCAAAAAGAATAGTTCGACCTCGATCGAACAACGACGGGTTACAATTTCGATAAGTTTGAAATAACACATTTTAAGGTGAGGGGCCTTTGCCAAAAAGAAGAGTTCAACCTCTATCGAACGACGACGGGTGACTATTTCGATAAGTTCGAAATAACACCCTTTAAGTCCAGAGGCCTTCGCCACAAAGAAGAGTTCGACCTCGATTATACGACGACGGGTTACTATTTCGATATGTTCTAAATATAACCCTTTAAGGACAAGGGCCTTCGCCAAAAAGAAGTGTTCGACCTCGATCGAACGACGACGGGTTACTATTTCGATAAGTTCGAAATAACACCCTTGAAAGCCAGGGGCCTTCGCCAAAAAGAAGAGTTCGACCTAGATCGAACGACGATGGGTTACTATTTTGATAAGTTCGAAATAACACCCTTAAAGGCTAGGGGCCTTCACCAAAAAGAAGAGTTCGACCTCGATCGAACGACGACGGGTTACTATTTTGATAAGTTCGAAATAACACCCTTTAAGGCCAGAGGCTTTTGTCAAAAAGAAGAGTTCGACCTCGATCATAAGACGACAGGTTACTATTTCGATAAGTTCGAAATAGCACCCTTTAAGGCCAGGGGCCTTCGTCAAAAAGAAGAGTTCGACCTCGATCAAACGACGACGGGTTACTATTTCGATAAGTTCGAAATAACACCCTTGAAGGCGAGGGGCCTTCGCCAAAAAGAAGAGTTCGACCTCGATCTAACGACGACGGTTATTATTACAATAAGTTTGAAATAACACCCTTGAAGGCCAGGGGCCTTCGCCAAAAAGCAGAGTTCGACCTCGATCGAACGACGACAGGTTAAAATTTCGATAAGTTTGAAATAACACAATTTAAGACAAAGGGCCTTCGCCAAAAAGAAGAGTTCGACCTCGATCGAACGACGATGGGTTACTATTTTGATAAGTTCGAAAGAACACCCTTAAAGGCTAGGGGCCTTCGCCGAAAAGAAGAGTTCGACCTCGATCGAACGATGACGAGTTACTATTTCGATAAATTCGAAATAACACCCTTTAAGACCAGGGGCCGTCGCCAAAAAGAGGAGTTTGACATCGATCGAACGACGACGGGTTGCTATTTTGATAAGTTAAAAATAACACCCTATATGGGCAGGGCCCATCGCCAAAATGAAGAGTTCGACCTCTTTTGAACGACGACGGGTTACTATTTTGATAAGTTCGAAATAACACCCTTTAAAGCTCGGGGAACTTCACCAAAAATAAGAGTTTAACCTCTATCGAACGACGACGGGTGACTATTTCGATAAGTTCGAAATAACACCCTTTAAGTCCAGAGACCTTCGCCAAAAAGAAAAGTTCGACCTCGATCATATGACGACGGGTTACTATTTCGATAAGTTCGAAATAACCCCTTTAAGGCCAGGGGCCTTCGCCAAAGAGAAGAGTTCGACCTTGATCGAACGACGACGGGTTACTATTTCGATAAGTTCGAAATAACACCCTTGAAAGCCAGGGGCCTTTGCCAAAAAGAAGAGTTCGACCTCAATCGAACGACGATGGGTTACTATTTTGATAAGTTTGAAATAACACCCTTAAAGGCTAGGGGCCTTCGCCAAAAAGAATAGTTCGACCTCGATCGAACGACGACGGGTTACTATTTCGATAAGTTTGAAATAACACATTTTAAGGCCAAGGGCCTTCGCCAAAAAGAAGAGTTCGACCTCGATCGAACGACAATGGGTTACTATTTCGATAAGTTCGAAATAACACCCTTTAAGTCTAGGGGCCTTCACCAAAAAGAAGAGTTCAACCTCTATCGAACGACGACGGGTGACTATTTCGATAAGTTCGAAATAACACCCTTTAAGGCCAGAGGCTTTCGCCAAAAAGAAGAGTTCGACCACGATCATACGACGACGGGTTACTATTTCGATAAGTTAGAAATAATACCCTTTAAGGCCAGGGACCTTCGCCAAAAAGAAGAGTTCGACCTCGATCGAACGACGACGGGTATTTCGATAAGTTCGAAATAACACCCTTGAAGGCAAGGGGCCTTCGCTAAAAAGAAGAGTTCGACCTCGATCTAACGACGACGGTTATTATTACGATAAGTTCGAAATAACACCCTTGAAGTCCAGGGGCCTTCGCCAAAAAGCAGAGTTCGACCTCGATCGACCGACGACAGGTTACAATTTCGATAATTTTGAAATAACACATTTTAAGACCAAGGGCCTTCGCCAAAAAGAAGAGTTCGACCTCGATCGAACGACGATGGGTTACTATTTTGATAAGTTCGAAAGAACACCCTTAAAGGCTAGGGGCCTTCGCCGAAAAGAAGAGTTCGACCTCGATCGAACGATGACGAGTTACTATTTCGATAAATTCGAAATAACACCCTTTAAGACCAGGGGCCGTCGCCAAAAAGAGGAGTTTGACATCGATCGAACGACGACGGGTTGCTATTTTGATAAGTTAAAAATAACACCCTATATGGGCAGGGCCCATCGCCAAAACGAAGAGTTCGACCTCTTTTGAACGACGACGGGTTACTATTTTGATAAGTTCGAAATAACACCCTTTAATGCTCGGGGAACTTCGCCAAAAATAAGAGTTTAACCTCTATCGAACGACGACGGGTGACTATTTTGATAAGTTCGAAATAACACCCTTTAAGGCCAGAGGCCTTCGTCAAAAAGAAAAGTTCGACCTCGATCATACGACGACGGGTTACTATTTCGATAAGTTCGAAATAACACCTTGAAGGCCAGGGGCCTTCGCCAAAAAGAAGAGTTTGACCTAGATCGAACGACGACGGGTTACTATTTCGATAAGTTCGAAATAAAACCCTTGAAGACCAGGGGCCTTCGCTAAAAAGAAGAGTTCGACCTCGATTGAACGACGATGGGTTACTATTTTGATAAGTTCGAAATAACACCCTTAAAGGCTAGGGGACTTCACCAAAAAGAATAGTTCGACCTCGATCGAACGACGACAGGTTAATATTTTGATAAGTTTGAAATAACACATTTTAAGGCCAAGGGCCTTCGCCAAAAAGAAGAGTTCGACCTCGATCGAACGATGATGGATAACTATTTCGATATGTTAGAAATAACACCCTTTAAGGCCAAGGGCCTTCGCAAAAAAAGAGTTCGATCTCGATCGAAAAATAACGGGTTACTATTTCGATAAATTCGAAATAACACCCTTTAAGTCCAGGGGCCTTCGCCAAAAACAAGAGTTCAATCTCGATCGAACGACGGCGGGTTACTATTTTGATAAGTTCGAAATAACACCCTTGAAGGCCAGGGGCCTTCGCCAAAAAGAAGAGTTCGACCTCGATCGAATGACGACGGTTATTATTACAATAAGTTCGAAATAACACCCTTTAAGGCTAGGGGCCTTCTCCAAAAAGAAGAGTTCGACCTCTATCGAATGACGACGGGTGACTATTTCGATAAGTTCGAAATAACACCCTTTAAGGCCAGAGGCCTTCGCCAAAAAGAAGAGTTCAACCTCGATCATACGATGACGGGTTACTATTTCGATAAGTTCGAAATAACACCCTTTAAGGCCAGCGGCCTTCGCCAAAAAGAAGAGTTCGACCTCGATCGAACAACGACGGGTTACTATTTTAATATATTCGAAATAACACCCTATAAGGCCAGGGGCCTTCGCCAAAAAGAAGTTTTCGCCCTCGATAGAATGACAACGGGTTACTATTTTGATAAGTTCGAAATAATACCCTTTAAGACCAGGGGCATTCGCCAAAAAGAAGAGTTCGACCTCGATCGAACGACGACGGCTTACTAATTCGATAAGTTCGAAATAACACCCTTGAAGGCCAGGGGCCTTCGCCAAAAAGAAGAGTTTGACCTAGATCGAACAAAGACGATTATTATTACGATAAGTTCGAAATAACACTCTTGAAGGCCAGGGGCCTTCGCCAATAAGAAGTGTTTGACCTCGATCGAACGGCGATGGATTACTATTTCGATATGTTCGAAATAACACCCTTTAAGGCCAAGGGCCTTCGCAAAAAAAAAAGTTCGATCTCGATCGAACGATAACGGGTTACTATTTCGATAAATTCGAAATAACACTCTTTAAGGCTAGGGGCTTTCGCCAAAAACAAGAGTTCAACCTCGATCGAATGACGGCGGGTTACTATTTTGATAAGTTTCAAAATAACACCCTTGAAGGACAGGGGCCTTCGCCAAAAAGAAGAGTTCCACCTCGATCGAACGACGACGGTTATTATTACGATAAGTTGAAATAACACCCTTGAAGGCCAGGGCCCTTCGCCAAAAAGAAGAATTCGACCTCGATCGAACGATGATGGGTTACAATTTTGATAAGTTCGAAATAACACCCTTTAAGGCCAGGGGCTTTTGCCATAAAGAAGAATTCGACCTCGATCGAACGACGATAGGTTACTCTTTCGATAAGTTCGAAATAACACCCTATAAGGCCAGGGGCCTTCGCCAAAACGAAGAGTTCGACCTCGATCGAACGACGACAGGTTACTCTTTCGAAAAGTTCGAAATAACACCCTTGAAGGCTAGGACCTTCGCCAAAAAGAAGAGTTCGACCTCGATCGAACGACGATGGGTTACTATTTTGATAAGTTCGAAATAACACCCTTTAAGGCCAGGGTCATTCGCCAAAAAGAAGAGTTCAACGTCGATCGAACAACGACGGTAACTATTTCGATAAGTTCGAAATAACACCCTTTAAGGCCAGGGGCCTTCGCCAAAAACAAGAGTTCAACCTCGATCGAACGACGGCGGGTTACTATTTTGATAAGTTTGAAATAACACCCTTGAAGGCCAGGGGCCTTCGCCAAAAGAAGAGTTCGACCTCGATCAAACGACGACGGGTGACTATTTCGATAAGTTCAAAATAACACCCTTTAAGGCCAGAGGCCTTCGCCAAAAAGAAGAGTTCGACCTCGATCATACGATGACAGTTTACTATTTCGATAAGTTTGAAATAACACCCTATAAGGCCAGGGGCCTTCACCAAAAAGAAGTTTTCGCCCTCGATAGAATGACAACGGGTTACTATTTTGATAAGTTCAAAATAACACCCTTTAAGGCCATGGGCCTTCGCCAATAAGAAAAGTTCGACCTCGATCGAACGACGACGACTTACTATTTCTATAACTTCGAAATAACACCCTTGAAGGCCAGGAGCCTTCGCCAAAAAGAAGAGTTCGACCTCGATCAAACGACAATGGGTTACTATTTTGATAAATTCGAAATAACACCCTTTAAGTCTAGGGGCCTTCACCAAAAAGAAGAGTTCGACCTCGATCGAATGACGATGGGTTACTATTTTGATAAGTTCGAAATAACACCCTTAAAGGCTAGGGTCCCTTGCCAAAAAGCAGAGTTCGACCTCGATCGAACGACTACGGGTTACTATTTCGATAAGTTTGAAATAACACATTTTAAGACCAGGGGCCTTCGCCAAAAAGAAGAGTTCGACCTCGATCGAACGACGATGGATTACTATTTCGATATGTTTGAAATAACACACTTTAAGGCCAAGGGCCTTCGCAAAAAAAAAGAGTTCGATCTCGATCGAACGATAACGAGTTACTATTTCGATAAATTCGAAATAACACTCTTTAAGGCCAGGGGCCTTCGCCAAAAAGAAGAGTTCGACGTCGATCGAACGACGACAGGTAACTATTTCGATAAGTTCAAAATAACACCATTTAAGGTCAGGGGCCTTCACCAAAACGAAGAGTTCGACCTCTATCGAACGACGACGGGTTACTATTTTTATAAGTTCGAAATAACACCCTATAAGGCAAGGGGCCTTCGCCAAAAAGAAGTTTTCGCCCTTGATAGAATGACAACGGGTTACTATTTTGATAAGTTCAAAATAACACCCTTTAAGGCCATGGGCCTTCGCCAATAAGAAAAGTTCGACCTCGATCGAACGACGACGACTTACTATTTCTATAACTTCGAAATAACACCCTTGAAGGCCAGGAGCCTTTGCCAAAAAGAAGAGTTCGACCTCGATCGAACGATGATGGATAACTATTTCGATATGTTCGAAATAACACCCTTTAAGGCCAAGGGCCTTCGCAAAAAAAAGAGTTCGATCTCGATCGAAAAATAACGGCTTACTATTTCGATAAATTCGAAATAACACCCTTTAAGTCCAGGGGCCTTCGCCAAAAACAAGAGTTCAATCTCGATCGAACGACGGCGGGTTACTATTTTGATAAGTTCGAAATAACACCCTTGAAGGCCAGGGGCCTTCGCCAAAAGAAGAGTTCGACCTCGATCGAACGACGATGGGTTACTATTTTGATAAGTTCGAAATAACACCCTTAAAAGCTAGGGGCCTTCGCCAAAAAGAAGAGTTCGACGTCGATCGAACGACGACGGGTTACTATTTCGATAAGTTTAAAATAACACATTTTAAGGCCAAGGGCCTTCGCCAAAAAGAAGAGTTCGACCTCGATCATACGATGACGGGTTACTATTTCGATAAGTTCGAAATAACACCCTTTAAGGCCAGCGGCCTTCGCCAAAAAGAAGAGTTTGACCTCGATCGAACGACGATGGGTTACTATTTTGATAATTCGAAATAACACCCTTAAAGGTTAGGGGCCTTCGCCAAAAAGCAGAGTTCGACCTCGATCGAATGACTACGGGTGACTATTTCGATAAGTTTGAAATAATACATTTTAAGCCCAAGGGCCTTCGCTAAAAAGAAGAGTTCGACCTCGATCGAACGACGACGGGTTACTATTTCGATAAGTTCGAAATAACACCTTGAAGGCCAGGGGCCTTCGCCAAAAAGAAGAGTTTGACCTAGATCGAACGACGATGGGTTACTATTTTGATAAGTTCGAAATAATACCCTTAAAGGCTAGGGGCCTTCGCCAAAAAGCAGAGTTCGACCTCGATCGAACGACTACGGGTTACTATTTCGATAAGTTTGAAATAACACATTTTAAGGCCAAGGGCCTTCGCCAAAAAGAAGAGTTCGACCTCGATCGAACGACGATGGATTACTATTTCGATATGTTCGAAATAACACCCTTTAAAGCCAAGGGCCTTCGCAAAAAACAATAGTTCAAAATAACACCCTTTAAGGCCAGGGGCCTTCGCCAAAACGAAGAGTTCGACCTCTATCGAACAACGACGGGTTACTATTTTAATATATTCGAAATAACACCCTATAAGGCCAGGGGCCTTCGCCAAAAAGAAGTTTTCGCCCTCGATAGAATGACAACGGGTTACTATTTTGATAAGTTCGAAATAATACCCTTTAAGACCAGGGGCCTTCGCCAAAAAGAAGAGTTCGACCTCGATCGAACGACGACGGCTTACTAATTCGATAAGTTCGAAATAACACCCTTGAAGGCCAGGGGCCTTCGCCAAAAAGAAGAGTTTGACCTCGATCGAACAAAGACGATTATTATTACGATAAGTTCGAAATAACACTCTTGAAGGCCAGGGGCCTTCGCCAATAAGAAGTGTTTGACCTCGATCGAACGGCGATGGATTACTATTTCGATATGTTCGAAATAACACCCTTTAAGGCCAAGGGCCTTCGCAAAAAAAAAAGTTCAATCTCGATCGAACGATAACGGGTTACTATTTCGATAAATTCGAAATAACACTCTTTAAGGCTAGGGGCTTTCGCCAAAAACAAGAGTTCAACCTCGATCGAATGACGGCGGGTTACTATTTTGATAAGTTTCAAAATAACACCCTTGAAGGACAGGGGCCTTCGCCAAAAAGAAGAGTTCCACCTCGATCGAACGACGACGGTTATTATTACGATAAGTTGAAATAACACCCTTGAAGGCCAGGGCCCTTCGCCAAAAAGAAGAATTCGACCTCGATCGAACGATGATGGGTTACAATTTTGATAAGTTCGAAATAACACCCTTTAAGGCCATGGGCTTTTGCCATAAAGAAGAATTCGACCTCGATCGAACGACGATAGGTTAGTCTTTCGATAAGTTCGAAATAACACCCTATAAGGCCAGGGGCCTTCGCCAAAACGAAGAGTTCGACCTCGATCGAACGACGACAGGTTACTCTTTCGAAAAGTTCGAAATAACACCCTTGAAGGCTAGGACCTTCGCCAAAAAGAAGAGTTCGACCTCGATCAAACGACGACGGGTGACTATTTCGATAAGTTCAAAATAACACCCTTTAAGTCCAGAGGCCTTCGCCAAAAAGAAGAGTTCGACCTCGATCATACGATGACAGTTTACTATTTCGATAAGTTCGAAATAACACCCTATAAGGCCAGGGGCCTTCGCCAAAAAGAAGTTTTCGCCCTCGATAGAATGACAACGGGTTACTATTTTGATAAGTTCAAAATAACACCCTTTAAGGCCATGGGCCTTCGCCAATAAGAAAAGTTCGACCTCGATCGAACGACGACGACTTACTATTTCTATAACTTCGAAATAACACCCTTGAAGGCCAGGAGCCTTCGCCAAAACGAAGAGTTCGACCTCGATCAAACGACAATGGGTTACTATTTTGATAAGTTCGAAATAACACCCTTTAAGTCTAGGGGCCTTCACCAAAAAGAAGAGTTCGACCTCGATCGAATGACGATGGGTTACTATTTTGATAAGTTCGAAATAACACCCTTAAAGGCTAGGGTCCCTTGCCAAAAAGCAGAGTTCGACCTCGATCGAACGACTACGGGTTACTATTTCGATAAGTTTGAAATAACACATTTTAAGGCCAGGGGCCTTCGCCAAAAGAAGAGTTCGACCTCGATCGAACGACGATGGATTACTATTTCGATATGTTTGAAATAACACACTTTAAGGCCAAGGGCCTTCGCAAAAAAAAGAGTTCAATCTCGATCGAACGATAACGGGTTACTATTTCGATAAATTCGAAATAACACTCTTTAAGGCCAGGGGCCTTCACCAAAAAGAAGAGTTCGACGTCGATCGAACGACGACGGGTAACTAATTCGATAAGTTCAAAATAACACCATTTAAGGCCAGGGGCCTTCACCAAAACGAAGAGTTCGACCTCTATCGAACGACGACGGGTTACTATTTTTATAAGTTCGAAATAACACCCTATAAGGCAAGGGGCCTTCGCCAAAAAGAAGTTTTCGCCCTTGATAGAATGACAACGGGTTACTATTTTGATAAGTTCAAAATAACACCCTTTAAGGCCATGGGCCTTCGCCAATAAGAAAAGTTCGACCTCGATCGAACGACGACGACTTACTATTTCTATAACTTCGAAATAACACCCTTGAATGCCAGGAGGCTTCGCCAAAAAGAAGAGTTCGACCTCGATCGAACGACAATGGGTTACTATTTTGATAAGTTCGAAATAACACCCTTTAAGTCTAGGGGCCTTCACCAAAAAGAAGAGTTCAACCTCTATCGAACGACGACGGGTGACTATTTTGATAAGTTCGAAATAACACCCTTTAAGGCCAGGAGCCTTCACCAAAAAGAGGAGTTTGACATCGATCGAACGATGACGGGTTGCTATTTTGATAAGTTAAAAATAACACCCTATATGGCCAGTGCCCATCGCCAAAACGAAGAGTTCGACCTCTTTTGAACGATGACGGGTTACTATTTTGATAAGTTCGAAATAACACCCTTTAAAGCTAGGGGAACTTCGCCAAAAATAAGAGTTTAACCTCTATCGAACGACGACGGGTGACTATTTCGATAAGTGCGAAATAAAACCCTTTAAGGCCAGAGGCCTTCGCCAAAAAGAAAAGTTCGACCTCGATCATACGACGACGGGTTACTATTTCGATAAGTTCGAAATAACCCCTTTAAGGCCAGGGGCCTTCGCCAAAAAGAAGAGTTCGACCTCGATCGAACGACGACGGGTTACTATTTCGATAAGTTCAAAATAACACGCTTGAAGACCAGGGGACTTCGCTAAAAAGAAGAGTTCGACCTCGATTTAACGACGATGGGTTACTATTTTGATAAGTTCGAAATAACACCCTTAAAGGCTAGGGGCCTTCGCCAAAAAGAATAGTTCGACCTCGACCGAACGACGATGGATTACTATTTCGATATGTTCGAAATAACACCCTTTAAGGCCAAGGGCCTTCGCAAAAAAAAGAGTTCGATCTCGATCAAACGATAACAGATTACTATTTCGATAAATTCGAAATAACACTCTTTAAGGCCAGGGGCCTTCGCCAAAAAGAAGAGTTCGACGTCGATCGAACGACGACGGGTAACTATTTCGATAAGTTCAAAATAACACCATTTAAGGCCAGGGGCCTTCGCCAAAACGAAGAGTTCGACCTCTATCGAACGACGACGGGTTACTATTTTTATAAGTTCGAAATAACACCCTATAAGGCCAGGGGCCTTCGCCAAAAAGAAGTTTTCGCCCTCGATAGAATGACAACGGGTTACTATTTTGATAAGTTCGAAATAACACCCTTTAAGGCCATGGGCCTTCGCCAATAAGAAAAGTTCGACCTCGATCGAACGACGACGACTTACTATTTCTATAACTTCGAAATAACACCCTTGAAGGCCAGGAGCCTTCGCCAAAAAGAAGAGTTTGACCTCGATCGAACAAAGACGGTTATTATTATGATAAGTTCGAAATAACACCCTTGAAGACCAGGGGCCTTCGCCAATAAGAAGTGTTTGATCTCGATCGAACGGCGATGGATTACTATTTCGATACGTTCGAAATAACACCCTTTAAGGACAAGGGCTTTTGCCATAAAGAAGAATTCGACCTCGATCGAACGACGATAGGTTACTCTTTCGATAAGTTCGAAATAACACCCTATAAGGCCAGGGGCCTTCGCCAAAACGAAGAGTTCGACCTCGATCGAACGACGACAGGTTACTCTTTCGAAAAGTTCGAAATAACACCCTTGAAGGCAAGGACCTTCGCCAAAAAGAAGAGTTCGACCTCGATCGAACGACGATGGGTTACTATTTTGATAAGTTCGAAATAACACCCTTTAAGGCCAGAGGCCTTCGCCAAAAAGAAGAGTTTGAACTAGATCGAACAACGATGGGTTACTATTTTGATAAGTTCGAAATAATACCCTTAAAGGCTAGGGGCCTTCGCCAAAAAGCAGAGTTCGACCTCGATCGAACGACTACGGGTTACTATTTCGATAAGTTTGAAATAACACATTTTAAGGCCAAGGGCCTTCGCCAAAAAGAAGAGTTCGACCTCGATCGAACGACGATGGATTACTATTTCGATATGTTCGAAATAACACCCTTTAAGGACAAGGGCCTTCGCAAAAAACAATAGTTCAACCTCTATCGAACGACGACGGGTGACTATTTCGATAAGTTCGAAATAACACCCTTTAAGGCCAGGGGCCTTCGCCAAAAAGAAGAGTTCAACGTCGATCGAACGACGAGGGGTAACTATTTCGATAAGTTCAAAATAACACCCTTTAAGGCCAGGGGCCTTCGCCAAAACGAAGAGTTCGACCTCTATCGAACAACGACGGGTTACTATGTTAATATGTTCGAAATAACACCCTATAAGACCAGGGGCCTTCGCCAAAAAGAAGTTTTCGCCCTCGATAGAATGACAACGGGTTACTATTTTGATAAGTTCGAAATAATACCCTTTAAGGCCAGGGGCCTTCGTCAAAAAGAAGAGTTCGACCTCGATCGAACGACGACGGCTTACTAATTCGATAAGTTCGAAAGAACACCCTTGAAGGCCAGGGGCCTTCGCCAAAAAGAAGAGTTTGACCTCGATCGAACAAAGACGATTATTATTCCGATAAGTTTGAAATAACACTCTTGAAGGCCAGGGGCCTTCGCCAATAAGAAGTGTTTGACCTCGATCGAACGGCGATGGATTACTCTTTCGATATGTTCGAAATAACACCCTTTAAGGCCAAGGGCCTTCGCAAAAAAAAGAGTTCGATCTCGATCGAACGATAACGGGTTACTATTTCGATAAATTCGAAATAACACTCTTTAAGGCTAGGGGCTTTCGCCAAAAACAAGAGTTCAACCTCGATCGAATGACGGCGGGTTACTATTTTGATAAGTTTCAAAATAACACCCTTGAAGGCCAGGGCCCTTCGCCAAAAAGAAGAATTCGACCTCGATCGAACGATGATGGGTTACAATTTTGATAAGTTCGAAATAACACCCTTTAAGGCCAGGGGCTTTTGCCATAAAGAAGAATTCGACCTCGATCGAACGATGATAGGTTACTCTTTCGATAAGTTCGAAATAACACCCTATAAGGCCAGGGGCCTTCGCCAAAACGAAGAGTTCGACCTCGATCGAACGACGACAGGTTACTCTTTTGAAAAGTTCGAAATAACACCCTTGAAGGCTAGGACCTTCGCCAAAAAAAAGAGTTCGACCTCGATCGAACGACGATGGGTTACTATTTTGATAAGTTCGAAATAACACCCTTTAAGGCCAGGGTCATTCGCCAAAAAGAAGAGTTCAACGTCGATCGAACGACGACGGTAACTATTTCGATAAGTTCGAAATAACACCCTTTAAGGCCAAAGGCCTTCGCCAAAAACAAGAGTTCAACCTCGATCGAACGACGGCGGGTTACTATTTTGATAAGTTCGAAATAACACCCTTGAAGGCCAGGGGCCTTCGCCAAAAGAAGAGTTCGACCTCGATCAAACGACGACGGGTGACTATTTCGATAAGTTCAAAATAACACCCTTTAAGTCCAGAGGCCTTCGCCAAAAAGAAGAGTTCGACCTCGATCATACGATGACAGTTTACTATTTCGATAAGTTCGAAATAACACCATATAAGGCCAGGGGCCTTCGCCAAAAAGAAGTTTTCGCCCTCGATAGAATGACAACGGGTTACTATTTTGATAAGTTCAAAATAACACCCTTTAAGGCCATGGGCCTTCGCCAATAAGAAAAGTTCGACCTTGATCGAACGACGACGACGACTTACTATTTCTATAACTTCGAAATAACACCCTTGAAGGCCAGGAGCCTTCGCCAAAAAGAAGAGTTCGACCTCGATCGAACGACAATGGGTTACTATTTTGATAAGTTCGAAATAACACCCTTTAAGTCTAGGGGCCTTCACCAAAAAGAAGAGTTCGACCTCGATCGAATGACGATGGGTTACTATTTTGATAAGTTCGAAATAACACCCTTAAAGGCTAGGGTCCTTCGCCAAAAAGCAGAGTTCGACCTCGATCGAACGACTACGGGTTACTATTTCGATAAGTTTGAAATAACACATTTTATGGCCAAGGGCCTTCGCCAAAAAGAAGAGTTCGACCTCGATCGAACGACGATGGATTACTATTTCGATATGTTCGAAATAACACCCTTTAAGGCCAAGGGCCTTTGCAAAAAAAAGAGTTCGATCTCGATCGAACGATAACGGGTTACTATTTCGATAAATTCGAAATAACACTCTTTAAGTCCAGGGGCCTTCGCCAAAAAGAAGAGTTCGACGTCGATCGAACGACGACGGGTAACTATTTCGATAAGTTCAAAATAACACCATTTAAGGCCAGGGGCCTTCGCCAAAACGAAGAGTTCGACCTCTATCGAACGACGACGGGTTACTATTTTTATAAGTTCGAAATAACACCCTATAAGGCCAGGGGCCTTCGCCAAAAAGAAGTTTTCGCCCTCGATAGAATGACAACGGCTTACTATTTTGATAAGTTCAAAATAACACATTGTAAGGCCATGGGCCTTTGCCAATAAGAAAAGTTCGACCTCGATCGAACGACGACGACTTACTATTTCTATAACTTCGAAATAACACCCTTGAAGGCCAGGAGCCTTCGCTAAAAAGAAGAGTTCGACCTCGATCGAACGACAATGGGTTACTATTTTGATAAGTTCGAAATAACACCCTTTAAGTCTAGGGGCCTTCACCAAAAAGAAGAGTTCAACCTCTATCGAACGACGACGGGTGACTATTTCGATAAGTTCGAAATAACACCCTTTAAGGCCAGGAGCCTTCACCAAAAAGAGGAGTTTGACATCGATCGAACGATGACGGGTTGCTATTTTGATAAGTTAAAAATAACACCCTATATGGCCAGTGCCCATCGCCAAAACGAAGAGTTCGACCTCTTTTGAACAATGACGGGTTACTATTTTGATAAGTTCGAAATAACACCCTTTAAAGCTAGGGGAACTTCGCCAAAAATAAGAGTTTAACCTCTATCGAACGACGACGGGTGACTATTTCGATAAGTGCGAAATAAAACCCTTTAAGGCCAGAGGCCTTCGCCAAAAAGAAAAGTTCGACCTCGATCATACGACGACGGGTTACTATTTCGATAAGTTCGAAATAACCCCTTTAAGGCCAGGGGCCTTCGCCAAAAAGAAGAGTTCGACCTCGATCGAACGACGACGGGTTACTATTTCGATAAGTTCGAAATAACACCCTTGAAGACCAGGGGACTTCGCTAAAAAGAAGAGTTCGACCTCGATTTAACGACGATGGGTTACTATTTTGATAAGTTCGAAATAACACCCTTAAAGGCTAGGGGCCTTCGCCAAAAAGAATAGTTCGACCTCGATCGAACGACGATGGATTACTAGTTCGATATGTTCGAAATAACACCCTTTAAGGCCAAGGGCCTTCGCAAAAAAAAGAGTTCGATCTCGATCAAACGATAACGGATTACTATTTCGATAAATTCGAAATAACACTCTTTAAGGCCAGGGGCCTTCGCCAAAAAGAAGAGTTCGATGTCGATCGAACGACGACGGGTAACTATTTCGATAAGTTCAAAATAACACCATTTAAGGCCAGGGGCCTTCGCCAAAACGAAGAGTTCGACCTCTATCGAACGACGATGGGTTACTATTTTTATAAGTTCGAAATAACACCAAATAAGGCCAGGGGCCTTCGCCAAAAAGAAGTTTTCGCCCTCGATAGAATGACAACGGGTTACTATTTTGATAAGTTCGAAATAACACCCTTTAAGGCCATGGGCCTTCGCCAATAAGAAAAGTTCGACCTCGATCGAACGACGACGACTTACTATTTCTATAACTTCGAAATAACACCCTTGAAGGCCAGGAGCCTTCGCCAAAAAGAAGAGTTTGACCTCGATCGAACAAAGACGGTTATTATTATGATAAGTTCGAAATAACACCCTTGAAGACCAGGGGCCTTCGCCAATAAGAAGTGTTTGATCTCGATCGAACGGCGATGGATTACTATTTCGATACGTTTGAAATAACACCCTTTAAGGCCAAGGGCTTTTGCCATAAAGAAGAATTCGACCTCGATCGAACGACGGTAGGTTACTCTTTCGATAAGTTCGAAATAACACCCTATAAGGCCAGGGGCCTTTGCCAAAACGAAGAGTTCGACCTCGATCGAACGACGACAGGTTACTCTTTCGAAAAGTTCGAAATAACACCCTTGAAGGTTAGGACCTTCGCCAAAAAGAAGAGTTCGACCTCGATCGAACGACGATGGGTTACTATTTTGATAAGTTCGAAATAACACCCTTTAAGGCCAGGGTCATTCGCCAAAAAGAAGAGTTCAACGTCGATCGAACGACGACGGTAAATATTTCGATAAGTTCGAAATAACACCCTTTAAGGCCAGGGGCCTTCGCCAAAAAACAAGAGTTCAACCTCGATCGAACGACGGCGGGTTACTATTTTGATAAGTTCTAAATAACACCCTTGAAGGCCAGGGGCCTTCGCCAAAAAGAAGAGTTCGACCTCGATCAAACGAGGACGGGTGACTATTTCGATAAGTTCAAAATAACACCCTTTAAGGCCAGAGGCCTTCGCCAAAAAGAAGAGTTCGACCTCGATCATACGATGACAGTTTACTATTTCGATAAGTTCAAAATAACATCCTTTAAGTCCAGGGGCCTTCACCAAAAAGAAGAGTTCGACCTCGATCGAATGACGATGGGTTACTATTTTGATAAGTTCGAAATAACACCCTTAAAGGCTAGGGTCCTTCGCCAAAAAGCAGAGTTCGACCTCGATCGAACGACTACGGGTTACTATTTCGATAAGTTTGAAATAACACATTTTAAGGCCAAGGGCCTTCGCCAAAAAGAAGAGTTCGACCTCGATCGAACGACGACGGGTTACTATATCGATAAGTTCGAAATAACACCCTTGAAGGTCAGGGGCCTTCGCCAAAAAAGAAGAGTTCGACCTCGATCGAACGACAATGGGTTACTATTTTGATAAGTTCGAAATAACACCCTTAAAGGCTATGGGCCTTCGCCAAAAAGCAGAGTTCGACCTCGGTCGAACGACTACGGGTTACTATTTCGATAAGTTCGAAATAACACCCTTGAAGGCCATGGGCCTTCGCCAAAAAGAAGAGTTCGACCTCGATCGAACGACGATGGATTACTATTTCGATATGTTCGAAATAACACCCTTTAAGGCCAAGGGCCTTCGCAAAAAAAAGGGTTCGATCTCGATCGAACGATAACGGGTTACTATTTCGATAAATTCGAAATAACACTCTTTAAGGACAGGGGCCTTCGCCAAAAAGAAGAGTTCGACGTCGATCGAACGACGACGGGTAACTATTTCGATAAGTTCAAAATAACACCATTTAAGGCCAGGGGCCTTCGCCAAAACGAAGAGTTCGACCTCTATCGAACGACGACGGGTTACTATTTTTATAAGTTCGAAATAACACCCTATAAGGCCAGGGGCCTTCGCCAAAAAGAAGTTTTCGCCCTCGATATAATGACAACGGGTTACTATTTTGATAAGTTCAAAATAACACCCTTTAAGGCCATGGGCCTTCGCCAATAAGAAAAGTTCGACCTCGATCGAACGACGACGACTTACTATTTCTATAACTTCGAAATAACACCCTTGAAGGCCAGGAGCCTTCGCCAAAAAGAAGAGTTCGACCTCGATCGAACGACAATGGGTTACTATTTTGATAAGTTCGAAATAACACCCTTTAAGTCTAGGGGCCTTCACCAAAAAGAAGAGTTCAACCTCTATCGAACGACGACGGGTGACTATTTCGATAAGTTCGAAATAACACCCTTTAAGGCCAGGAGCCTTCACCAAAAAGAGGAGTTTGACATCGATCGAACGATGACGGGTTGCTATTTTGATAAGTTAAAAATAACACCCTATATGGCCAGTGAGCATCGCCAAAACGAAGAGTTCGACCTCTTTTGAACGATGACGGGTTACTATTTTGATAAGTTCGAAATAACACCCTTTAAAGCTAGGGGAACTTCGCCAAAAATAAGAGTTTAACCTCTATCGAACGACGACGGGTGACTATTTCGATAAGTGCGAAATAAAACCCTTTAAGGCCAGAGGCCTTCGCCAAAAAGAAAAGTTCGACCTCGATCATACGACGACGGGTTACTATTTCGATAAGTTCGAAATAACCCCTTTAAGGCCAGGGGCCTTCGCCAAAAGAAGAGTTCGACCTCGATCGAACGACGACGGGTTACTATTTCGATAAGTTCGAAATAACACCCTTGAAGACCAGGGGACTTCGCTAAAAAGAAGAGTTCAACCTCTATCGAACGACGACGGGTGACTATTTCGATAAGTTCGAAATAACACCCTTTAAGGACAGGAGCCTTCACCAAAAAGAAGAGTTCGACCTCAATCGAATGACGATGGGTTACTATTTTGATAAGTTCGAAATAACACCCTTAAAGGCTTGGGTCCTTCGCCAAAAAGCAGAGTTCGACCTCGATCGAACGACTACGGGTTACTATTTCGATAAGTTTGAAATAACACATTTTAAGGCCAAGGGCCTTCGCCAAAAAGAAGAGTTCGACCTCGATCGAACGACGATGGATTACTATTTCGATATGTTCGAAATAACACCCTTTAAGGCCAAGGGCCTTCGCAAAAAAGAAGAGTTCAACCTCTATCATATGACGACGGGTTACTATTTCGATAAGTTCGAAATAACACTCTTTAAGGCCAGGGGCCTTCGCCAAAAAGAAGAGTTCGACGTCGATCGAACGACGACGGGTAACTATTTCGATAAGTTCAAAATAACACCATTTAAGGCCAGGGGCCTTCGCCAAAACGAAGAGTTCGACCTCTATCGAACGACGACGGGTTACTATTTTTATAAGTTCAAAATAACACGATATAAGGCCAGGGGCCTTCGCCAAAAAGAAGTTTTTTCCCTCGATAGAATGACAACGGGTTACTATTTTGATAAGTTCAAAATAACACCCTTTAAGGCCATGGGCCTTCGCCAATAAGAAAAGTTCGACCTCGATCGAACGACGACGACTTACTATTTCTATAACTTCGAAATAACACCCTTGAAGTCCAGGAGCCTTCGCCAAAAAGAAGAGTTCGACCTCGATCGAACGACAATGGGTTACTATTTTGATAAGTTCGAAATAACACCCTTAAAGGCTAGGGGCCTTCGCCAAAAAGAAGAGTTCGACCTCGATCAGACGATGACGAGTTACTATTTCGATAAATTCGAAATAACACCCTTTAAGACCAGGGTCCGTCGCCAAAAAGAGGAGTTTGACATCGATCGAACGATGACAGGTTGCTATTTTGATAAGTTAAAAATAACACCCTATATGGCCAGTGCCCATCGCCAAAACGAAGAGTTCGACCTCTTTTGAACGATGACGGGTTACTATTTCGATAAGTTTGAAATAACACATTTTAAGGCCAAGGGCCTTCGCCATAAAGAAGAGTTCGACCTCGATCGAACGACGACGGGTTATTATATCGATAAGTTCGAAATAACACCCTTTAAGGCCAGAGGCCTTCGCCAAAAAGAAAAGTTCGACCTCGATCATACGACGACGGGTTACTATTTCGATAAGTTCGAAATAACCCCTTTAAGGCCAGGGGCCTTCGCCAAAAAGAAGAGTTCGACCTCGATCGAACTACGACGGGTTACTATTTCGATAAGTTCGAAATAACACCCTTGAAGACCAGGGGACTTCGCTAAAAAGAAGAGTTCGACCTCGATTTAACGACGATGGGTTACTATTTTGATAAGTTCGAAATAACACCCTTAAAGGCTAGGGGCCTTCGCCAAAAAGAATAGTTCGACCTCGATCGAACGACGATGGATTACTATTTCGATATGTTCGAAATAACACCCTTTAAGGCCAAGGGCCTTCGCAAAAAAAAGAGTTCGATGTCGATCAAACGATAACGGATTACTATTTCGATAAATTCGAAATAACACTCTTTAAGGCCAGGGGCCTTCGCCAAAAAGAAGAGTTCGACGTCGATCGAATGACGACGGGTAACTATTTCGATAAGTTCAAAATAACACCATTTAAGGCCAGGGGCCTTCGCCAAAACGAAGAGTTCGACCTCTATCGAACGACGACGGGTTACTATTTTTATAAGTTCGAAATAACACCCTATAAGGCTAGGGGCCTTCGCCAAAAAGAAGTTTTCGCCCTCGATAGAATGACAACGGGTTACTATTTTGATAAGTTCGAAATAACACCCTTTAAGGCCATGGGCCTTCGCCAATAAGAAAAGTTCGACCTCGATCGAACGACGACGACTTACTATTTCTATAACTTCGAAATAACACCCTTGAAGGCCAGGAGCCTTCGCCAAAAAGAAGAGTTTGACCTCGATCGAACAAAGACGGTTATTATTATGATAAGTTCGAAATAACACCCTTGAAGACCAGGGGCCTTCGCCAATAAGAAGTGTTTGATCTCGATCGAACAGCGATGGATTACTATTTCGATACGTTCGAAATAACACCCTTTAAGGCCAAGGGCCTTCGCAAAAAAAAGAGGATGGGTTACTAATTTGATAAGTTCGAAATAACACCCTTAAAGGCTAGGGTCCTTCGCCAAAAAGCAGAGTTCGACCTCGATCGAACGACTACGGGTTACTATTTCGATAAGTTTGAAATAACACATTTTAAGGCCAAGGGCCTTCGCCATAAAGAAGAGTTCGACCTCGATCGAACGACGACGGGTTATTATATCGATAAGTTCGCAATAACACCCTTGAAGGCCAGGGGCCTTCGCCAAAAAGAAGAGTTCGACCTCGATCGAACGACGAAGGGTTATTATTTTGATAAGTTCGAAATAACACTTTTTAAGGCTAGGGGCTTTCGCCATAAAGAAGAGTTCGACCTCGATCGAACGACGATGGGTTACTATTTTGATAAGTTTGAAATAACACCCTTTAAGCCCAGGGTCCTTCGCCAAAAAGAAGAGTTCGACGTCGATCGAACGACGATGGTAACTATTTCGATAAGTTCGAAATAACACCCTTTAAGGCCAGGGGCCTTCGCCAAAAACAAGAGTTCAATCTCGATCGAACGACGGCGGGTTACTATTTTGATAAGTTCGAAATAACACCCTTGAAGGCCAGGGGCCTTCGCCAAAAGAAGAGTTCGACCTAGATCGAACGACAATGGGTTACTAATCCGATAAGTTTGAAATAACACCCTTTAAGGCTAGGGGCCTTCGCCAAAAAGAAGAGTTCAACCTCTATCGAACGACGATGGGTGACTATTTCGATAAGTTCGAAATAACACCCTTAAAGTCTAGGGGCCTTCGCCAAAAAAAAGAGTTCGACCTTGATCATACGATGACGAGTTACTATTTCGATAAATTCGAAATAACACCCTTTAAGACTAGGGTCCGTCGCCAAAAAGAGGAGTTTGACATTGATCGAACGATGACGGGTTGCTATTTTGATAAGTGAAAAATAACACCCTATATGGCCAGTGCCCATCGGCCAAATGAAGAGTTACACCTCTTTTGAACGACGACGGGTTACTATTTTGATAAGTTCGAAATAACACCCTTTAAAGCTAGGGGAACTTCGCCAAAAATAAGAGTTTAACCTCTATCGAACGACGACGGGTGAATATTTCGATAAGTGCGAAATAAAACCCTTTAAGGCCAGAGGCCTTAGCCAAAAAGAAAAGTTCGACCTCGATCATACGACGACGGGTTACTATTTTTATAAGTTCGAAATAACACCCTATAAGGCCAGGGGCCTTCGCCAAAAAGAAGTTTTCGCCCTCGATAGAATGACAACGGGTTACTATTTTGATAAGTTCAAAATAACACATTGTAAGGCCATGGGCCTTCGCCAATAAGAAAAGTTCGACCTCGATCGAACGACGACGACTTACTATTTCTATAACTTCGAAATAACACCCTTGAAGGCCAGGAGCCTTCGCCAAAAAGAAGAGTTCGACCTCGATCGAACGACAATGGGTTACTATTTTGATAAGTTCGAAATAACACCCTTTAAGTCTAGGGGCCTTCACCAAAAAGAAGAGTTCAACCTCTATCGAACGACGACGGGTGACTATTTCGATAAGTTCGAAATAACACCCTTTAAGGCCAGGAGCCTTCACCAAAAAGAGGAGTTTGACATCGATCGAACGATGACGGGTTGCTATTTTGATAAGTTAAAAATAACACCCTATATGGCCAGTGCCCATCGCCAAAACGAAGAGTTCGACCTCTTTTGAACGATGACGGGTTACTATTTTGATAAGTTCGAAATAACACCCTTTAAAGCTAGGGGAACTTCGCCAAAAATAAGAGTTTAACCTCTATCGAACGACGACGGGTGACTATTTCGATAAGTGCGAAATAAAACCCTTTAAGGCCAGAGGCCTTCGCCAAAAAGAAAAGTTCGACCTCGATCATACGACGACGGGTTACTATTTCGATAAGTTCGAAATAACCCCTTTAAGGCCAGGGGCCTTCGCCAAAAGAAGAGTTCGACCTCGATCGAACGACGACGGGTTACTATTTCGATAAGTTCGAAATAACACCCTTGAAGACCAGGGGACTTCGCTAAAAAGAAGAGTTCGACCTCGATTGAACGACGATGGGTTACTATTTTGATAAGTTCGAAATAACACCCTTTAAGTCTAGGGACCTTCACCAAAAAGAAGAGTTCGACCTCGATCGAATGACGATGGGTTACTATTTTGATAAGTTCGAAATAACACCCTTAAAGGCTAGGGTCCTTCGCCAAAAAGCAGAGTTCGACCTCGATCGAACGACTACGGGTTACTATTTCGATAAGTTTGAAATAACACATTTTAAGGCCAAGGGCCTTCGCCAAAAAGAAGAGTTCGACCTCGATCGAACGACGATGGATTACTATTTCGATATGTTCGAAATAACACCCTTTAAGGCCAAGGGCCTTCGCAAAAAAAAGAGTTCGATCTCGATCGAACGATAACGGGTTACTATTTCGATAAATTCGAAATAACACTCTTTAAGGCCAGGGGCCTTCGCCAAAAAGAAGAGTTCGACGTTGATCGAACGACGACGGGTAACAATTTCGATAAGTTCAAAATAACACCATTTAAGGCCAGGGGCCTTCGCCAAAACGAAGAGTTCGACCTCTATCGAACGACGACGGGTTACTATTTTTATAAGTTCGAAATAACACCCTATAAGGCCAGGGGCCTTCGCCAAAAAGAAGTTTTCGCCCTCGATAGAATGACAACGGGTTACTATTTTGATAAGTTCAGAATAACACATTGTAAGGCCATGGGCCTTCGCCAATAAGAAAAGTTCGACCTTGATCGAACGACGACGACTTACTATTTTTATAACTTCGAAATAACACCCTTGAAGGCCAGGAGCCTTCGCCAAAAAGAAGAGTTCGACCTCGATCGAACGACAATGGGTTACTATTTTGATAAGTTCGAAATAACACCCTTTAAGTCTAGGGGCCTTCACCAAAAAGAAGAGTTCAACCTCTATCGAACGACGACGGGTGACTATTTCGATAAGTTCGAAATAACACCCTTTAAGGCCAGGAGCCTTCACCAAAAAGAAGAGTTCGACCTCAATCGAATGACGATGGGTTACTATTTTGATAAGTTCGAAATAACACCCTTAAAGGCTAGGGTCCTTCGCCAAAAAGCAGAGTTCGACCTCGATCGAACGACTACGGGTTACTATTTCGATAAGTTTGAAATAACACATTTTAGGCCAAGGGCCTTCGCCAAAAAGAAGAGTTCGACCTCGATCGAACGACGATGGATTACTATTTCGATATGTTCGAAATAACACCCTTTAAGGTCAAGGGCCTTCGCAAAAAAAAGAGTTCGATCTCGATCGAACGATAACGGGTTACTATTTCGATAAATTCGAAATAACACTCTTTAAGGCCAGGGGCCTTCGCCAAAAAGAAGAGTTCGACGTCGATCGAACGACGACGGGTAACTATTTCGATAAGTTCAAAATAACACCATTTAAGGCCAGGGGCCTTCGCCAAAACGAAGAGTTCGACCTCTATCGAACGACGACGGGTTACTATTTTTATAAGTTCGAAATAACACAATATAAGGCCAGGGGCCTTCGCCAAAAAGAAGTTTTCGCCCTCGATAGAATGACAACGGGTTACTATTTTGATAAGTTCAAAATAACACCCTTTAAGGCCATAGGCCTTCGCCAATAAGAAAAGTTCGACCTCGATCGAACGACGATGACTTACTATTTCTATAACTTCGAAATAACACCCTTGAAATCCAGGAGCCTTCGCCAAAAAGAAGAGTTCGACCTCGATCGAACGACAATGGGTTACTATTTTGATAAGTTCGAAATAACACCCTTAAAGGCTAGGGGCCTTCGCCAAAAAGAAGAGTTCGACCTCGATCGGACGATGACGAGTTACTATTTCGATAAATTCGAAATAACACCCTTTAAGACCAGGGTCCGTCGCCAAAAAGAGGAGTTTGACATCGATCGAACGATGACAGGTTGCTATTTTGATAAGTTAAAAATAACACCCTATATGGCCAGTGCCCATCGCCAAAACGAAGAGTTCGACCTCTTTTGAACGATGACGGGTTACTATTTTGATAAGTTCGAAATAACACCCTTTAAAGCTAGGGGAACTTCGCCAAAAATAAGAGTTTAACCTCTATCGAACGACGACGGGTGACTATTTTGATAAGTTCAAAATAACACCTTTTAAGGCCAGAGGCCTTCGCCAAAAAGAAAAGTTCGACCTCGATCATACGACGACGGGTTACTATTTCGATAAGTTCGAAATAACCCCTTTAAGGCCAGGGGCCTTCGCCAAAAGAAGAGTTCGACCTCGATCGAACGACGACGGGTTACTATTTCGATAAGTTCGAAATAACACCCTTGAAGACCAGGGGACTTCGCTAAAAAGAAGAGTTCGACCTCGATTGAACGACGATGGGTTACTATTTTGATAAGTTCGAAATAACACCCTTAAAGGTTAGGGGCCTTCGCCAAAAAGAATAGTTCTACCTCGATCGAACGACGATGGATTACTATTTCGATATGTTCGAAATAACACCCTTTAAGGCCAAGGGCCTTCGCAAAAAAAAGAGTTCGATCTCGATCAAACGATAACGGATTACTATTTCGATAAATTCGAAATAACACTCTTTAAGGCCAGGGGCCTTCGCCAAAAAGAAGAGTTTGACGTCGATCGAACGACGACGGGTAACTATTTCGATAAGTTCAAAATAACACCATTTAAGGCCAGGGGCCTTCGCCAAAACGAAGAGTTCGACCTCTATCGAACGACGACGGGTTACTATTTTTATAAGTTCGAAATAACACCCTATAAGGCCAGGGGCCTTCGCCAAAAAGAAGTTTTCGCCCTCGATAGAATGACAACGGGTTACTATTTTGATAAGTTCGAAATAACACCCTTTAAGGCCATGGGCCTTCGCCAATAAGAAAAGTTTGACCTCGATCGAACGACGATGGGTTATTATATCGATAAGTTCGCAATAACACCCTTGAATGCCAGGGGCCTTCGCCAAAAAGAAGAGTTCGACCTCGATCGAACGACGAAGGGTTATTATTTTGATAAGTTCGAAATAACACTTTTTAAGGCTAGGGGCTTTCGCCAAAAAGAAGAGTTCGACCTCGATCGAACGACGATGGGTTACTATTTTGATAAGTTTGAAATAACACCCTTTAAGCCCAGGGTCCTTCGCCAAAAAGAAGAGTTCGACGTCGATCGAACGACGATGGTAACTATTTCGATAAGTTCGAAATAACACCCTTTAAGGCCAGGGGCCTTTGCCAAAAACAAGAGTTCAATCTCGATCGAACGACGGCGGGTTACTATTTTGATAAGTTCGAAATAACACATTTTAAGGCCAAGGGCCTTCGCCATAAAGAAGAGTTCGACCTCGATCGAACGACGACGGGTTATTATATCGATAAGTTCGCAATAACACCCTTGAAGGCCAGGGGCCTTCGCCAAAAAGAAGAGTTCGACCTCGATCGAACGACGAAGGGTTATTATTTTGATAAGTTCGAAATAACACTTTTTAAGGCTAGGGGCTTTCGCCAAAAAGAAGAGTTCGACCTCGATCGAACGACGATGGGTTACTATTTTGATAAGTTTGAAATAACACCCTTTAAGCCCAGGGTCCTTCGCCAAAAAGAAGAGTTCGACGTCGATCGAACGACGATGGTAACTATTTCGATAAGTTCTAAATAACACCCTTTAAGGCCAGGGGCCTTCGCCAAAAACAAGAGTTCAATCTCGATCGAACGACGGCGGGTTACTATTTTGATAAGTTCGAAATAACACCCTTGAAGGCCAGGGGCCTTCGCCAAAAAGAAGAGTTCGACCTAGATCGAACGACAACGGTTATTATTACAATAAGTTCGAAATAACACCCTTTAAGGCTAGGGGCCTTCGCCAAAAAGAAGAGTTCAACCTCTATCGAACGACGATGGGTGACTATTTCGATAAGTTCGAAATAACACCCTTAAAGTCTAGGGGCCTTCGCCAAAAAAAAGAGTTCGACCTTGATCATACGATGACGAGTTACTATTTCGATAAATTCGAAATAACACCCTTTAAGACTAGGGTCCGTCGCCAAAAAGAGGAGTTTGACATTGATCGAACGATGACGGGTTGCTATTTTGATAAGTGAAAAATAACACCCTATATGGCCAGTGCCCATCGGCCAAACGAAGAGTTACACCTCTTTTGAACGACGACGGGTTACTATTTTGATAAGTTCGAAATAACACCCTTTAAAGCTAGGGGAACTTCGCCAAAAATAAGAGTTTAACCTCTATCGAACGACGACGGGTGAATATTTCGATAAGTGCGAAATAAAACCCTTTAAGGCCAGAGGCCTTAGCCAAAAAGAAAAGTTCGACCTCGATCATACGACGACGGGTTACTATTTTTAAAAGTTCGAAATAACACCCTATAAGGCCAGGGGCCTTCGCCAAAAAGAAGTTTTCGCCCTCGATAGAATGACAACGGGTTACTATTTTGATAAGTTCAAAATAACACATTGTAAGGCCATGGGCCTTCGCCAATAAGAAAAGTTCGACCTCGATCGAACGACGACGACTTACTATTTTTATAACTTCGAAATAACACCCTTGAAGGCCAGGAGCCTTCGCCAAAAAGAAGAGTTCGACCTCGATCGAACGACAATGGGTTACTATTTTGATAAGTTCGAAATAACACCCTTTAAGTCTAGGGGCCTTCACCAAAAAGAAGAGTTCAACCTCTATCGAACGACGACGGGTGACTATTTCGATAAGTTCGAAATAACACCCTTTAAGGCCAGGAGCCTTCACCAAAAAGAAGAGTTCGACCTCAATCGAATGACGATGGGTTACTATTTTGATAAGTTCGAAATAACACCCTTAAAGGCTAGGGTCCTTCGCCAAAAAGCAGAGTTCGACCTCGATCGAACGACTACGGGTTACTATTTCGATAAGTTTGAAATAACACATTTTAGGCCAAGGGCCTTCGCCAAAAAGAAGAGTTCGACCTCGATCGAACGACGATGGATTACTATTTCGATATGTTCGAAATAACACCCTTTAAGGTCAAGGGCCTTCGCAAAAAAAAGAGTTCGATCTCGATCGAACGATAACGGGTTACTATTTCGATAAATTCGAAATAACACTCTTTAAGGCCAGGGGCCTTCGCCAAAAAGAAGAGTTCGACGTCGATCGAACGACGACGGGTAACTATTTCGATAAGTTAAAAATAACACCATTTAAGGCCAGGGGCCTTCGCCAAAACGAAGAGTTCGACCTCTATCGAACGACGACGGGTTACTATTTTATAAGTTCGAAATAACACCATATAAGGCCAGGGGCCTTCGCCAAAAAGAAGTTTTCGCCCTCGATAGAATGACAACGGGTTACTATTTTGATAAGTTCAAAATAACACCCTTTAAGGCCATGGGCCTTCGCCAATAAGAAAAGTTCGACCTCGATCGAACGACGACGACTTACTATTTCTATAACTTCGAAATAACACCCTTGAAATCCAGGAGCCTTCGCCAAAAAGAAGAGTTCGACCTCGATCGAACGACAATGGGTTACTATTTTGATAAGTTCGAAATAACACCCTTAAAGGCTAGGGGCCTTCGCCAAAAAGAAGAGTTCGACCTCGATCGGACGATGACGAGTTACTATTTCGATAAATTCGAAATAACACCCTTTAAGACCAGGGTCCGTCGCCAAAAAGAGGAGTTTGACATCGATCGAACGATGACAGGTTGCTATTTTGATAAGTTAAAAATAACACCCTATATGGCCAGTGCCCATCGCCAAAACGAAGAGTTCGACCTCTTTTGAACGATGACGGGTTACTATTTTGATAAGTTCGAAATAACACCCTTTAAAGCTAGGGGAACTTCGCCAAAAATAAGAGTTTAACCTCTATCTAACGACGACGGGTGACTATTTTGATAAGTTCGAAATAACACCTTTTAAGGCCAGAGGCCTTCGCCAAAAAGAAAAGTTCGACCTCGATCATACGACGACGGGTTACTATTTCGATAAGTTCGAAATAACCCCTTTAAGGCCAGGGGCCTTCGCCAAAAAGAAGAGTTCGACCTCGATCGAACGACGACGGGTTACTATTTCGATAAGTTCGAAATAACACCCTTGAAGACCAGGGGACTTCGCTAAAAAGAAGAGTTCGACCTCGATTTAACGACGATGGGTTACTATTTTGATAAGTTCGAAATAACACCCTTAAAGGCTAGGGGCCTTCGCCAAAAAGAATAGTTCGACCTCGATCGAACGACGATGGATTACTATTTCGATATGTTCGAAATAACACCCTTTAAGGCCAAGGGCCTTCGCAAAAAAAAGAGTTCGATCTCGATCAAACGATAACGGATTACTATTTCGATAAATTCGAAATAACACTCTTTAAGGCCAGGGGCCTTCGCCAAAAAGAAGAGTTCGACGTCGATCGAATGACGACGGGTAACTATTTCGATAAGTTCAAAATAACACCATTTAAGGCCAGGGGCCTTCGCCAAAACGAAGAGTTCGACCTCTATCGAACGACGACGGGTTACTATTTTTATAAGTTCGAAATAACACCCTATAAGGCCAGGGGCCTTCGCCAAAAAGAAGTTTTCGCCCTCGATAGAATGACAACGGGTTACTATTTTGATAAGTTCGAAATAACACCCTTTAAGGCCATGGGCCTTCGCCAATAAGAAAAGTTTGACCTCGATCGAACGACGACGACTTACTATTTCTATAACTTCGAAATAACACCCTTGAAGGCCAGGAGCCTTCGCCAAAAAGAAGAGTTTGACCTCGATCGAACAAAGACGGTTATTATTATGATAAGTTCGAAATAACACCCTTGAAGACCAGGGGCCTTCGCCAATAAGAAGTGTTTGATCTCGATCGAACAGCGATGGATTACTATTTCGATACGTTCGAAATAACACCCTTTAAGGCCAAGGGCCTTCGCAAAAAAAAGAGGATGGGTTACTAATTTGATAAGTTCGAAATAACACCCTTAAAGGCTAGGGTCCTTCGCCAAAAAGCAGAGTTCGACCTCGATCGAACGACTACGGGTTACTATTTCGATAAGTTTGAAATAACACATTTTAAGGCCAAGGGCCTTCGCCAAAAAGAAGAGTTCGACCTCGATCGAACGATGACGGGTTATTATATCGATAAGTTCGCAATAACACCCTTGAAGGCCAGGGGCCTTCGCCAAAAAGAAGAGTTCGACCTCGATCGAACGACGAAGGGTTATTATTTTGATAAGTTCGAAATAACACTTTTTAAGGCTAGGGGCTTTCGCCAAAAAGAAGAGTTCGACCTCGATCGAACGACGATGGGTTACTATTTTGATAAGTTTGAAATAACACCCTTTAAGCCCAGGGTCCTTCGCCAAAAAGAAGAGTTCGACGTCGATCGAACGACGATGGTAACTATTTCGATAAGTTCGAAATAACACCCTTTAAGGCCAGGGGCCTTCGCCAAAAACAAGAGTTCAATCTCGATCGAACGACGGCGGGTTACTATTTTGATAAGTTCGAAATAACACCCTTGAAGGCCAGGGGCCTTCGCCAAAAAGAAGAGTTCGACCTAGATCGAACGACAACGGTTATTATTACAATAAGTTCGAAATAACACCCTTTAAGGCTAGGGGCCTTCGCCAAAAAGAAGAGTTCAACCTCTATCGAACGACGATGGGTGACTATTTCGATAAGTTCGAAATAACACCCTTAAAGTCTAGGGGCCTTCGCCAAAAAAAAGAGTTCGACCTTGATCATACGATGACGAGTTACTATTTCGATAAATTCGAAATAACACCCTTTAAGACTAGGGTCCGTCGCCAAAAAGAGGAGTTTGACATTGATCGAACGATGACGGGTTGCTATTTTGATAAGTGAAAAATAACACCCTATATGGCCAGTGCCCATCGGCCAAACGAAGAGTTACACCTCTTTTGAACGACGACGGGTTACTATTTTGATAAGTTCGAAATAACACCCTTTAAAGCTAGGGGAACTTCGCCAAAAATAATAGTTTAACCTCTATCGAACGACGACGGGTGAATATTTCGATAAGTGCGAAATAAAACCCTTTAAGGCCAGAGGCCTTAGCCAAAAAGAAAAGTTCGACCTCGATCATACGACGACGGGTTACTATTTTTATAAGTTCGAAATAACACCCTATAAGGCCAGGGGCCTTCGCCAAAAAGAAGTTTTCGCCCTCGATAGAATGACAACGGGTTACTATTTTGATAAGTTCAAAATAACACATTGTAAGGCCATGGGCCTTCGCCAATAAGAAAAGTTCGACCTCGATCGAACGACGACGACTTACTATTTCTATAACTTCGAAATAACACCCTTGAAGGCCAGCAGCCTTCGCCAAAAAGAAGAGTTCGACCTCGATCGAACGACAATGGGTTACTATTTTGATAAGTTCGAAATAACACCCTTTAAGTCTAGGGGCCTTCACCAAAAAGAAGAGTTCAACCTCTATCGAACGACGACGGGTGACTATTTCGATAAGTTCGAAATAACACCCTTTAAGGCCAGGAGCCTTCACCAAAAAGAGGAGTTTGACATCGATCGAACGATGACGGGTTGCTATTTTGATAAGTTAAAAATAACACCCTATATGGCCAGTGCCCATCGCCAAAACAAAGAGTTCGACCTCTTTTGAACGATGACGGGTTACTATTTTGATAAGTTCGAAATAACACCCTTTAAAGCTAGGGGAACTTCGACAAAAATAAGAGTTTAACCTCTATCGAACGACGACGGGTGACTATTTCGATAAGTGCGAAATAAAACCCTTTAAGGCCAGAGGCCTTCGCCAAAAAGAAAAGTTCGACCTCGATCATACGACGACGGGTTACTATTTCGATAAGTTCGAAATAACCCCTTTAAGGCCAGGGGCCTTCGCCAAAAAGAAGAGTTCGACCTCGATCGAACGACGACGGGTTACTATTTCGATAAGTTCGAAATAACACCCTTGAAGACCAGGGGACTTCGCTAAAAAGAAGAGTTCGACCTCGATTGAACGACGATGGGTTACTATTTTGATAAGTTCGAAATAACACCCTTTAAGTCTAGGGACCTTCACCAAAAAGAAGAGTTCGACCTCGATCGAATGACGATGGGTTACTATTTTGATAAGTTCGAAATAACACCCTTAAAGGCTAGGGTCCTTCGCCAAAAAGCAGAGTTCGACCTCGATCGAACGACTACGGGTTACTATTTCGATAAGTTTGAAATAACACATTTTAAGGCCAAGGGCCTTCGCCAAAAAGAAGAGTTCGACCTCGATCGAACGACGATGGATTACTATTTCGATATGTTCGAAATAACACCCTTTAAGGCCAAGGGCCTTCGCAAAAAAAAGAGTTCGATCTCGATCGAACGATAACGGGTTACTATTTCGATAAATTCGAAATAACACTCTTTAAGGCCAGGGGCCTTCGCCAAAAAGAAGAGTTCGACGTGGATCGAACGACGACGGGTAACAATTTCGATAAGTTCAAAATAACACCATTTAAGGCCAGGGGCCTTCGCCAAAACGAAGAGTTCGACCTCTATCGAACGACGACGGGTTACTATTTTTATAAGTTCGAAATAACACCCTATAAGGCCAGGGGCCTTCGCCAAAAAGAAGTTTTCGCCCTCGATAGAATGACAACGGGTTACTATTTTGATAAGTTCAAAATAACACCCTTTAAGGCCATGGGCCTTCGCCAATAAGAAAAGTTCGACCTCGATCGAACGACGACGACTTACTATTTCTATAACTTCGAAATAACACCCTTGAAATCCAGGAGCCTTCGCCAAAAAGAAGAGTTCGACCTCGATCAAACGACAATGGGTTACTATTTTGATAAGTTCGAAATAACACCCTTAAAGGCTAGGGGCCTTCGCCAAAAAGAAGAGTTCGACCTCGATCGGACGATGACGAGTTACTATTTCGATAAATTCGAAATAACACCCTTTAAGACCAGGGTCCGTCGCCAAAAAGAGGAGTTTGACATTGATCGAACGATGACGGGTTGCTATTTTGATAAGTGAAAAATAACACCCTATATGGCTAGTGCCCATCGGCCAAACGAAGAGTTCGACCTCTTTTGAACGACGACGGGTTACTATTTTGATAAGTTCGAAATAACACCCTTTAAAGCTAGGGGAACTTCGCCAAAAATAAGAGTTTAACCTCTATCGAACGACGAAGGGTTACTATTTCGATAAGTTCGAAATAACACCCTTTAAGGCCAGGGGCCTTCACCAAAAAGAAGAGTTCAACCTCTATCGAGCGACTTCGATATGTTCGAAATAACACCCTTCAAGGCCAGGGGCCTTTGCAAAAAGAAGAGTTCGACCTCAATCGAACGACGATGGTTATTATTATGATATGTTTGAAATAACACCCTTGAAGGCCAGGGGCCTTTGCCAAAAAGAAGTGTCTGACCTCGATCGAACGACAATGGATTACTATTTCGATACGTTCGAAATAACACCCTTTAAGGCTAGGGGCCTTCGCCAAAAAGAAAAGTTCGACCTCGATTGAACGACGATGGGTTACTATTTTGATAAGTTCGAAATAACACCCTTGAAGGCCAGGGGCCTTCACCAAAAAGAAGAGTTCGACCTCGATCGAATGACGATAGGTTACTATTTTGAAAAGTTCGAAATAACACCCTTTAAGACCAGGGGCCTTCGCCAAAAAGAAGAGTTCGACCTCGATCGAACGACGAAGGGTTATTATTTTGATAAGTTCGAAATAACACTTTTTAAGGCTAGGGGCTTTCGCCAAAAAGAAGAGTTCGACCTCGATCGAACGACGATGGGTTACTATTTTGATAAGTTTGAAATAACACCCTTTAAGCCCAGGGTCCTTCGCCAAAAAGAAGAGTTCGACGTCGATCGAACGACGATGGTAACTATTTCGATAAGTTCGAAATAACACCCTTTAAGGCCAGGGGCCTTCGCCAAAAACAAGAGTTCAATCTCGATCGAACGACGGCGGGTTACTATTTTGATAAGTTCGAAATAACACCCTTGAAGGCCAGGGGCCTTTCGCCAAAAAGAAGAGTTCGACCTCGATCGAACGACAACGGTTATTATTACAATAAGTTCGAAATAACACCCTTTAAGGCTAGGGGCCTTCGCCAAAAAGAAGAGTTCAACCTCTATCGAACGACGATGGGTGACTATTTCGATAAGTTCGAAATAACACCCTTAAAGTCTAGGGGCCTTTGCCAAAAAAAAGAGTTCGACCTTGATCATACGATGACGAGTTACTATTTCGATAAATTCGAAATAACACCCTTTAAGACTAGGGTCCGTCGCCAAAAAGAGGAGTTTGACATTGATCGAACGATGACGGGTTGCTATTTTGATAAGTGAAAAATAACACCCTATATGGCTAGTGCCCATCGGCCAAACGAAGAGTTCGACCTCTTTTGAACGACGACGGGTTACTATTTTGATAAGTTCGAAATAACACCCTTTAAAGC
Source organism: Nicotiana sylvestris (assembly GCF_000393655.2). NCBI lineage: Eukaryota > Viridiplantae > Streptophyta > Magnoliopsida > Solanales > Solanaceae > Nicotiana > Nicotiana sylvestris. The sequence goes on along the minus strand of NC_091062.1, from coordinate 131,365,574 downwards.
TAGGGGAACTTCGCCAAAAATAAGAGTTTAACCTCTATCGAACGACGAAGGGTTACTATTTCGATAAGTTCGAAATAACACCCTTTAAGGCCAGGGGCCTTCACCAAAAAGAAGAGTTCAACCTCTATCGAGCGACTTCGATATGTTCGAAATAACACCCTTCAAGGCCAGGGGCCTTTGCAAAAAGAAGAGTTCGACCTCAATCGAACGACGATGGTTATTATTATGATATGTTTGAAATAACACCCTTGAAGGCCAGGGGCCTTTGCCAAAAAGAAGTGTCTGACCTCGATCGAACGACAATGGATTACTATTTCGATACGTTCGAAATAACACCCTTTAAGGCCAAGGGCCTTCGCAAAGAAAAGAGTTCGATCTCGAACGAACGATAACGGGTTACTATTTCGATAAATTCGAAATAACACCCTCTAAGGCCAGGGGCCTTCGCCACAAACAAGAGTTCAACCTCGATCGAACGACGACAGGTTACTATTTTGATAAGTTCGAAATAACACCTTGTAAGCTAGGGGCCTGCGCCAAAAAGAAGAGTTCGACCTCGATCGAAAGACGACAGGTTACTATTTCGATAAGTTCGAAATAACACCCTTGAAGGCCAGGGGCATTCGCCAAAAAGAAGAGTTCGACCTCGATCGAATGACGATGGGTTACTATTTTGATAAGTTCGAAATAACACCCTTGAAAGCCAGGGGCCTTCGCCAAATAGAAGAGTTCGACCTCGATCGAACGATGATGGGTTACTATTTTGATAAGTTCGAAATAACACCCTTAAAGGCTAGGGGCCTTCGCCAAAAAGAAGAGTTCGACCTCGATCGAACGACGACAGGTTACTCTTTCGATAAGTTCGAAATAACACCCTTGAAGGCTAGGGGCCTTCGCCAAAAAGAAAAGTTTGACCTCGATTGAACGACGATGGGTTACTATTTAGATAAGTTCGAAATAACACCCTTGAAGGCCAGGGGCCTTCACCAAAAAGAAGAGTTCGACCTCGATCGAATGACGATAGGTTACTATTTTGAAAAGTTCGAAATAACACCCTTTAAGACCAGGGGCCTTCGCCAAAAAGAAGAGTTCGACCTCGATCGAACGACGAAGGGTTATTATTTTGATAAGTTCGAAATAACACTTTTTAAGGCTAGGGGCTTTCGCCAAAAAGAAGAGTTCGACCTCGATCGAACGACGATGGGTTACTATTTTGATAAGTTTGAAATAACACCCTTTAAGCCCAGGGTCCTTCGCCAAAAAGAAGAGTTCGACGTCGATCGAACGACGATGGTAACTATTTCGATAAGTTCGAAATAACACCCTTTAAGGCCAGGGGCCTTCGCCAAAAACAAGAGTTCAATCTCGATCGAACGACGGCGGGTTACTATTTTGATAAGTTCGAAATAACACCCTTGAAGGCCAGGGGCCTTCGCCAAAAAGAAGAGTTCGACCTAGATCGAACGACAACGGTTATTATTACAATAAGTTCGAAATAACACCCTTTAAGGCTAGGGGCCTTCGCCAAAAAGAAGAGTTCAACCTCTATCGAACGACGATGGGTGACTATTTCGATAAGTTCGAAATAACACCCTTAAAGTCTAGGGGCCTTCGCCAAAAAAAAGAGTTCGACCTTGATCATACGATGACGAGTTACTATTTCGATAAATTCGAAATAACACCCTTTAAGACTAGGGTCCGTCGCCAAAAAGAGGAGTTTGACATTGATCGAACGATGACGGGTTGCTATTTTGATAAGTGAAAAATAACACCCTATATGGCTAGTGCCCATCGGCCAAACGAAGAGTTCGACCTCTTTTGAACGACGACGGGTTACTATTTTGATAAGTTCGAAATAACACCCTTTAAAGCTAGGGGAACTTCGCCAAAAATAAGAGTTTAACCTCTATCGAACGACGACGGGTGACTATTTCGATAAGTGCGAAATAAAACCCTTTAAGGCCAGAGGCCTTAGCCAAAAAGAAAAGTTCGACCTCGATCATACGACGACGGGTTACTATTTCGATAAGTTCGAAATAACCCCTTTAAGGCCAGGGGCCTTCGCCAAAAAGAAGAGTTCGACCTCGATCGATCGACGACGGGTTACTATTTCGATAAGTTCGAAATAACACCCTTGAAGACCAGGGGACTTCGCTAAAAAGAAGAGTTCGACCTCGATTTAACGACGATGGGTTACTATTTTGATAAGTTCGAAATAACACACTTAAAGGCTAGGGGACTTCGCCAAAAAGAATAGTTCGACCTCGATCGAACGACGATGGATTACTATTTCGATATGTTCGAAATAACACCCTTTAAGGCCAAGGGCCTTCGCAAAAAAAAGAGTTCGATCTCGATCGAACGATAACGGGTTACTATTTCGATAAATTCGAAATAACACTCTTTAAGGCCAGGGGCCTTCGCTAAAAAGAAGAGTTCGACGTCGATCGAACGACGACGGGTAACAATTTCGATAAGTTCAAAATAACACCATTTAAGGCCAGGGGCCTTCGCCAAAACGAAGAGTTCGACCTCTATCGAACGACGACGGGTTACTATTTTTATAAGTTCGAAATAACACCCTATAAGGCCAGGGGCCTTCGCCAAAAAGAAGTTTTCGCCCTCGATAGAATGACAACGGGTTACTATTTTGATAAGTTCGAAATAACACCCTTTAAGGCCATGGGCCTTCGCCAATAAGAAAAGTTCGACCTCGTTCGAACGACGACGAATTACTATTTCTATAACTTCGAAATAACACCCTTGAAGGCCAGGAGCCTTCGCCAAAAAGAAGAGTTTGACCTCGATCGAACAAAAACGGTTATTATTATGATAAGTTCGAAATAATACCCTTTAAGGCCATGGGCCTTCGCCAATAAGAAAAGTTCGACCTCGATCGAACGACGACGACTTACTATTTCTATAACTTCGAAATAACACCCTTGAAGGCCAGGAGCCTTCGCCAAAAAGAAGAGTTTGACCTCGATCGAACAAAAACGGTTATTATTATGATAAGTTCGAAATAACACCCTTTAAGGCCAGGGGCCTTCGCCAAAAACAAGAGTTCAATCTCGATCGAACGACGGCGGGTTACTATTTTGATAAGTTCGAAATAACACCCTTGAAGGCCAGGGGCCTTCGCCAAAAAGAAGAGTTCGACCTAGATCAAACGACGACGGTTATTATTACAATAAGTTCGAAATAACACCCTTTAAGGCTAGGGGCCTTCGCCAAAAAGAAGAGTTCAACCTCTATCGAACAACGACGGGTGACTATTTCGATAAGTTCGAAATAACACCCTTTAAGGCCAGAGGCTTTCTCCAAAAAGAAGAGTTCGACCTCGATCATACGACGGCGGGTTACTATTTCGATAGGTTCGAAATAACACCCTTTAAGGCCAGGGCATTCGCCAAAAAGAAGTGTTCCACCTCGATCGAACGACGACAGCTTACTATTTCGATAAGTTCGAAATAACACCCTTGAAGGCTAGGGGCCTTCGCTAAAAAGAAGAGTTCGACCTCGATCGAACGACGATGGTTATTATTACGATATGTTTGAAATAACACCCTTGAAGGCCAGGGGCCTTTGCCAAAAAGAAGTGTCTGACCTCGATCGAACGGCAATGGATTACTATTTCGATACGTTCGAAATAACACCCTTTAAGGCCAAGGGACTTCGCAAAGAAAAAAGTTCGATCTCGATCGAACGACGACGGGTAACTATTTCGATAAGTTCAAAATAACACCATTTAAGGCCAGGGGTCTTCGCCAAAACGAAGAGTTCGACCTCTATCGAACGACGACGGGTTACTATTTTTATAAGTTCGAAATAACACCCTATAAGGCCAGGGGCCTTCGCCAAAAAGAAGTTTTGGCCCTCGATAGAATGACAACGGGTTACTATTTTGATAAGTTCGAAATAACACCCTTTAAGGCCATGGGCCTTCGCCAATAAGAAAAGTTCGACCTCGATCGAACGACGACGACTTACTATTTCTATAACTTCGAAATAACACCCTTGAAGGCCAGGAGCCTTCGCCAAAAAGAAGAGTTTGACCTCGATCGAACAAAAACGGTTATTATTATGATAAGTTCGAAATAACACCCTTGAAGACCAGGGGCCTTCGCCAATAAGAAGTGTTTGACCTCGATCGAACGGCGATGGATTACTATTTCGATACGTTCGAAATAAAACCCTTTAAGGACAAGGGCCTTCGCAAAAAAAAGAGGATGGGTTACTATTTTGAAAAGTTCGAAATAACACCCTTAAAGGCTAGGGTCCTTCGCCAAAAAGCAGAGTTCGACCTCGATCGAACGACTACGGGTTACTATTTCGATAAGTTTGAAATAACACATTTTAAGGCCAAGGGCCTTCGCCAAAAAGAAGAGTTCGACCTCGATCGAACGATGACGGGTTATTATATCGATAAGTTCGAAATAACACCCTTGAAGGCCAGGGGCCTTCGCCAAAAAGAAGAGTTCGACCTCGATCAAACGACGATGGGTTACTATTTTGATAAGTTCGAAATAACACTTTTTAAGCCTAGGGGCTTTCGCCAAAAAGAAGAGTTCGACCTCGATCGAACGACGACGGGTTACTATTTTGATAAGTTCGAAATAACACCCTTTAAGCCCAGGGTCCTTCGCCAAAAAGAAGAGTTCGACGTCGATCGAACGACGATGGTAACTATTTCGATAAGTTCGAAATAACACCCTTTAAGGCCAGGGGCCTTCGCCAAAAACAAGAGTTCAATGTCGATCGAACGACGGCGGGTTACTATTTTGATAAGTTCGAAATAACACCCTTTAAGGCTAGGGGCCTTCGCCAAAAAGAAGAGTTCAACCTCTATCGAACGACGACGGGTGACTATTTCGATATGTTCGAAATAACACCCTTTAAGGCCAAAGGCCTTCGCCAAAAAGAAGAGTTCGACCTCGATCATATGATGACGGGTTACTATTTCGATAAGTTCGAAATAACACCCTTTAAGGCCAGGGGCCTTCACCAAAAAGAAGAGTTCAACCTCTATCGAACGACTTCGATAAGTTCGAAATAACACCCTTGAAGGCCAGGGGCCTTTGCCAAAAAGAAGAGTTTGACCTCAATCGAACGACGATGGTTATTATTATGATATGTTTGAAATAACACCCTTGAAGGCCAGGGGCCTTTGCCAAAAAGAAGTGTCTGACCTCGATCGAACGACAATGGATTACTATTTCGATACGTTCGAAATAACACCCTTTAAGGCCAAGGGCCTTCGCAAAGAAAAGAGTTCGATCTCGAACGAACGATAACGGGTTACTATTTCGATAAATTCGAAATAACACCCTCTAAGGCCAGGGGCCTTCGCCACAAACAAGAGTTCAACCTCGATCGAACGACGACAGGTTACTATTTTGATAAGTTCGAAATAACACCTTGTAAGCTAGGGGCCTGCGCCAAAAAGAAGAGTTCGACCTCGATCGAAAGACGATAGGTTACTATTTCGATAAGTTCGAAATAACACCCTTGAAGGCCAGGGGCATTCGCCAAAAAGAAGAGTTCGACCTCGATCGAATGACGATGGGTTACTATTTTGATAAGTTCGAAATAACACCCTTGAAAGCCAGGGGCCTTCGCCAAATAGAAGAGTTCGACCTCGATCGAACGGCGATGGATTACTATTTCGATACGTTCGAAATAAAACCCTTTAAGGCCAAGGGCCTTCGCAAAAAAAAGAGGATGGGTTACTATTTTGAAAAGTTCGAAATAACACCCTTAAAGGCTAGGGTCCTTCGCCAAAAAGCAGAGTTCGACCTCGATCGAACGACTACGGGTTACTATTTCGATAAGTTTGAAATAACACATTTTAAGGCCAAGGGCCTTCGCCAAAAAGAAGAGTTCGACCTCGATCGAACGATGACGGGTTATTATATCGATAAGTTCGAAATAACACCCTTGAAGGCCAGGGGCCTTCGCCAAAAGAAGAGTTCGACCTCGATCGAACGACGATGGGTTACTATTTTGATAAGTTCGAAATAACACTTTTTAAGGCTAGGGGCTTTCGCCAAAAAGAAGAGTTCGACCTCGATCGAACGACGACGGGTTACTATTTTGATAGGTTCGAAATAACACCCTTTAAGCCCAGGGTCCTTCGCCAAAAAGAAGAGTTCGACGTCGATCGAACGACGATGGTAACTATTTCGATAAGTTCGAAATAACACCCTTTAAGGCCAGGGGCCTTCGCCAAAAACAAGAGTTCAATCTCGATCGAACGACGGCGGGTTACTATTTTGATAAGTTCGAAATAACACCCTTTAAGGCTAGGGGCCTTCGCCAAAAAGAAGAGTTCAACCTCTATCGAACGACGACGGGTGACTATTTCGATATGTTCGAAATAACACCCTTTAAGGCCAAAGGCCTTCGCCAAAAAGAAGAGTTCGACCTCGATCATATGATGACGGGTTACTATTTCGATAAGTTCGAAATAACACCCTTTAAGGCCAGGGGCCTTCACCAAAAAGAAGAGTTCAACCTCTATCGAACGACTTCGATAAGTTCGAAATAACACCCTTGAAGGCCAGGGGCCTTTGCCAAAAAGAAGAGTTTGACCTCAATCGAACGACGATGGTTATTATTATGATATGTTTGAAATAACACCCTTGAAGGCCAGGGGCCTTTGCCAAAAAGAAGTGTCTGACCTCGATCGAACGACAATGGATTACTATTTCGATACGTTCGAAATAACACCCTTTAAGGCCAAGGGCCTTCGCAAAGAAAAGAGTTCGATCTCGAACGAACGATAACGGGTTACTATTTCGATAAATTCGAAATAACACCCTCTAAGGCCAGGGGCCTTCGCCACAAACAACAGTTCAACCTCGATCGAACGACGACAGGTTACTATTTTGATAAGTTCGAAATAACACCTTGTAAGCTAGGGGCCTGCGCCAAAAAGAAGAGTTCGACCTCGATCGAAAGACGACAGGTTACTATTTCGATAAGTTCGAAATAACACCCTTGAAGGCCAGGGGCATTCGCCAAAAAGAAGAGTTCGACCTCGATCGAATGACGATGGGTTACTATTTTGATAAGTTCGAAATAACACCCTTGAAAGCCAGGGGCCTTCGCCAAATAGAAAAGTTCGACCTCGATCGAACGGCGATGGATTACTATTTCGATACGTTCGAAATAAAACCCTTTAAGGCCAAGGGCCTTCGCAAAAAAAAGAGGATGGGTTACTATTTTGAAAAGTTCGAAATAACACCCTTAAAGGCTAGGGTCCTTCGCCAAAAAGCAGAGTTCGACCTCGATCGAACGACTACGGGTTACTATTTCGATAAGTTTGAAATAACACATTTTAAGGCCAAGGGCCTTCGCCAAAAAGAAGAGTTCGACCTCGATCGAACGATGACGGGTTATTATATCGATAAGTTCGAAATAACACCCTTGAAGGCCAGGGGCCTTCGCCAAAAAGAAGAGTTCGACCTCGATCGAACGACGATGGGTTACTATTTTGATAAGTTCGAAATAACACTTTTTAAGGCTAGGGGCTTTCGCCAAAAAGAAGAGTTCGACCTCGATCGAACGACGACGGGTTACTATTTTGATAAGTTCGAAATAACACCCTTTAAGCCCAGGGTCCTTCGCCAAAAAGAAGAGTTCGACGTCGATCGAACGACGATGGTAACTATTTCGATAAGTTCGAAATAACACCCTTTAAGGCCAGGGGCCTTCGCCAAAAACAAGAGTTCAATCTCGATCGAACGACGGCGGGTTACTATTTTGATAAGTTCGAAATAACACCCTTTAAGGCTAGGGGCCTTCGCCAAAAAGAAGAGTTCAACCTCTATCGAACGACGACGGGTGACTATTTCGATATGTTCGAAATAACACCCTTTAAGGCCAAAGGCCTTCGCCAAAAAGAAGAGTTCGACCTCGATCATATGATGACGGGTTACTATTTCGATAAGTTCGAAATAACACCCTTTAAGGCCAGGGGCCTTCACCAAAAAGAAGAGTTCAACCTCTATCGAACGACTTCGATAAGTTCGAAATAACACCCTTGAAGGCCAGGGGCCTTTGCCAAAAAGAAGAGTTCGACCTCAATCGAACGACGATGGTTATTATTATGATATGTTTGAAATAACACCCTTGAAGGCCAGGGGCCTTTGCCAAAAAGAAGTGTCTGACCTCGATCGAACGACAATGGATTACTATTTCGATACGTTCGAAATAACACCCTTTAAGGCCAAGGGCCTTCGCAAAGAAAAGAGTTCGATCTCGAACGAACGATAACGGGTTACTATTTCGATAAATTCGAAATAACACCCTCTAAGGCCAGGGGCCTTCGCCACAAACAAGAGTTCAACCTCGATCGAACGACGACAGGTTACTATTTTGATAAGTTCGAAATAACACCTTGTAAGCTAGGGGCCTGCGCCAAAAAGAAGAGTTCGACCTCGATCGAAAGACGACAGGTTACTATTTCGATAAGTTCGAAATAACACCCTTGAAGGCCAGGGGCATTCGCCAAAAAGAAGAGTTCGACCTCGTTCGAATGACGATGGGTTACTATTTTGATAAGTTCGAAATAACACCCTTGAAAGCCAGGGGCCTTCGCCAAATAGAAGAGTTCGACCTCGATCGAACGATGATGGGTTACTATTTCGATAAGTTCGAAATAACACCCTTAAAGGCTAGGGGCCTTCGCCAAAAAGAAGAGTTCGACCTCGATCGAACGACAACAGGTTACTATTTCGATAAGTTTGAAATAACACCCTTTAAGGCCAGAGGCCTTCGCCAAAAAGAAGAGTTCGACCTCGATCATATGATGACGGGTTACTATTTCGATAAGTTCGAAATAACACCCTTTAAGGCCAGGGGCCTTCGCCAAAAAAAGGAGTTCAATGTCGATCGAACAATGACGGTAACTATTTCGATAATTTCGAAATAACACCCTTTAAGGCCAGGGCCCATCACCAAAACAGAGAGTTCGACCTCTTTTGAACGACGACGTGTTACTATTTTGATAAGTTCGAAATAACACCCTTTAAAGCTAGGGGAACTTCGCCAAAAATAAGAGTTTAACCTCTATCGAATGACGACGGGTGACTATTTCGATAAGTTCGAAATAACACCCTTAAAGGCTAGGGTCCTTCGCCAAAAAGAAAAGTTCGACCTCGATCATACGACGATGGGTTACTATTTCGATAAGTTTGAAATAACACATTTTAAGGCCAAGGGCCTTCGCCAAAAAGAAGAGTTCGACCTCGATCGAACGACGATGGATTACTATTTCGATATGTTCGAAATAACACCCTTTAAGGCCAAGGGCCTTCGCAAAAAAGAAGAGTTCAACCTCTATCATATGACGACGGGTTACTATTTCGATAAGTTCGAAATAACACCCTTTAAGGCCAGGGGCCTTCGCCAAAAAGAAGAGTTCGACGTCGATCGAACGACGAAGGGTAACTATTTCGATAAGTTCAAAATAACACCCTTTAAGGCTAGGGGCCTTCGCCAAAACGAAGAGTTCGACCTCGATCGAACGACGACGGGTTACTATTTCGATAAGTTCGAAATAACACCCTTGAAGACCAGGGGCCTTCGCTAAAAAGAAGAGTTCGACCTCGATTGAACGACGATGGGTTACTCTTTTGATAAGTTCGAAATAACACCCTTAAAGGCTAGGGGCCTTCGCCAAAAAGAATAGTTCGACCTCGATCGAACGATGACGGGTTAATATTTCGATAAGTTTGAAATAACACCCTTTAAGGCCAAGGGCCTTCGCAAAAATAAGAGTTCGACCTCGATCGAATGACGATGGATAACTATTTCGATATGTTCGAAATAACACCCTTTAAGGCCAAGGGCCTTCGCAAAAAAAAAGAGTTCGATCTCGATCGAACGATAACGGGTTACTATTTCGATAAATTCGAAATAACACCCTTTAAGTCCAGGGGCCTTCGCCAAAAACAAGAGTTCAATCTCGATCGAACGACGGCGGGTTACAATTTTGATAAGTTCGAAATAACACCCTTGAAGACCAGGGGCCTTCGCCAAAAAGAAGAGTTCGACCTCGATCGAACGACGACTGTTATTATTACGATAAGTTGAAATAACACCCTTGAAGGCCAGGGCCCTTCGCCAAAAAGAAGAATTCGACCTCGATCGAACGATGATAGGTTACTATTTTGATAAGTTCGAAATAACACCCTTTAAGGCCAGGGGCTTTCGCCATAAAGAAGAATTCGACCTCGATCGAACGACGACAGGTTAGTCTTTCGATAAGTTCGAAATAACACCCTATAAGGCCAGGGGCCTTCGCCAAAAAGAAGAGTTCGACCTCGATCGAACGACGACAGGTTACTCTTTCGATAAGTTCGAAATAACACCCTTGAAGGCTAGGACCTTCGCCAAAAAGAAGAGTTCGACCTCGATCGAACGACGATGGGTTACTATTTTGATAAGTTCTAAATAACACCCTTTAAGGCCAGGGTCCTTCGCCAAAAAGAAGAGTTCAATGTCGATCGAACAATGACGGTAACTATTTCGATAATTTCGAAATAACACCCTTTAAGGCCAGGGGCCTTCGCCAAAAACAAGAGTTCAACCTCGATCGAACGACGGCGGGTTACTATTTTAATAAGTTCGAAATAACACCCTTGAAGGCCAGGGGCCTTCACCAAAAAGAAGAGTTCGACCTCGATCGAACGATGATGGGTTACTATTTTGATAAGTTCGAAATAACACCCTTAAAGGCTAGGGTCCTTCGCCAAAAAGCAGAGTTCGACCTCGATCGAACGACTTTGGGTTACTATTTCGATAAGTTTGAAATAACACATTTTAAGGCCAAGGGCCTTCGCCAAAAAGAAGAGTTCGACCTCGATCGAACGACGATGGATTACTATTTCGATATGTTCGAAATAACACCCTTTAAGGCCAAGGGCCTTCGCAAAAAAGAAGAGTTCAACCTCTATCATATGACGACGGGTTACTATTTCGATAAGTTCGAAATAACACCCTTTAAGGCCAGGGGCCTTCGCCAAAAAGAAGAGTTCGACGTCGATCGAACGACGAAGGGTAACTATTTCGATAAGTTCAAAATAACACCCTTTAAGGCTAGGGGCCTTCGCCAAAACGAAGAGTTCGACCTCGATCGAACGACGACGGGTTACTATTTCGATAAGTTCGAAATAACACCCTTGAAGACCAGGGGCCTTCGCTAAAAAGAAGAGTTCGACCTCGATTGAACGACGATGGGTTACTCTTTTGATAAGTTCGAAATAACACCCTTAAAGGCTAGGGGCCTTCGCCAAAAAGAATAGTTCGACCTCGATCGAACGATGACGGGTTAATATTTCGATAAGTTTGAAATAACACCCTTTAAGGCCAAGGGCCTTCGCAAAAATAAGAGTTCGACCTCGATCGAATGACGATGGATAACTATTTCGATATGTTCGAAATAACACCCTTTAAGGCCAAGGGCCTTCGCAAAAAAAAAGAGTTCGATCTCGATCGAACGATAACGGGTTACTATTTCGATAAATTCGAAATAACACCCTTTAAGTCCAGGGGCCTTCGCCAAAAACAAGAGTTCAATCTCGATCGAACGACGGCGGGTTACAATTTTGATAAGTTCGAAATAACACCCTTGAAGACCAGGGGCCTTCGCCAAAAAGAAGAGTTCGACCTCGATCGAACGACGACTGTTATTATTACGATAAGTTGAAATAACACCCTTGAAGGCCAGGGCCCTTCGCCAAAAAGAAGAATTCGACCTCGATCGAACGATGATAGGTTACTATTTTGATAAGTTCGAAATAACACCCTTTAAGGCCAGGGGCTTTCGCCATAAAGAAGAATTCGACCTCGATCGAACGACGACAGGTTAGTCTTTCGATAAGTTCGAAATAACACCCTATAAGGCCAGGGGCCTTCGCCAAAAAGAAGAGTTCGACCTCGATCGAACGACGACAGGTTACTCTTTCGATAAGTTCGAAATAACACCCTTGAAGGCTAGGACCTTCGCCAAAAAGAAGAGTTCGACCTCGATCGAACGACGATGGGTTACTATTTTGATAAGTTCTAAATAACACCCTTTAAGGCCAGGGTCCTTCGCCAAAAAGAAGAGTTCAATGTCGATCGAACAATGACGGTAACTATTTCGATAATTTCGAAATAACACCCTTTAAGGCCAGGGGCCTTCGCCAAAAACAAGAGTTCAACCTCGATCGAACGACGGCGGGTTACTATTTTAATAAGTTCGAAATAACACCCTTGAAGGCCAGGGGCCTTCACCAAAAAGAAGAGTTCGACCTCGATCGAACGATGATGGGTTACTATTTTGATAAGTTCGAAATAACACCCTTAAAGGCTAGGGTCCTTCGCCAAAAAGCAGAGTTCGACCTCGATCGAACGACTTTGGGTTACTATTTCGATAAGTTTGAAATAACACATTTTAAGGCCAAGGGCCTTCGCCAAAAGAAGAGTTCGACCTCGATCGAACGACGATGGATTACTATTTCGATATGTTCGAAATAACACCCTTTAAGGCCAAGGGCCTTCGCAAAAAAGAATAGTTCAACCTCTATCGAACGACGACGGGTGACTATTTCGATAAGTTCGAAATAACACCCTTTAAGGCCAGGGGCCTTCGCCAAAAAGAAGAGTTCGACGTCGATCGAACGACGAAGGGTAACTATTTCGATAAGTTCAAAATAACACCCTTTAAGGCTAGGGGCCTTCGCCAAAACGAAGAGTTCGACCTCGATCGAACGACGACGGGTTACTATTTCGATAAGTTCGAAATAACACCCTTGAAGACCAGGGGCCTTCGCTAAAAAGAAGAGTTCGACCTCGATTGAACGACGATGGGTTACTCTTTTGATAAGTTCGAAATAACACCCTTAAAGGCTAGGGGCCTTCGCCAAAAAGAATAGTTCGACCTCGATCGAACGATGACGGGTTAATATTTCGATAAGTTTTAAATAACACCCTTTAAGGCCAAGGGCCTTCGCAAAAATAAGAGTTCGACCTCGATCGAATGACGATGGATAACTATTTCGATATGTTCGAAATAACACCCTTTAAGGCCAAGTGCCTTCGCAAAAAGAAGAGTTCGATCTCGATCGAACGATAACGGATTACTATTTAGATAAATTCGAAATAACACCCTTTAAGTCCAGGGGCCTTCGCCAAAAACAATATTTCAATCTCGATCGAACGACGGCGGGTTACTATTTTGATAAGTTCTAAATAACACCCTTGAAGGCCAGGGGCCTTCGCCAAAAAGAAGAGTTCGACCTCGATCGAACGACAATGGTTATTATTACAATAAGTTCGAAATAACACCCTTTAAGTCTAGGGTCCTTCTCCAAAAAGAAGAGTTCAACCTCTATCGAATGACGACGGGTGACTATTTCGATAAGTTCGAAATAACACCCTTTAAGGCCAGAGGCCTTCGCCAAAAAGAAGAGTTCGACCTCGATCATACGATGACGGGTTACTATTTCGATAAGTTTGAAATAATACATTTTAAGGCCAAGGGCCTTCACCAAAAAGAAGAGTTCGACCTCGATCGAACGACGACGGGTTACTATTTCGATAAGTTCGAAATAACACCCTTGAAGGCCAGGGGGCTTCGCCAAAAAGAAGAGTTCGACCTCGATTGAACGACGATGGGTTACTATTTTGATAAGTTCGAAATAACACCCTTAAAGGCTAGGGGCCTTCGCCAAAAAGAATAGTTCGACCTCGATCGAACGACGACGGGTTAATATTTTGATAAGTTTGAAATAACACATTTTAAGGCCAAGGGCCTTCGCCAAAAAGAAGAGTTCGACCTCGATCGAACGACGATGAATAACTATTTCGATATGTTCGAAATAACACCCTTTAAGGCCAAGTGCCTTCGCAAAAAAAAGAGTTCGATCTCGATCGAACGATAACGGGTTACTATTTCGATAAATTAGAAATAACACCCTTTAAGTCCAGGGGCCTTCGCCAAAAACAAGAGTTCAATCTCGATCGAACGACGGCGGGTTACTATTTTGATAAGTTCGAAATAACACCCTTGAAGGCCAGGGGCCTTCGCCAAAAAGAAGAGTTCGACCTCGATCGAACGACGACGGTTATTATTACAATAAGTTCGAAATAACACCCTTTAAGCCTAGGGGCCTTCTCCAAAAAGAAGAGTTCAACCTCTATCGAATGACAACGGGTGACTATTTCGATAAGTTCGAAATAACACCCTTTAAGGCCAGAGGCCTTCGCCAAAAAGAAGAGTTTGACCTCGATTATACGACGACGGGTTACTATTTCGATAAGTTCGAAATAACACCCTTTAAGGCCAGGGGCCTTCGCCAAAAAGAAGAGTTCGACCTCGATCGAACGACGATGGGTTACTATTTTGATAAGTCAAAATAACACCTTTAAAGGATAGAGGCCTTCGCCAAAAAGCAGAGTTCGACCTCGATCGAACGACTACGAGTTACTATTTCGATAAGTTTGAAATAATACATTTTAAGGCCAAGGGCCTTCACCAAAAAGTAGAGTTCGACCTCGATCGAACGACGACGGGTTACTATTTCGATAAGTTCGAAATAACACCCTTGAAGGCCAGGGGCCTTCGCCAAAAAGAATAGTCCGACCTCGATCGGACGACGATGGGTTACTATTTTGATAAGTTCGAAATAATACCCTTAAAGGCTAGGGGCCTTTGCCAAAAAGCAGAGTTCGACCTTGATCGAACGACTACGGGTTACTATTTCGATAAGTTTGAAATAACACATTTTAAGGCCAAGGGCCTTCTCCAAAAAGAAGAGTTCGACCTCGATCGAACGACGATGGATTACTATTTCGATATGTTCGAAATAACACCCTTTAAGGCCAAGGGCCTTCGCAAAAAAGAATAGTTCAACCTCTATCGAACGACGACGGGTGACTATTTCGATAAGTTCGAAATAACACCCTTTAAGGCCAGGGGCCTTCGCCAAAAAGAATAGTTCGACGTCGATCGAACGACGACGGGTAACTATTTCGATAAGTTCAAAATAACACCCTTTAAGGCCAGGGGCCTTCGCCAAAACGAAGAGTTTGACCTCTATCGAACAACGACAGGTTACTATTTTAATAAGTTTAAAATAACACCCTATAAGGCCAGGGGCCTTCGCCAAAAAAAAGTTTTTGCCCTCAATAGAATGACAACGGGTTACTATTTTGATAAGTTCGAAATAATACCCTTTAAGTCCAGGGGCCTTCGCCAAAAAGAAGAGTTCGACCTCGATCGAACGACGACGGCTTACTATTTCGATAAGTTCGAAATAACACCCTTGAAGGCCAGGGGCCTTCCCCAATAAGAAGTGTTTGACCTCGATCGAACGGCGATGGATTACTATTTCGATATGTTCGAAATAACACCCTTTAAGGCCAAGGGCTTTCGCAAAAAAAAGAGTTCGATCTCGATCGAACGATAACGGGTTACTATTTCGGTAAATTCGAAATAACACTCTTTAAGGCTAGGGGCTTTTGCCAAAAACAAGAGTTCAACCTCGATAGAATGACGGCGGGTTACTATTTTGATAAGTTCGAAATAACACCCTTTAACACCAGGGTCCGTCGCCAAAAAGAGGAGTTTGACATCGATCGAACGACGACGGGTTGCTATTTTGATAAGTTAAAAATAACACCCTATATGGCCAGGGCCCATCGCCAATACGAAGAGTTGGACCTCTTTTGAACGACGACGTGTTACTATTTTGATAAGTTCGAAATAACACCCTTTAAAGCTAGGGGAACTTCGCCAAAAATAAGAGTTTAACCTCTATCGAACGACGACGGGTAACTATTTCGATAAGTTCGAAAAAACACCCTTTAAGGCCAGAGGCCTTCGCCAAAAAGAAAAGTTCGACCTCGATCATACGATGACGGGTTACTATTTCGATAAGTTCGAAAAAACCCCTTTAAGGCCAGGGGCCTTCGCCTAAAAGAAGAGTTCGACCGCGATCGAACGACGACGGGTTACTATTTCGATAAGTTTGAAATAACACCCTTGAAGACCAGGGGCCTTCGCTAAAAAGAAGAGTTCGACCTCGATTTAACGACGATGGGTTACTATTTTGATAAGTTCGAAATAACACCCTTAAAGGCTAGGGGCCTTCGCCAAAAAGAATAGTTCGACCTCGATCGAACGACGACGGGTTAATATTTTGATATGTTTGAAATAACACATTTTAAAGCCAAGGGCCTTCTCCAAAAAGAAGAGTTCGACCTCGATCGAACGACGATGGATAACTATTTCGATATGTTCGAAATAACACCCTTTAAGGCCAAGGGCCTTCGCAAAAAAAAGAGTTCGATCTCGATCGAACGATAACAGGTTACTATTTTAATAAATTCGAAATAACACCCTTTAAGTCCAGGGGCCTTCGCCAAAAACAAGAGTTCAATCTCGATCGAACGACGGCGGGTTACCATTTTGATAAGTTCGAAATAACACCCTTGAAGGCCAGGGGCCTTCGCCAAAAAGAAGAGTTCGACCTCGATCGAACGACGACTGTTATTATTACGATAAGTTGAAATAACACCCTTGAAGGCCAAGGCCCTTCGCCAAAAAGAAGAATTCGACCTCGATCGAATGATGATGGGTTACTATTTTGATAAGTTCGAAATAACACCCTTTAAGGCCAGGGGCTTTCGCCATAAAGAAGAATTCGACCTCAATCGAACGACGACAGGTTACTCTTTCGATAAGTTCGAAATAACACCTTATAAGGCCAGGGACCTTCGCCAAAAAGAAGAGTTCGATCTCGATCGAACGACGACAGGTTACTCTTTTGATAAGTTCGAAATAACACCCTTGAAGGCTAGGACCTTCGCCAAAAAGAAGAGTTCGACCTCGATCGAACGACGATGGGTTACTATTTTGATAAGTTCGAAATAACACCCTTTAAGGCCAGGGTCATTCGCCAAAAAGAAGAGTTCAATGTCGATCGAACAATGACGGTAACTATTTCGATAAGTTCGAAATAACACCCTTTAAGGCCAGGGGCCATCGCCAAAAACAAGAGTTCAACCTCGATCGAACGACGGCGGGTTACTATTTTGATAAGTTCGAAATAACTCCCTTGAAGGCCAGGGGCCTTCGCCAAAAACAAGAGTTCGACCTCTATCAAACGACGACGGGTGACTATTTCGATAAGTTCAAAATAACACCCTGTAAGGCCAGAGGCCTTCCCCAAAAAGAAGAGTTCGACCTCGATCATACGATGACAGTTTACTATTTCTATAAGTTCGAAATAACACCCTTTAAGGCCAGGGGCCTTCACCAAAAAGAAGAGTTCGACCTCGATCGAACGACGATGGGTTACTATTTTGATAAGTTCGAAATAACACCCTTAAAGGCTAGGGGCCTTCGCCAAAAAGCAGAGTTCGACCTCGATCGAACGACTACGGGTTACTATTTCGATAAGTTTGAAATAACACATTTTAAGGCCAAGGGCCTTCGCCAAAAAGAAGAGTTCGACCTCGATCGAACGACGACGGGTTACTATATCGATAAGTTCGAAATAACACCCTTGAAGACCAGGGGCCTTCGCCAAAAAGAAGAGTTTGACCTCTATCGAACGACGATGGGTTACTATTTTGATAAGTTCGAGATAACACCCTTAAAGGCTAGGGTCCTTCGCCAAAAAGCAGAGTTCGACCTCGATCGAACGACTACGGGTTACTATTTCGATAAGTTTGAAATAACACATTTTAAGGCCAAGGGCCTTCGCCAAAAAGAAGAATTCGACCTCGATCGAACGACGACGGGTTACTATATCGATAAGTTCGAAATAACACCCTTGAAGGCCAGGGGCCTTCGCCAAAAAGAAGAGTTTGACCTCTATCGAACGACGATGGGTTACTATTTTGATAAGTTCGAAATAACACCCTTGAAGGCCAGGGGCCTTCGCCAAAAGAAGAGTTCGACCTCGATCGAACGACGATGGATTACTATTTCGATATGTTCGAAATAACACTCTTTAAGGCCAAGGGCCTTCGTAAAAAAGAAGAGTTCAACCACTATCAAACGACGACGGGTGACTATTTTGATAAGTTCGGAATAACACCCTTTAAGGCCAAGGGCCTTCGCCAAAACGAAGAGTTCGACCTCTATCAAACGATGACGGGTTACTATTTTAATAAGTTCGAAATAACACCCTATAAGGCCAGGGGCCTTCGCCAAAAAGAAGTTTTCGCCCTCGATAGAATGACAACGGGTTACTATTTTGATAAGTTCGAAATAACACCCTTTAAGGCCATGGGCCTTCGCCAATAAGAAGAGTTCGACCTCGATCGATCGACGACGGCATACTATTTCTATAACTTCGAAATAACACCCTTGAAGGCCAGGGGCCTTCGCCAAAAAGAAGAGTTTGACGTCGATCGAACAAAGACGGTTATTATTACGATAAGTTCGAAATAACACCCTTGAAGGCCAAGGTCCTTCGCCAATAAGAAGTGTTTGACCTCGATCGAACAGCGATGGATTACTATTTCGATACGTTCGAAATAACACCCTTTAAGGCCAAGGGCCTACGCAAAAAAAAGAGTTCGATCTCGATCGAACGACGATGGGTTACTATTTTGATAATTTCGAAATAACACCCTTAAAGGCTAGGGGCCTTCGCCAAAAAGCAGAGTTCGACCTCGATCGAACGACTACGGGTTACTATTTCGATAAGTTTGAAATAACACATTTTAAGGCCAAGGGCCTTCGCCAAAAAGAAGAGTTCGACCTCGATCGAACGACGACGGGTTACTATATCGATAAGTTCGAAATAACACACTTGAAGGCCAGGGGCCTTCGCCAAAAAGAAGAGTTTGACCTCTATCGAATGACGATGGGTTACTATTTTGATAAGTTCGAAATAACACCCTTGAAGGCCAGGGGCCTTCGCCAAAAAGAAGAGTTCGACCTCGATCGAACGACGATGGATTACTATTTCGATATGTTCGAAATAACACTCTTTAAGGCCAAGGGCCTTCGTAAAAAAGAAGAGTTCAACCTCTATCAAACGACGACGGGTGACTATTTTGATAAGTTCGTAATAACACCCTTTAAGGCTAGGGGCCTTCGCCAAAACGAAGAGTTCGACCTCTATCAAACGACGACGGGTTACTATTTTAATAAGTTCGAAATAACGCCCTATAAGGCCAGGGGCCTTCGCCAAAAAGAAGTTTTCGCCCTCGATAGAATGACAACGGGTTACTATTTTGATAAGTTCGAAATAACACCCTTTAAGGCCATGGGCCTTCGCCAATAAGAAGAGTTCGACCTCGATCGATCGACGACGGCTTACTATTTCTATAACTTCGAAATAACACCCTTGAAGGCCAGGGGCCTTCGCCAAAAAGAAGAGTTTGACCTCGATCGAACAAAGACGGTTATTATTACGATAAGTTCGAAATAACACCCTTGAAGGCCAAGGTCCTTCGCCAATAAGAAGTGTTTGACCTCGATCGAACGGCGATGGATTACTATTTCGATACGTTCGAAATAACACCCTTTAAGGCCAAGGGCCTACGCAAAAAAAAGAGTTCGATCTCGATCGAACGACGATGGGTTACTATTTTGATAAGTTCGAAATAACACCCTTAAAGGCTAGGGTCCTTCACCAAAAAGCAGAGTTCGACCTCGATCGAACGACTACGAGTTACTATTTCGATAAGTTTGAAATAACACATTTTAAGGCCAAGGGCCTTTGCCAAAACGAAGAGTTCGACCTCTATCGAACTAAGACGGGTTACTATTTTAATAAGTTCGAAATAACACCCTATAAGGCCAGGGGCCTTCGCCAAAAAGAAGTTTTTGCCCTCGATAGAATGACAACGGGTTACTATTTTGATAAGTTCGAAATAACACCCTTTAAGGCCATGGGCCTTCGCCAATAAGAAGAGTTCGACCTCGATCAAACGACGACGGGTGACTATTTCGATAAGTTCAAAATAACATCCTGTAAGGCCAAAGGCCTTCGCCAAAAAGAAGAGTTCGACCTCGATCATACGATGACAGTTTACTATTTCGATAAGTTCGAAATAACACCCTTTAAGGCCAAGGGCCTTCACCAAAAAGAAGAGTTCGACCTCGACCGAACGACGATGGGTTACTATTTTGATAAGTTCGAAATAACACACTTAAAGGCTAGGGTCCTTCGCCAAAAAGCAGAGTTCGACGTCGATAGAACTACGACGGGTAACTATTTCGATAAGTTCGAAATAACACCCTTTAAGGCCAGGGGCCTTCGCCAAAACGAAGAGTTCGACCTCTATCGAACGACGATGGGTTACTATTTTAATAAGTTCGAAATAACACCCTTGAAGGCCAGGGGCCTTCGCCAAAAAGAAGAGTTTGACCTCGATCGAACAAAGACGGTTATTATTACGATAAGTTCGAAATAACACCCTTGAAGGCCAGGGGCCTTCGCCAACAAGAAGTGTTCGACCTCGATCGAACGACGATGGGTTACTATTTTGATAAGTTCGAAATAACACACTTAAAGGCTAGGGTATTCGCCAAAAAGCAGAGTTCGACGTCGATAGAACTACGACGGGTAACTATTTCGATAAGTTCGAAATAACACCCTTTAAGGCCAGGGGCCTTCGCCAAAACGAAGAGTTCGACCTCTATCGAACGACGATGGGTTACTATTTTAATAAGTTCGAAATAACACCCTTGAAGGCCAGGGGCCTTCGCCAAAAAGAAGAGTTTGACCTCGATCGAACAAAGACGGTTATTATTACGATAAGTTCGAAATAACACCCTTGAAGGCCAGGGGCCTTCGCCAACAAGAAGTGTTTGACCTCGATCGAACGGCGATGGATTACTATTTCGATACGTTCGAAATAACACCCTTTAAGGCCAAGGGCCTTCGCAAAAAAAAGAGTTCGATCTCGATCGAATGATAACGGGTTACTATTTCGACAAATTCGAAATAACACTCTTTAAGGCTAGGGGCTTTCGCCAAAAACAAGAGTTCAACCTCGATCGAACGACGGCGGGTTACTATTTTGATAAGTTCGAAATAACACCCTTGAAGGCCAGGGGCCTTCGCAAAAAAGAAGAGTTCGACCTCGATCGAACAACGACGGTTATTATTACGATAAGTTCGAAATAACACCCTTGAAGGACAGGGGCCTTCGCCAAAAAGAAGAATTCGACCTCGATCGAACGACGACAGGTTATTCTTTTGATAAGTTCGAAATAACACCCTTGAAGGCTAGGGGCCTTCACCAAAAAGAAGAGTTCGACCTCGATCGAACGACGATGGGTTACTATTTTGATAAGTTCGAAATAATACCCTTAAAGGCTAGGGGCCTTCGCCAAAAAGCAGAGTTCGACCTCGATCGAACCACTACGGGTTACTATTTCGATAAGTTTGAAATAACACATTTTAAGGCCAAGGGCCTTTGCCAAAAAGAAGAGTTCGACCTCGATCGAACGACGACGGGTTACTATTTCGATAAGTTCGAAATAACACCCTTGAAGGCCAGGGGCCTTCGACAAAAAGAAGAGTTCGACCTCGATCAAACGACGATGGGTTACTATTTTGATAAGTTCGAAATAACACCCTTAAAGGCTAGGGGCCTTCGCTAAAAAGCAGAGTTCGACCTCGATCGAACGACTACGGGTTACTATTTCGATAAGTTTGAAATAACACATTTTAAGGCCAAGGGCCTTCGCCAAAAAGAAGAGTTCGACTTCGATCGAACGACGATGGATTACTATTTCGATATGTTCGAAATAACACCATTTAAGGCCAAGAGCATTCGCAAAAAAGAAGAGTTCAACCTCTATCGAACGACGACGGGTGACTATTTCGATAAGTTCGAAATAACACCCTTTAAGGCCAAGGGCCTTCGCCAAAAAGAAGAGTTCGACGTCGATCGAACTACGACGGGTAACTATTTCGATAAGTTCGAAATAACACCCTTTAATGCCAGGGGCCTTCGCCAAAACGAAGAGTTCGACCTCTATCGAACGACGATGGGTTACTATTTTAATAAGTTCAAAATAACACCGTATAAGGCCAGGGGCCTTCGCCAAAAAGAAGTTTTCGCCCTCGATACAATGACAACGGGTTACTATTTTGATAAGTTCGAAATAACACCCTTTAAGGCCAGGGGCCTTCGCCAAAAGAAGAGTTCGACCTCGATCGAACGACGGCGGCTTACTATTTCGATAAGTTCGAAATAACACCCTTGAAGGCCAGGGGCCTTCGCCAAAAAGAAGAGTTTGACCTCGATCGAACAAAGACGGTTATTATTACGATAAGTTCGAAATAACACCCTTGAAGGCCAGGGGCCTTCGCCAACAAGAAGTGTTTGACCTCGATCGAACGACGATGGATTACTATTTCGATACGTTCGAAATAACACCCTTTAAGGCCAAGGGCCTTCGCAAAAAAAGAGTTCGATCTCGATCGAACGATAACGGGTTACTATTTCAACAAATTCGAAATAACACTCTTTAAGGCTAGGGGCTTTCGCCAAAAACAAGAGTTCAACCTCGATCGAACGACGGCGGGTTACTATTTTGATAAGTTCGAAATAACACCCTTGAAGGCCAGGGGCCTTCGCCAAAAAGAAGAGTTCGACCTCGATCGAACGACGATGGTTATTATTACGATAAGTTTGAAATAACACCCTTGAAGGACAGGGGCCTTTGCCAAAAAGAAGAATTCGACCTCGATCGAACGACGACATGTTACTCTTTCGATAAGTTCGAAATAACACCCTTGAAGGCTAGGGACCTTCGCCAAAAAGAAGAGTTCGACCTCGATCGAACGACGATGGGTTACTATTTTGATAAGTTCGAAATAAAACCCTTTAAGGCCAGGGGCCTTCGCCAAAAAGAAGAGTTCGACCTCGATCGAACGACGACGGTTATTATTACAATAAGTTCGAAATAACACTCTTTAAGGCTAGGGGCTTTCGCCAAAAACAAGAGTTCAACCTCGATCGAACGACGGCGGGTTACTATTTTGATAAGTTCGAAATAACACCCTTTAAGGCCAGGGGCCTTCGCCAAAAGAAGAGTTCGACCTCGATCGAACGACGATGGTTATTATTACGATAAGTTCGAAATAACACTCTTGAAGGACAGGGGCCTTCGCCAAAAAGAAGAATTAGACCTCGATCGAACGACGACATGTTACTCTTTCGATAAGTTCGAAATAACACCCTTGAAGGCTAGGGACCTTCGCCAAAAAGAAGAGTTCGACCTCGATCGAACAACGATGGGTTACTATTTTGATAAGTTCGAAATAAAACCCTTTAAGGCCAGGGGCCTTCGCCAAAAAGAAGAGTTCGACCTCGATCGAACGACGACGGTTATTATTACAATAAGTTCGAAATAACACTCTTTAAGGCTAGGGGCTTTCGCCAAAAACAAGAGTTCAACCTCGATCGAACGACGGCGGGTTACTATTTTGATAAGTTCGAAATAACACCCTTTAAGGCCAGGGGCTTTCGCCAAAAATAAGAATTTGACCTCGATCGAACGACGACAGGTTACTCTTTCGATAAGTTCGAAATAACACCATGTAAGGCTAGGGGCCTTCGCCAAAAAGAAGAGTTCGACCTTCGATCGAACGACGACAGGTTACTCTTTCGATAAGTTCGAAATAACACCCTTGAAGGCTAGGGACCTTCGCCAAAAAGAAGAGTTCAACCTCGATCGAACGACGATGGGTTACTATTTTGATAAGTTCGAAATAACACCCTTTAAGGCCAGTGTCCTTCGCCAAAAAGAAGAGTTCGACGTCGATCGAACGACGACGGTAACTATTTCGATAAGTTCGAAATAACACCCTTTAAGGCCAGGGGCCTTCGCCAAAAACAAGAGTTCAACCTCGATTGAACGACGACGAGTTACTATTTTGATAAGTTCGAAATAACACCCTTGAAGGCCAGGGCCCTTCGCCAAAAAGAAGAGTTCGACCTCGATCGAACGACGACGGTTATTATTACAATAAATTCGAAATAACACCCATTAAGGCTAGGGGCCTTCGCCAAAAAGAAGAGTTCAACCTCTATCGAACGACGACGGGTGACTATTTAGATCAGTTCAAAATAACACCCTTTAAGGCCAGAGGCCTTCGCCAAAAAAGAAGAGTTCGACATCGATCATACGATGACGGGTTTCTATTTCGATAAGTTCGAAACAACACCCTTTAAGCCCAGGGGCCTTCGCCAAAAAGAAGAGTTCGACCTCAATCGAACAACGATCGGTTACTATTTTGATAAGTTCGAAATAACACCCTTAAATGCTAGGGGCCTTCGCCAAAAAGCAGAGTTCGACCTCGATCGAACGACTATGGGTTACTATTTCGATAAGTTTGAAATAACACATTTTAAGGCCAAGGGCCTTCGCCAAAAAGAAGAGTTCGACCTCGATCGAACGACGACGGGTTACTATTTTGATAAGTTCGAAATAACACCCTTGAAGGCCAGGGGCCTTCGCCAAAAAGAAGAGTTCAACTTTGATCGAACGATGATGGGTTACTATTTCGATAAATTCGAATAACACTCTTTAAGGCTAGGGGCTTTCGCCAAAAACAAGAGTTGAACCTCGATCGAACGACGGCGGGTTACTATTTTGATAAGTTCAAAATAACACCCTTGAAGGCCAGGGGCCTTCGCCAAAAAGAAGAGTTTGACCTCGATCGAACAAAGACGGTTATTATTACGATAAGTTCGAAATAACGCCCTTGAAGGCCAGGGGCCTTCGCCAATAAGAAGTGTTTGACCTCGATCGAACGGCGATGGATTACTATTTCGATACGTTCGAAATAACACCCTTTAAGGCCAAGGGCCTTCGCAAAAAAAAAGAGTTCAATCTCGATCGAACGATAACGGGTTACTATTTCGATAAATTCGAATAACACTCTTTAAGGCTAGGGGCTTTCGCCAAAAACAAAAGTTGAACCTCGATCGAACGACGGCGGGTTACTATTTTGATAAGTTCAAAATAACAATCTTGAAGGCCAGGGGACTTCGCCAAAAAGATGAGTTTGACCTCAATCGAACGACGACGGTTATTGTTACGATAAGTTCGAAATAACACCCTTGAAGGCCAGGGGCCTTCGCCAAAAAGAAGAATTCGACCTCTATCGAACAACGACGGGTTACTATTTTAATAAGTTCGAAATAACACCCTATAGGGCCAGGGGCCTTCGCCAAAAAGAAGTTTTCGCCCTCGATAGAATGACAACGGGTTACTACTTTGATAAGTTCGAAATAACACCCTTTAAGGCCAGGGGCCTTCGCCAAAAAGAAGAGTTCCACCTCGATCGAACGACGGCGGCTTACTATTTCGATAAGTTCGAAATAACACCCTTGAAGGCCAGGGGCCTTCGCCAAAAAGAAGAGTTTGACCTCGATCGAACAAAGACGGTTATTATTACGATAAGTTCGAAATAACACCCTTGAAGGCCAGGGGCCTTCGCCAATAAGAAGTGTTTGACCTCGATCGAACGGCGATGGATTACTATTTCGATACGTTCGAAATAACACCCTTTAAGGCCAAGGGCCTTCGCAAAAAAAAAGAGTTCAATCTCGATCGAACGATAACGGGTTACTATTTCGATAAATTCGAATAACACTCTTTAAGGCTAGGGGCTTTCGCCAAAAACAAAAGTTGAACCTCGATCGAACGACGGCGGGTTACTATTTTGATAAGTTCAAAATAACAATCTTGAAGGCCAGGGGACTTCGCCAAAAAGATGAGTTTGACCTCAATCGAACGACGACGGTTATTGTTACGATAAGTTCGAAATAACACCCTTGAAGGCCAGGGGCCTTCGCCAAAAAGAAGAATTCGACCTCTATCGAACAACGACGGGTTACTATTTTAATAAGTTCGAAATAACACCCTATAGGGCCAGGGGCCTTCGCCAAAAAGAAGTTTTCGCCCTCGATAGAATGACAACGGGTTACTACTTTGATAAGTTCGAAATAACACCCTTTAAGGCCAGGGGCCTTCGCCAAAAAGAAGAGTTCCACCTCGATCGAACGACGGCGGCTTACTATTTCGATAAGTTCGAAATAACACCCTTGAAGGCCAGGGGCCTTCGCCAAAAAGAAGAGTTTGACCTCGATCGAACAAAGACGGTTATTATTACGATAAGTTCGAAATAACACCCTTGAAGGCCAGGGGCCTTCGCCAATAAGAAGTGTTTGACCTCGATCGAACGGCGATGGATTACTATTTCGATACGTTCGAAATAACACCCTTTAAGGCCAAGGGCCTTCGCAAAAAAAAGAGTTCGATCTCAATCGAACGATAACGGGTTACTATTTCGATAAAATCGAATAACACTCTTTAAGGCTAGGGGCTTTCGCCAAAAACAAGAGTTCAACCTCGATCGAACGACGGCGGGTTACTATTTTGATAAGTTCAAAATAACACTCTTGAAGGCCAGGGGACTTCGCCAAAAAGAAGAGTTCGACCTCAATCGAACGACGACGGTTATTATTACGATAAGTTCGAAATAACACCCTTGAAGGCCAGGGGCCTTCGCCAAAAAGAAGAATTCGACCTCGATCGAACGATGATGGGTTACTATTTTAATAAGTTCGAAATAACACCCTTTAAGGCCAGGGGCTTTCGCCAAAAAGAAGAATTCGACCTCGATCGAACGACGACAGGTTACTCTTTCGATAAGTTCGAAATAACACCCTGTAAGGCCAGGGGCCTTCGTAAAAAAGAAGAGTTCAACCTCTATCGAATGACGACGGGTGACTATTTTGATAAGTTTGAAATAACACCCTTTAAGGCCAGGGTCCTTCGCCAAAAAGGAAGAGTTCGACGTCGATCGAACGACGACGGGTAACTATTTCGATAAGTTCAAAATAACACCATTTAAGGCCAGGGGTCTTCGCAAAAAAAAAAGAGTTTGATCTCGATCGAACGATAACGGGTTACTATTTCGATAAATTCGAATAACACTCTTTAAGGCTAGGGGCTTTCGCCAAAAACAAGAGTTCAACCTCGATCGAACGACGGCGGGTTACTATTTTGATAAGTTCAAAATAACACTCTTGAAGGCCAGGGGACTTCGCCAAAAAGAAGAGTTCGACCTCAATCGAACGACGACGGTTATTATTACGATAAGTTCGAATTAACACCCTTGAAGAATTCGACCTCGATCGAACGACGACAGGTTACTCTTTCGATAAGTTCGAAATAACACCCTGTAAGGCCAGGGGCCTTCGTAAAAAAGAAGAGTTCAACCTCTATCGAATGACGACGGGTGACTATTTTGATAAGTTTGAAATAACACCCTTTAAGGCCAGGGTCCTTCGCCAAAAAGGAAGAGTTCGACGTCGATCGAACGACGACGGGTAACTATTTCGATAAGTTCAAAATAACACCATTTAAGGCCAGGGGCCTTCGCCAAAACGAAGAGTTCGACCTCTATCGAACGACGACGGGTTACTATTTTAATAAGTTCGAAATAACACCCTATAAGGCCAGGGGCCTTCGCCAAAAAGAAGTTTTCGCCCTCGATAGAATGACAACGGGTTACTACTTTGATAAGTTCGAAATAACACCCTTTAAGGCCAGGGGCCTTCGCCAAAAAGAAGAGTTCGACCTCGATCGAACGACGATGGATTACTATTTCGATATGTTCGAAATAACACCATTTAAGGCCAGGGGCCTTCGCCAAAAAGAAGAGTTCGACCTCGATCAAACGACGACGGTTATTATTACAATAAGTTCGAAATAACACTCTTTAAGGCTAGGGGCTTTCGCCAAAAACAAGAGTTCAACCTCGATCGAACGACGGCGGGTTACTATTTTGATAAGTTCAAAATAACAATATTGAAGGCCAGGGGACTTCGCCAAAAAGAAGAGTTTGACCTCAATCGAACGACGACGGTTATTGTTACGATAAGTTCGAAATAACACCCTTGAAGGCCAGGCGCCTTCGCCAAAAAGAAGAATTCGACCTCTATCGAACAACGACGGGTTACTATTTTAATAAGTTCGAAATAACACCCTATAGGGCCAGGGGCCTTCGCCAAAAAGAAGTTTTCGCCCTCGATAGAATGACAACGGGTTACTACTTTGATAAGTTCGAAATAACACCCTTTAAGGCCAGGGGCCTTCGCGAAAAAGAAGAGTTCCACCTCGATCGAACGACGGCGGCTTACTATTTCGATAAGTTCGAAATAACACCCTTGAAGGCCAGGGGCCTTCGCCAAAAAGAAGAGTTTGACCTCGATCGAACAAAGACGGTTATTATTACGATAAGTTCGAAATAACACCCTTGAAGGCCAGGGGCCTTCGCCAATAAGAAGTGTTTGACCTCGATCGAACGGCGATGGATTACTATTTCGATACGTTCGAAATAACACCCTTTAAGGCCAAGGGCCTTCGCAAAAAAAAAGAGTGCGATCTCGATCGAACGATAACGGGTTACTATTTCGATAAATTCGAATAACACTCTTTAAGGCTAGGGGCTTTCGCCAAAAACAAGAGTTCAACCTCGATCGAACGACGGCAGGTTACTATTTTGATAAGTTCAAAATAACACTCTTGAAGGCCAGGGGACTTCGCCAAAAAGAAGAGTTCGACCTCAATCGAACGACGACGGTTATTATTACGATAAGTTCGAAATAACACCCTTGAAGGCCAGGGGCCTTCGCCAAAAAGAAGAATTCGACCTCGATCGAACGATGATGGGTTACTATTTTAATAAGTTCGAAATAACACCCTTTAAGGCCAGGGGCTTTCGCCAAAAAGAAGAATTTGACCTCGATCGAACGACGACAGGTTACTCTTTCGATAAGTTTGAAATAACACCCTGTAAGGCCAGGGGCCTTCGTAAAAAAGAAGAGTTCAACCTCTATCGAATGACGACGGGTGACTATTTTGATAAGTTTGAAATAACACCCTTTAAGGCCAGGGTCCTTCGCCAAAAAGGAAGAGTTCGACGTCGATCGAACGACGACGGGTAACTATTTCGATAAGTTCAAAATAACACCATTTAAGGCCAGGGGTCTTTGCAAAAAAAAAGAGTTTGATCTCGATCGAACGATAACGGGTTACTATTTCGATAAATTCGAATAACACTCTTTAAGGCTAGGGGCTTTCGCCAAAAACAAGAGTTCAACCTCGATCGAACGACGGCGGGTTACTATTTTGATAAGTTCAAAATAACACTCTTGAAGGCCAGGGGACTTCGCCAAAAAGAAGAGTTCGACCTCAATCGAACGACGACGGTTATTATTACGATAAGTTCGAATTAACACCCTTGAAGAATTCGACCTCGATCGAACGACGACAGGTTACTCTTTCGATAAGTTCGAAATAACACCCTGTAAGGCCAGGGGCCTTCGTAAAAAAGAAGAGTTCAACCTCTATCGAATGACGACGGGTGACTATTTTGATAAGTTTGAAATAACACCCTTTAAGGCCAGGGTCCTTCGCCAAAAAGGAAGAGTTCGACGTCGATCGAACGACGACGGGTAACTATTTCGATAAGTTCAAAATAACACCATTTAAGTCCAGGGGCCTTCGCCAAAACGAAGAGTTCGACCTCTATCGAACGACGACGGGTTACTATTTTATTAAGTTCGAAATAACACCCTATAAGGCCAGGGGCCTTCGCCAAAAAGAAGTTTTCGCCCTCGATAGAATGACAACGGGTTACTACTTTGATAAGTTCGAAATAACACCCTTGAAGGCCAGGGGCCTTCGCCAATAAGAAGTGTTTGACCTCGATCGAACGGCGATGGATTACTATTTCGATACGTTCGAAATAACACCCTTTAAGGCCAAGGGCCTTCGCAAAAAAAAAGAGTTCGATCTCGATCGAACGATAACGGGTTACTATTTCGATAAATTCGAATAACACTCTTTAAGGCTAGGGGCCTTCGCCAAAAAGAAGAGTTCGACCTCGATCGAACGACGGCGGCTTACTATTTCGATAAGTTCGAAATAACACCCTTGAAGGCCAGGGGCCTTCGCCAAAAACAAGAGTTCAACCTCGATTGAACGACGACGAGTTACTATTTTGATAAGTTCGAAATAACACCCTTGAAGGCCAGGGCCCTTCGCCAAAAAGAAGAGTTCGACCTCGATCGAACAACGACGGTTATTATTACAATAAATTCGAAATAACACCCTTTAAGGCTAGGGGCCTTCGCCAAAAAGAAGAGTTCAAACTCTATCGAACGACGACGGGTGACTATTTAGATCAGTTCAAAATAACACCCTTTAAGGCCAGAGGCCTTCGCCAAAAAAGAAGAGTTCGACATCGATCATACGATGACGGGTTTCTATTTCGATAAGTTCGAAACAACACCCTTTAAGCCCAGGGGCCTTCGCCAAAAAGAAGAGTTCGACCTCAATCGAACAACGATCGGTTACTATTTTGATAAGTTCGAAATAACACCCTTAAATGCTAGGGGCCTTCGCCAAAAAGCAGAGTTCGACCTCGATCGAACGACTAAGGGTTACTATTTCGATAAGTTTGAAATAACACATTTTAAGGCCAAGGGCCTTCGCCAAAAAGAAGAGTTCGACCTCGATCGAACGACGACGGGTTACTATTTCGATAAGTTCGAAATAACACCCTTGAAGGCCAGGGGCCTTCGCCAAAAAGAAGAGTTCAACTTTGATCGAACGATGATGGGTTACTATTTCGATAAATTCGAATAACACCCTTGAAGGCCAGGGGCCTTCGCCAATAAGAAGTGTTTGACCTCGATCGAACGGCGATGGATTACTATTTCGATACGTTCGAAATAACACCCTTTAAGGCCAAGGGCCTTCGCAAAAAAAAAGAGTTCAATCTCGATCGAACGATAACGGGTTACTATTTCGATAAATTCGAATAACACTCTTTAAGGCTAGGGGCTTTCGCCAAAAACAAGAGTTGAACCTCGATCGAACGACGGCGGGTTACTATTTTGATAAGTTCAAAATAACAATCTTGAAGGCCAGGGGACTTCGCCAAAAAGAAGAGTTTGACCTCAATCGAACGACGACGGTTATTGTTACGATAAGTTCGAAATAACACCCTTGAAGGCCAGGGGCCTTCGCCAAAAAGAAGAATTCGACCTCTATCGAACAACGACGGGTTACTATTTTAATAAGTTCGAAATAACACCCTATAGGGCCAGGGGCCTTCGCCAAAAAGAAGTTTTCGCCCTCGATAGAATGACAACGGGTTACTACTTTGATAAGTTCGAAATAACACCCTTTAAGGCCAGAGGCCTTCGCCAAAAAGAAGAGTTCCACCTCGATCGAACGACGGCGGCTTACTATTTCGATAAGTTCGAAATAACACCCTTGAAGGCCAGGGGCCTTCGCCAAAAAGAAGAGTTTGACCTCGATTGAACAAAGACGGTTATTATTACGATAAGTTCGAAATAACACCCTTGAAGGCCAGGGGCCTTCGCCAATAAGAAGTGTTTGACCTCGATCGAACGGCGATGGATTACTATTTCGATACGTTCGAAATAACACCCTTTAAGGCCAAGGGCCTTCGCAAAAAAAAAGAGTTCGATCTCGATCGAACGATAACGGGTTACTATTTCGATAAATTCGAATAACACTCTTTAAGGCTAGGGGCTTTCGCCAAAAACAAGAGTTCAACCTCGATCGAACGACGGCGGGTTACTATTTTGATAAGTTCAAAATAACACTCTTGAAGGCCAGGGGACTTCGCCAAAAAGAAGAGTTCGACCTCAATCGAACGACGACGGTTATTATTACGATAAGTTCGAAATAACACCCTTGAAGGCCAGGGGCCTTCGCCAAAAAGAAGAATTCGACCTCGATCGAACGATGATGGGTTACTATTTTAATAAGTTCGAAATAACACCCTTTAAGGCCAGGGGCTTTCGCCAAAAAGAAGAATTCGACCTCGATCGAACGACGACAGGTTACTCTTTCGATAAGTTCGAAATAACACCCTGTAAGGCCAGGGGCCTTCGTAAAAAAGAAGAGTTCAACCTCTATCGAATGACGACGGGTGACTATTTTGATAAGTTTGAAATAACACCCTTTAAGGCCAGGGTCCTTCGCCAAAAAAGAAGAGTTCGATGTCGATCGAACGACGACGGGTAACTATTTCGATAAGTTCAAAATAACACCATTTAAGGCCAGGGGCCTTCGCCAAAACGAAGAGTTCGACCTCTATCGAACGACGACGGGTTACTATTTTAATAAGTTCGAAATAACACCCTATAAGGCCAGGGGCCTTCGCCAAAAAGAAGTTTTCGCCCTCGATAGAATGACAACGGGTTACTACTTTGATAAGTTCGAAATAACACCCTTTAAGGCCAGGGGCCTTCGCCAAAAAGAAGAGTTCGACCTCGATCGAACGACGGCGGCTTACTATTTCGATAAGTTCGAAATAACACCCTTGAAGGCCAGGGGCCTTCGCCAAAAAGAAGAGTTTGACCTCGATCGAACAAAGACGGTTATTATTACGATAAGTTCGAAATAACGCCCTTGAAGGCCAGGGGCCTTCGCCAATAAGAAGTGTTTGACCTCGATCGAACGACGATGGATTACTATTTCGATACGTTCGAAATAACACCCTTTAAGGCCAAGGGCCTTCGCAAAAAAAGAGTTCGATCTCGATCAAACGATAACGGGTTACTATTTCGATAAATTCGAATAACACTCTTTAAGGCTAGGGGCTTTCGCCAAAAACAAGAGTTCAACCTCGATCGAACGACGGCGGGTTACTATTTTGATAAGTTCAAAATAACACTCTTGAAGGCCAGGGGACTTCGCCAAAAAGAAGAGTTCGACCTCAATCGAACGACGACGGTTATTATTACGATAAGTTCGAATTAACACCCTTGAAGGCCAGGGGCCTTCGCCAAAAAGAAGAATTCGACCTCGACCGAACGATGATAGGTTACTATTTTGTAAGTTCGAAATAACACCCTTTAAGGCCAGGGGCTTTCGCCAAAAAGAAGAATTCGACCTCGATCGAACGATGACAGGTTACTCTTTCGATAAGTTTGAAATAACACCCTGTAAGGCCAGTGGCCTTCGCAAAAAAGAAGAGTTCAACCTCTATCGAATGACGACGGGTGACTATATCGATAAGTTCGAAATAACACCCTTTAAGGACAGGGGCCTTCACCAAAAAGAAGAGTTCGACGTCGATCGAACGACGACGGGTAACTATTTCGATAAGTTCAAAATAACACCATTTAAGGCCAGGGGCCTTCGCCAAAACGAAGAGTTTGACCTCTATCGAACGACGACGGGTTACTATTTTAATAAGTTCGAAATAACACCCTATAAGGCCAGGGGCCTTCGCCAAAAAGAAGTTTTCGCCCTCGATAGAATGACAACGGGTTACTACTTTGATAAGTTCGAAATAACACCCTTTAAGGCCAGTGGCCTTCGCAAAAAAGAAGAGTTCAACCTCTATCGAATGACGACGGGTGACTATTTTGATAAGTTCAAAATAACACTCTTGAAGTCCAGGGGACTTCGCCAAAAAGAAGAGTTCGACCTCAATCGAACGACGACGGTTATTATTACGATAAGTTCGAATTAACACCCTTGAAGGCCAGGGGCCTTCGCCAAAAAGAAGAATTCGACCTCGACCGAACGATGATAGGTTACTATTTTGATAAGTTCGAAATAACACCCTTTAAGGCCAGGGGCTTTCGCCAAAAAGAAGAATTCGACCTCGATCGAACGATGACAGGTTACTCTTTCGATAAGTTCGAAATAACACCCTGTAAGGCCAGTGGCCTTCGCAAAAAGAAGAGTTCAACCTCTATCGAATGACGACGGGTGACTATTTCGATAAGTTCGAAATAACACCCTTTAAGGCCAGGGGCCTTCACCAAAAAGAAGAGTTCGACGTCGATCGAACGACGACGGGTAACTATTTCGATAAGTTCAAAATAACACCATTTAAGGCCAGGGGCCTTCGCCAAAACGAAGAGTTTGACCTCTATCGAACGACGACGGGTTACTATTTTAATAAGTTCGAAATAACACCCTATAAGGCCAGGGGCCTTCGCCAAAAAGAAGTTTTCGCCCTCGATAGAATGACAACGGGTTACTACTTTGATAAGTTCGAAATAACACCCTTTAAGGCCAGGGGCCTTCGCCAAAAAGAAGAGTTCGACCTCGATCGAACGACGGCGGCTTACTATTTCGATAAGTTCGAAATAACACCCTTGAAGGCCAGGGGCCTTCGCCAAAAAGAAGAGTTTGACCTCGATCGAACAAAGACGGTTATTATTACGATAAGTTCGAAATAACGACCTTGAAGGCCAGGGGCCTTCGCCAATAAGAAGTGTTTGACCTCGATCGAACGGCGATGGATTACTATTTCGATACATTCGAAATAACACCCTTTAAGGCCAAGGGCCTTCGCAAAAAAAAAGAGTTCGATCTCGATCGAACGATAACTGGTTACTATTTTGATAAATTCGAATAACACTCTTTAAGGCTAGGGGCTTTCGCCAAAAACAAGAGTTCAACCTCGATCGAACGACGGCGGGTTACTATTTTGATAAGTTCAAAATAACACTCTTGAAGGCCAGGGGACTTCGCCAAAAGAAGAGTTCGACCTCAATCGAACGACGACGGTTATTATTACGATAAGTTCGAAATAACACCCTCGAAGGCCAGGGGCCTTCGCCAAAAAGAAGAATTCGACCTCGATCGAACGATGATGGGTTACTATTTTGATAAGTTCGAAATAACACCCTTTAAGGCCAGGGGCTTTCGCCAAAAAGAAGAATTCGACCTCGATCGAACGACGACAGGTTACTCTTTCGATAAGTTCGAAATAACACCCTGTAAGGCCAGGGGCCTTCGCAAAAAAGAAGAGTTCAACCTCTATCGAATGACGACGGGTGACTATTTTGGTAAGTTCGAAATAACACCCTTTAAGGCCAGGGGCCTTCGCCAAAAAAGAAGAGTTCGACCTCGATCGAACAAAGACGGTTATTATTACGATAAGTTCGAAATAACACCCTTGAAGGCCAGGGGCCTTCGCCAATAAGAAGTGTTTGACCTCGATCGAACGGCGATGGATTACTATTTCGATACGTTCGAAATAACACCCTTTAAGGCCAAGGGCCTTCGCAAAAAAAAGAGTTCGATCTCGATCGAACGATAACGGGTTACTATTTCGATAAATTCGAATAACACTCTTTAAGGCTAGGGGCTTTCGCCAAAAACAAGAGTTCAACCTCGATCGAACGACGACGGGTTACTATTTTGATAAGTTCAAAATAACACTCTTGAAGGCCAAGGGACTTCGCCAAAAAGAAGAGTTCGACCTCAATCGAACGACGACGGTTATTATTACGATAAGTTCGAAATAACACCCTTGAATGCCAGGGGCCTTCGCCAAAAAGAAGAATTCGACCTCGATCGAACGATGATGGGTTACTATTTTAATAAGTTCGAAATAACACCCTTTAAGGCCAGGGGCTTTCGCCAAAAAGAAGAATTCGACCTCGATCGATCGACAACAGGTTACTCTTTCGATAAGTTCGAAATAACACCCTGTAAGGCCAGGGGCCTTCGTAAAAAAGAAGAGTTCAACCTCTATCGAATGACGACGGGTGACTATTTTGATAAGTTTGAAATAACACCCTTTAAGGCCAGGGTCCTTCGCCAAAAAGAAGAGTTCGATGTCGATCGAACGACGACGGGTAACTATTTCGATAAGTTCAAAATAACACCATTTAAGGCCAGGGGCCTTCGCCAAAACGAAGAGTTCGACCTCTATCGAACGACGACGGGTTACTATTTTAATAAGTTCGAAATAACACCCTATAAGGCCAGGGGCCTTCGCCAAAAAGAAGTTTTCGCCCTCGATAGAATGACAACGGGTTACTACTTTGATAAGTTCGAAATAACACCCTTTAAGGCCAGGGGCCTTCGCCAAAAAGAAGAGTTCGACCTCGATCGAACGACGGCGGCTTACTATTTCGATAAGTTCGAAATAACACCCTTGAAGGCCAGGGGCCTTCGCCAAAAAGAAGAGTTTGACCTCGATCGAACAAAGACGGTTATTATTACGATAAGTTCGAAATAACGCCCTTGAAGGCCAGGGGCCTTCGCCAATAAGAAGTGTTTGACCTCGATCGAACGGCGATGGATTACTATTTCGATACGTTCGAAATAACACCCTTTAAGGCCAAGGGCCTTCGCAAAAAAAAAGAGTTTGATCTCGATCGAACGATAACGGGTTACTATTTCGATAAATTCGAATAACACTCTTTAAGGCTAGGGGCTTTCGCCAAAAACAAGAGTTCAACCTCGATCGAACGACGGCGGGTTACTATTTTGATAAGTTCAAAATAACACTCTTGAAGGCCAGGGGACTTCGCCAAAAAGAAGAGTTCGACCTCAATTGAACGACGACGGTTATTATTACGATAAGTTCGAAATAACACCCTCGAAGGCCAGGGGCCTTCGCCAAAAAGAAGAATTCGACCTCGATCGAACGATGATGGGTTACTATTTTGATAAGTTCGAAATAACACCCTTTAAGGCCAGGGGCTTTCGCCAAAAAGAAGAATTCGACCTCGATCGAACGACGACAGGTTACTCTTTCGATAAGTTCGAAATAACACCCTGTAAGGCCAGTGGCCTTCGCAAAAAAGAAGAGTTCAACCTCTATCGAATGACGACGGGTGACTATTTTGGTAAGTTCGAAATAACACCCTTTAAGGCCAGGGGCCTTCGCCAAAAAAAGAAGAGTTCGACGTCGATCGAACGACGACGGGTAACTATTTCGATAAGTTCAAAATAACACCATGTAAGGCCAGGGGCCTTCGCCAAAACGAAGAGTTCGACCTCTATCGAAAGACGACGGGTTACTATTTTAATAAGTCGAAATAACACCCTATAAGGCCAGGGGCCTTCGCCAAAAAGAAGTTTTCTCCCTCGATAGAATGACAACGGGTTACTACTTTGATAAGTTCGAAATAACACCCTTTAAGGCCAGGGGCCTTCGCCAAAAAGAAGAGTTCGACCTCGATCGAACGACGGCGGCTTACTATTTCGATAAGTTCGAAATAACACCCTTGAAGGCCAGGGGCCTTCGCCAAAATGAAGAGTTTGACCTCGATCGAACAAAGACGGTTATTATTACGATAAGTTCGAAATAACGCCCTTGAAGGCCAGGGGCCTTCGCCAATAAGAAGTGTTTGACCTCGATCGAACGGCGATGGATTACTATTTCGATACGTTCGAAATAACACCCTTTAAGGCCAAGGGCCTTCGCAAATAAAAAGAGTTTGATCTCGATCGAACGATAACGGGGTACTATTTCGATAAATTCGAATAACACTCTTTAAGGCTAGGGGCTTTCGCCAAAAACAAGAGTTCAACCTCGATCGAACGACGGCGGGTTACTATTTTGATAAGTTCAAAATAACACTCTTGAAGGCCAGGGGACTTCGCCAAAAAGAAGAGTTCGACCTCAATCGAACGACGACGGTTATTATTACGATAAGTTCGAAAAAACACCCTTGAAGGCCAGGGGCCTTCGCCAAAAAGAAGAATTCGACCTCGATCGAACGATGATGGGTTACTATTTTGATAAGTTCGAAATAACACCCTTTAAGGCCAGGGGCTTTCACCAAAAAGAAGAATTCGACCTCGATCGAACGTCGACAGGTTACAATTTCGATAAGTTCAAAATAACACCTTGTAAGGCCAGGGGCCTTCGCAAAAAAGAAGAGTTCAACCTCTATCGAATGACGACGGGTGACTATTTCGATAAGTTCGAAATAACACCCTTTAAGGCCAGGGGCCTTCGCCAAAAGAAGAGTTCGACGTCGATCGAACGACGACGGGTAACTATTTTGATAAGTTCAAAATAACACCATTTAAGGCCAGGGGCCTTCGCCAAAACGAAGAGTTCGACCTCTATCGAACGACGACGGGTTACTATTTTAATAAGTTCGAAATAACACCCTATAAGGCCAGGGGACTTCGCCAAAAAGAAGTTTTCGCCCTCGATAGAATGACAACGGGTTACTACTTTGATAAGTTCGAAATAACACCCTTTAAGGCCAGGGGCCTTCGCCAAAAAGAAGAGTTCGACCTCGATCGAACGACGGCGGCTTACTATTTCGATAAGTTCGAAATAACACCCTTGAAGGCCAGGGGCCTTCGCCAAAAAGAAGAGTTTGACCTCGATCGAACAAAGACGGTTATTATTACGATAAGTTCGAAATAACGCCCTTGAAGGCCAGGGGCCTTCGCCAATAAGAAGTGTTTGACCTCGATCGAACGGCGATGGATTACTATTTCGATACGTTCGAAATAACACCCTTTAAGGCCAAGGGCCTTCGCAAAAAAAAAGAGTTTGATCTCGATCGAACGATAACGGGTTACTATTTCGATAAATTCGAATAACACTCTTTAAGGCTAGGGGCTTTCGCCAAAAACAAGAGTTCAACCTCGATCGAACGACGGCGGGTTACTATTTTGATAAGTTCAAAATAACACTCTTGAAGGACAGGGGACTTCGCCAAAAAGAAGAGTTCGACCTCAATCGAACGACGACGGTTATTATTACGATAAGTTCGAAATAACACCCTTGAAGGCCAGGGGCCTTCGCCAAAAAGAAGAATTCGACCTCGATCGAACGATGATGGGTTACTATTTTGATAAGTTCGAAATAACACCCTTTAAGGCCAGGGGCTTTCGCCAAAAAGAAGAATTCGACCTCGATCGAACGACGACAGGTTACTCTTTCGATAAGTTCGAAATAACACCCTGTAAGGCCAGTGGCCTTCGCAAAAAAGAAGAGTTCAACCTCTATCGAATGACGACGGGTGACTATTTTGGTAAGTTCGAAATAACACCCTTTAAGGCCAGGGGCCTTCGCCAAAAAAAGAAGAGTTCGACGTCGATCGAACGACGACGGGTAACTATTTCGATAAGTTCAAAATAACACCATGTAAGGCCAGGGGCCTTCGCCAAAACGAAGAGTTCGACCTCTATCGAAAGACGACGGGTTACTATTTTAATAAGTCGAAATAACACCCTATAAGGCCAGGGGCCTTCGCCAAAAAGATGTTTTCTCCCTCGATAGAATGACAACGGGTTACTACTTTGATAAGTTCGAAATAACACCCTTTAAGGCCAGGGGCCTTCGCCAAAAAGAAGAGTTCGACCTCGATCGAACGACGGCGGCTTACTATTTCGATAAGTTCGAAATAACACCCTTGAAGGCCAGGGGCCTTCGCCAAAATGAAGAGTTTGACCTCGATCGAACAAAGACGGTTATTATTACGATAAGTTCGAAATAACGCCCTTGAAGGCCAGGGGCCTTCGCCAATAAGAAGTGTTTGACCTCGATCGAACGGCGATGGATTACTATTTCGATACGTTCGAAATAACACCCTTTAAGGCCAAGGGCCTTCGCAAAAAAAAAGAGTTTGATCTCGATCGAACGATAACGGGTTACTATTTCGATAAATTCGAATAACACTCTTTAAGGCTAGGGGCTTTCGCCAAAAACAAGAGTTCAACCTCGATCGAACGACGGCGGGTTACTATTTTGATAAGTTCAAAATAACACTCTTGAAGGCCAGGGGACTTCGCCAAAAAGAAGAGTTCGACCTCAATCGAACGACGACGGTTATTATTACGATAAGTTCGAAATAACACCCTTGAAGGCCAGGGGCCTTCGCCAAAAAGAAGAATTCGACCTCGATCGAACGATGATGGGTTACTATTTTGATAAGTTCGAAATAACACCCTTTAAGGCCAGGGGCTTTCACCAAAAAGAAGAATTCGACCTCGATCGAACGTCGACAGGTTACAATTTCGATAAGTTCAAAATAACACCCTGTAAGGCCAGGGGCCTTCGCAAAAAAGAAGAGTTCAACCTCTATCGAATGACGACGGGTGACTATTTCGATAAGTTCGAAATAACACCCTTTAAGGCCAGGGGCCTTCGCCAAAAAGAAGAGTTCGACGTCGATCGAACGACGACGGGTAACTATTTCGATAAGTTCAAAATAACACCATTTAAGGCCAGGGGCCTTCGCCAAAACGAAGAGTTCGACCTCTATCGAACGACGACGGGTTACTATTTTAATAAGTTCGAAATAACACCCTATAAGGCCAGGGGACTTCGCCAAAAAGAAGTTTTCGCCCTCGATAGAATGACAACGGGTTACTACTTTGATAAGTTCGAAATAACACCCTTTAAGGCCAGGGGCCTTCGCCAAAAAGAAGAGTTCGACCTCGATCGAACGACGGCGGCTTACTATTTCGATAAGTTCGAAATAACACCCTTGAAGGCCAGGGGCCTTCGCCAAAAAGAAGAGTTTGACCTCGATCGAACAAAGACGGTTATTATTACGATAAGTTCGAAATAACGCCCTTGAAGGCCAGGGGCCTTCGCCAATAAGAAGTGTTTGACCTCGATCGAACGGCGATGGATTACTATTTCGATACGTTCGAAATAACACCCTTTAAGGCCAAGGGCCTTCGCAAAAAAAAAGAGTTTGATCTCGATCGAACGATAACGGGTTACTATTTCGATAAATTCGAATAACACTCTTTAAGGCTAGGGGCTTTCGCCAAAAACAAGAGTTCAACCTCGATCGAACGACGGCGGGTTACTATTTTGATAAGTTCAAAATAACACTCTTGAAGGACAGGGGACTTCGCCAAAAAGAAGAGTTCGACCTCAATCGAACGACGACGGTTATTATTACGATAAGTTCGAAATAACACCCTTGAAGGCCAGGGGCCTTCGCCAAAAAGAAGAATTCGACCTCGATCGAACGATGATGGGTTACTATTTTGATAAGTTTGAAATAACACCCTTTAAGGCCAGGGGCCTTCGCCAAAAAGAAGAGTTTGACCTCGATCGAACAAAGACGGTTATTATTACGATAAGTTCGAAATAACGCCCTTGAAGGCCAGGGGCCTTCGCCAATAAGAAGTGTTTGACCTCGATCGAATGACGATGGATTACTATTTCGATACGTTCGAAATAACACCCTTTAAGGCCAAGGGCCTTCGCAAAAAAAAGAGTTTGATCTCGATCGAACGATAACGGGTTACTATTTCGATAAATTCGAATAACACTCTTTAAGGCTAGGGGCTTTCGCCAAAAACAAGAGTTCAACCTTGATCGAACGACGGCGGGTTACTATTTTGATAAGTTTAAAATAACACTCTTGAAGGCCAGGGACTTCGCCAAAAAGAAGAGTTCGACCTCAATCGAACGACGACGGTTATTATTACGATAAGTTCGAAATAACACCCTTGAAGGCCAGGGGCCTTCGCCAAAAAGAAGAATTCGACCTCGATCGAACGATGATGGGTTACTATTTTGATAAGTTCGAAATAACACCCTTTAAGGCCAGGGGCTTTCGCCAAAAAGAAGAATTCGACCTTGATCGAACGACGACAGGTTACTCTTTCGATAAGTTCGAAATAACACCCTGTAAGGCCAGGGGCCTTCGCAAAAAAGAAGAGTTCAACCTCTATCGAATGACGACGGGTGACTATTTCGATAAGTTCGAAATAATACCCTTTAAGGCCAGGGGCCTTCGCCAAAAAGAAGAGTTCGACGTCGATCGAACGACGACGGGTAACTATTTCGATAAGTTCAAAATAACACCATTTAAGGACAGGGGCCTTCGCCAAAACGAAGAGTTCGACCTCTATCGAACGACGACGGGTTACTATTTTAATAAGTTCGAAATAACACCCTATAAGGCCAGGGGACTTCGCCAAAAAGAAGTTTTCGCCCTCGATAGAATGACAACGGGTTACTACTTTGATAAGTTCGAATTAACACCCTTTAAGGCCAGGGGCCTTCGCCAAAAAGAAGAGTTCGACCTCGATCGAACGACGGCGGCTTACTATTTCGATAAGTTCGAAATAACACCCTTGAAGGCCAGGGGCCTTCGCCAAAAAGAAGAGTTTGACCTCGATCGAACAAAGACCGTTATTATTACGATAAGTTCGAAATAACGCCCTTGAAGGCCAGGGGCCTTCGCCAAAAAGAAGTGTTTAACCTCGATCGAACGGCGATGGATTACTATTTCGATACGTTCGAAATAACACCCTTTAAGGCCAATGGACTTCGCAAAAAAAAAGAGTTCGATCTCGATCGAACGATAACGGGTTACTATTTCGATAAATTCGAATAACACTCTTTAAGGCTAGGGGCTTTCGCCAAAAACAAGAGTTCAACCTCGATCGAATGACGGCGGGTTACTATTTTGATAAGTTCAAAATAACACTCTTGAAGGACAGGGGACTTCGCCAAAAAGAAGAGTTCGACCTCAATCGAACGACGACGATTATTATTACGATAAGTTCGAAATAACACCCTTGAAGGCCAGGGGCCTTCGCCAAAAAGAAGAATTCGACCTCGATCGAACGATGATGGGTTACTATTTTGATAAGTTCGAAATAACACCCTTTAAGGCCAGGGGCTTTCGCCAAAAAGAAGAATTCGACCTCGATCGAACGACGACAGGTTACTCTTTCGATAAGTTTGAAATAACACCCTGTAAGGCCAGGGGCCTTCGCAAAAAAGAAGAGTTCAACCTCTATCGAACGACGACGGGTGACTATTTCGATAAGTTCGAAATAACTCCCTTTAAGGCCAGGGGCCTTCGCTAAAAGAAGAGTTCGACCTCAATCGAACGACGACGGGTTACTATTTCGATAAGTTCGAAATAACACCCTTGAAGACCAGGGGCCTTCGCCAAAAATAAGAGTTCGACCTTGAGTGAACGACGATGGGTTACTATTTTGATAAGTTCGAAATAACACCCTTAAAGGCTAGGGGCCTTCACCAAAACGAAGAGTTCGACCTCTATCGAACGACGACGGGTTACTATTTTGATATGTTCGAAATAATACCCTATAAGGCCAGGGGCCTTCGCCAAAAAGAAGAGTTCGACGTCGATCGAACGACGACGGGTAACTATTTCGATAAGTTTAAAATAACACCATTTAAGGACAGGGGCCTTCGCCAAAACGAAGAGTTCGACCTCTATCGAACGACGGCGGGTTACTATTTTAA
The DNA here is from genome assembly GCF_000393655.2 of Nicotiana sylvestris. Taxonomy (NCBI): domain Eukaryota; kingdom Viridiplantae; phylum Streptophyta; class Magnoliopsida; order Solanales; family Solanaceae; genus Nicotiana; species Nicotiana sylvestris. The sequence goes on along the minus strand of NC_091062.1, from coordinate 131,322,513 downwards.
TAAGTTCGAAATAACACCCTTTAAGGCCAGGGGCCTTCGCCAAAAAGAAGAGTTCGACCTCGATCGAACGACGGCGGCTTACTATTTCGATAAGTTCGAAATAAACACCCTTGAAGGCCAGGGGCCTTCGCCAAAAAGAAGAGTTTGACCTCGATCGAACAAAGACGGTTATTATTACGATAAGTTCGAAATAACGCCCTTGAAGGCCAGGGGCCTTCGCCAATAAGAAGTGTTTGACCTCGATCGAACGGCGATGGATTACTATTTCGATACGTTCGAAATAACACCCTTTAAGGCCAAGGGCCTTCGCAAAAAAAAAGAGTTCGATCTCGATCGAACGATAACGGGTTACTATTTCGATAAATTCGAATAACACTCTTTAAGGCTAGGGGCTTTCGCCAAAAACAAGAGTTCAACCTCGATCGAATGACGGCGGGTTACTATTTTGATAAGTTCAAAATAACACTCTTGAAGGCCAGGGGACTTCGCCAAAAAGAAGAGTTCGACCTCAATCGAACGACGACGGTTATTATTACGATAAGTTCGAAATAACACCCTTGAAGGCCAGGGGCCTTCGCCAAAAAGAAGAATTCGACCTCGATCGAACGATGATGGGTTACTATTTTGATAAGTTCGAAATAACACCCTTTAAGGCCAGGGGATTTCGCCAAAAAGAAGAATTCGACCTCGATCGAACGACGAGAGGTTACTCTTTCGATAAGTTCGAAATAACACCCTGTAAGGCCAGGGGCCTTCGCAAAAAGAAGAGTTCAACCTCTATCGAATGACGACGGGTGACTATTTCGATAAGTTCGAAATAACACCCTTTAAGGCCAGGGGCCTTCGCCAAAAAGAAGAGTTCGACGTCGATCGAACGACGATGGGTAACTATTTCGATAAGTTCAAAATAACACCATTTAAGGACAGGGGCCTTCGCCAAAACGAAGAGTTCGACCTCTATCGAACGACAACGGGTTACTATTTTAATAAGTTTGAAATAACACCCTATAAGGCCAGGGGACTTCGCCAAAAAGAAGTTTTTGCCCTCGATAGTATGACAACGGGTTACTACTTTAATAAGTTCGAAATAACACCCTTTAAGGCCAGGGGCCTTCGCCAAAAAGAAGAGTTCGACCTCGATCGAACGACGGCGGCTTAATATTTCGATAAGTTCGAAATAACATCCTTGAAGGCCAGGGGCCTTCGCCAAAAAGAAGAGTTTGACCTCGATCGAACAAAGACGGTTATTATTACGATAAGTTCGAAATAACGCCCTTGAAGGCCAGGGGCCTTCGCCAATAAGAAGTGTTTGACCTCGATCGAACGGCGATGGATTACTATTTCGATACGTTCGAAATAACACCCTTTAAGGCCAATGGCCTTCGCAAAAAAAAGAGTTCGATCTCGATCGAACGATAACGGGTTACTATTTCGATAAATTCGAATAATACTCTTTAAGGCTAGGGGCTTTCGCCAAAAACAAGAGTTCAACCTCGATCGAATGACGGCGGGTTACTATTTTGATAAGTTCAAAATAACACTCTTGAAGGCCAGGGGACTTCGCCAAAAAGAAGAGTTCGACCTCAATCGAACGACGACGGTTATTTTTACGATAAGTTCGAAATAACACCCTTGAAGGCCAGGGGCCTTCGCCAAAAAGAAGAATTCGACCTCGATCGAACGATGATGGGTTAGTATTTTGATAAGTTCGAAATAACACCCTTTAAGGCCATGGGCCTTCGCAAAAAGAAGAGTTCAACCTCTATCGAACGACGACGGGTGACTATTTCGATAAGTTCGAAATAACTCCCTTTAAGGCCAGGGGCCTTCGCTAAAAAGAAGAGTTCGACCTCAATCGAACGACGATGGGTTACTATTTCGATAAGTTCGAAATAACACCCTTGAAGACCAGGGGCCTTCGCCAAAAAGAAGAGTTCGACCTCGAGTGAACGACGATGGGTTACTATTTTGATAAGTTCGAAATAACACCCTTAAAGGCTAGGGGCCTTCACCAAAACGAAGAGTTCGACCTCTATCGAACGACGACGGGTTACTATTTTGATATGTTCGAAATAATACCCTATAAGGCCAGGGGCCTTCGCCAAAAAGAAGAGTTCGACGTCGATCGAACGACGACGGGTAACTATTTCGATAAGTTCAAAATAACACCATTTAAGGACAGGGGCCTTCGCCAAAACGAAGAGTTCGACCTCTATCGAACGACGACGGGTTACTATTTTAATAAGTTCGAAATAACACCCTATAAGGCCAGGGGACTTCGCCAAAAAGAAGTTTTCGCCCTCGATAGAATGACAACGGGTTACTACTTTGATAAGTTCGAAATAACACCCTTTAAGGCCAGGGGCCTTCGCCAAAAAGAAGAGTTCGACCTCGATCGAACGACGGCGGCTTACTATTTCGATAAGTTCGAAATAACACCCTTGAAGGCCAGGGGCCTTCGCCAAAAAGAAGAGTTTGACCTCGATCGAACAAAGACGGTTATTATTACGATAAGTTCGAAATAACGCCCTTGAAGGCCAGGGGCCTTCGCCAATAAGAAGTGTTTGACCTCGATCGAACGGTGATGGATTACTATTTCGATACGTTCGAAATAACACCCTTTAAGGCCAATGGCCTTCGCAAAAAAAAAGAGTTCGATCTCGATCGAATGATAACGGGTTACTATTTCGATAAATTCGAATAACACTCTTTAAGGCTAGGGGCTTTCGCCAAAAACAAGAGTTCAACCTCGATCGAATAACGGCGGGTTACTATTTTGATAAGTTCAAAATAACACTCTTGAAGGCCAGGGGACTTCGCCAAAAAGAAGAGTTCGACCTCAATCGAACGACGACGGTTATTATTACGATAAGTTCGAAATAACACCCTTGAAGGCCAGGGGCCTTCGCCAAAAAGAAGAATTCGACCTCGATCGAACGATGATGGGTTACTATTTTGATAAGTTCGAAATAACACCCTTTAAGGCCAGGGGCTTTCGCCAAAAAGAAGAATTCGACCTCGATCGAACGACGACAGGTTACTCTTTCGATAAGTTCGAAATAACACCCTGTAAGGCCAGGGGCCTTCGCAAAAAGAAGAGTTCAACCTCTATCGAACGACGACGGGTGACTATTTCGATAAGTTCGAAATAACACCCTTTAAGGCCAGGGGCCTTCGCTAAAAAGAAGAGTTCGACCTCGATCGAACGACGACAGGTTACTCTTTCGATAAGTTAGAAATAACACCCTTGAAGGCTAGGGACCTTCGCCAAAAAAAAGAGTTCGACGTCGATCGAATGACGACGGGTAACTATTTCGATAAGTTCAAAATAACACCATTTAAGGGCAGGGGCCTTCGCCAAAACGAAGAGTTCGACCTCTATCGAACGACGACGGGTTACTATTTTAATAAGTTCGAAATAACACCCTATAAGGCCAGGGGCCTTCGCCAAAAAGAAGTTTTCGCCCTCGATAGAATGACAACGGGTTACTATTTTGATAAGTTTGAAATAAGGCCATGGGCCTTCGCCAATAAGAAGAGTTCGACCTCGATCGAACGACGACGACTTACTATTTCTATAACTTTGAAATAACACCCTTGAAGGCTAGGGGCCTTCGCCAAAAAGAAGAGTTTGACCTCGATCGAACAAAGACGGTTATTATTACGATAAGTTCGAAATAACACCCTTGAAGGTCAGGAGCCTTCGCCAATAAGAAGTGTTTGACCTCGATCGAACGGCGATGGATTACTATTTCGATACGTTCGAAATAACACCCTATAAGGCCAGGGCCTTCGCCAAAAAGAAGTTTTCGCCCTCGATAGAATGACAATGGGTTACTATTTTGATAAGTTCGAAGTAACACCCTTTAAGACCATGGGCCTTCGCCAATAAGAAGAATTCGACCTCGATCGAACGACGACGGCTTACTATTTCTATAACTTCGAAATAACACCCTTGAAGGCCAGGGGCCTTCGCCAAAAAGAAGAGTTTGACCTCGATCGAACAAAGACGGTTATTATTACGATAAGTTCGAAATAACACCCTTGAAGGTCAGGAGCCTTCGCCAATAAGAAGTGTTTGACCTCGATCGAACGACGATGGATTACTATTTCGATACGTTCGAAATAACACCCAATAAGGCTAGGGCCTTCGCCAAAAAGAAGTTTTCGCCCTCGATAGAATGACAATGGGTTACTATTTTGATAAGTTCGAAATAACACCCTTTAAGGCCAGGGGCTTTCGCCAAAAAGAAGAATTCGACCTCGATCAAACGACGATAGGTTACTCTTTCGATAAGTTCGAAATAACACCCTGTAAGGCCAGGGGCCTTCGCAAAAAGAAGAGTTCAACCTCTATCGAACGACGACGGGTGACTATTTCGATAAGTTCGAAATAACACCCTTTAAGGCCAGGGGCCTTCGCTAAAAAGAAGAGTTCGACCTCGATCGAACGACGACAGGTTACTCTTTCGATAAGTTCGAAATAACACCCTTGAAGGCTAGGGACCTTCGCCAAAAATAAGAGTTCGACCTCGATCGAACGACGACGGTTATTATTTCGATAAGTTCAAAATAACACCCTTGAAGTCCAGGGGCCTTCGCCAAAAAGAAGAATTCAACCTCGATCGAACGATGATGGGTTACTATTTTGATAAGTTCGAAATAACACCCTTTAAGGCCAGGGGCTTTCGCAAAAAAAAAGAGTTCGATCTCGATCGAACGACGACAAGTTACTCTTTCGATAAGTTTGAAATAACACCCTGTAAGGCCAGGGGCCTTCGCAAAAAAGAAGAGTTCAACCTCGATCGAACGACGACAGGTTACTCTTTCGATAAGTTCGAAATAACACTCTAGAAGGCCAGGGGACTTCGCCAAAAAGAAGAGTTCGACCTCAATCGAACGACGACGGTTATTATTACGATAAGTTCGAAATAACACCCTTGAAGGCCAGGGGCCTTCGCCAAAAAGAAGAATTCGACCTCGATCGAACGATGATGGGTTACTATTTTGATAAGTTCGAAATAACACCCTTTAAGGCCAGGGGCTTTCGCCAAAAAGAAGAATTCGACCTCGATCGAACGACGACAGGTTACTCTTTCGATAAGTTCGAAATAACACCCTGTAAGGCCAGGGGACTTCGCAAAAAAGAAGAGTTCAACCTCTATCGAACGACGACGGGTGACTATTTCGATAAGTTCGAAATAACACCCTTTAAGGCCAGGGGCCTTCGCTAAAAGAAGAGTTCAACCTCGATCGAACGACGACAGGTTACTCTTTCGATAAGTTCGAAATAACACCCTTGAAGGCTAGGGACCTTCGCCAAAAAGAAGAGTTCGACGTCGATCGAATGACGACGGGTAACTATTTCGATAAGTTCAAAATAACACCATTTAAGGGCAGGGGCCTTCGCCAAAACGAAGAGTTCGACCTCTATCGAACGACGACGGGTTACTATTTTAATAATTTCGAAATAACACCCTATAAGGCCAGGGGCCTTCGCCAAAAAGAAGTTTTCGCCCTCGATAGAATGACAACGGGTTACTATTTTGATAAGTTTGAAATAAGGCCATGGGCCTTCGCCAATAAGAAGAGTTCGACCTCGATCGAACGGCGGCGGCTTACTATTTCTATAACTTTGAAATAACACCCTTGAAGGCCAGGGGCCTTCGCCAAAAAGAAGAGTTTGACCTCGATCGAACAAAGACGGTTATTATTACGATAAGTTCGAAATAACACCCTTGAAGGTCAGGAGCCTTCGCCAATAAGAAGTGTTTGACCTCGATCGAACGGCGATGGATTACTATTTCGATACGTTCGAAATAACACCCTATAAGGCCAGGGCCTTCGCCAAAAAGAAGTTTTCGCCCTCGATAGAATGACAATGGGTTACTATTTTGATAAGTTCGAAGTAACACCCTTTAAGGCCATGGGCCTTCGCCAATAAGAAGAATTCGACCTCGATCGAACGACGACGGCTTACTATTTCTATAACTTCGAAATAACACCCTTGAAGGCCAGGGGCCTTCGCCAAAAAGAAGAGTTTGACCTCGATCGAACAAAGACGGTTATTATTACGATAAGTTCGAAATAACACCCTTGAAGGTCAGGAGCCTTCGCCAATAAGAAGTGTTTGACCTCGATCGAACGGCGATGGATTACTATTTCGATACGTTCGAAATAACACCCTATAAGGCCAGGGCCTTCGCCAAAAAGAAGTTTTCGCCCTCGATAGAATGACAATGGGTTACTATTTTGATAAGTTCGAAATAACACCCTTTAAGGCCAGGGGCTTTCGCCAAAAAGAAGAATTCGACCTCGATCGAACGACGACAGGTTACTCTTTCGATAAGTTCGAAATAACACACTGTAAGGCCAGGGGCCTTCGCAAAAAAGAAGAGTTCAACCTCTATCGAACGACGACGGGTGACTATTTCGTTAAGTTCGAAATAACACCCTTTAAGGCCAGGGGCCTTCGCTAAAAGAAGAGTTCGACCTCGATCGAACGTCGACAGGTTACTCTTTCGATAAGTTCAAAATAACACCCTTGAAGGCTAGGGACCTTCGCCAAAAAGAAGTGTTCGACCTCGATCGAACGACGATGGGTTACTATTTTGATAAGTTCGAAATAACACCCTTTAAGGCCAGGGTCCTTCGCCAAAAAGAAGAGTTCGACGTCGATCGAACGACGATGGTAACTATTTCGATAAGTTCGAAATAACACCCTTTAAGGCCAAGGGCCTTCACAAAAATGAAGAGTTCAACCTCTATCGAACGACGACGGGTGAATATTTCGATAAGTTCGAATTAACACCCTTTAAGGCCAGGGGCCTTCGCCAAAAAGAAGAGTTCGACGTCGATCGAACAACGACGGGTAACTATTTCGATAAGTTCAAAATAACACCCTTTAAGGCCAGGGGCCTTCGCCAAAACGAAGAGTTCGACCTCTATCGAACGACGACAGGTTACTCTTTCGATAAGTTCGAAATAACACCCTGTAAGGCCAGGGGCCTTCGCAAAAAGAAGAGTTCAACCTCTATCGAACGACGACGGGTGACTATTTCGATAAGTTCGAAATAACACCCTTTAAGGCCAGGGGCCTTCGCCAAAAAGAAGAGTTCCACGTCGATCGAACGACGACGGGTAACTATTTCGATAAGTTCAAAATAACACCATTTAAGGCCAGGGGCCTTCGCCAAAACGAAGAGTTCGACCTCTATCGAACGACGACGGGTTACTATTTTTATAAGTTCGAAATAACACCCTTGAATGCCAGGGGCCTTCGCCAATAAGAAGTGTTTGACCTCGATCGAACGGCGATGGATTACTACTTCGATACGTTCGAAATAACACCCTTTAAGGCCAAGGGCCTTCGCAAAAAAAAGAGTTTGATCTCGATCGAACGATAACGGGTTACTATTTCGATAAATTAGAAATAACACTTTTTAAGGCTAGGGGCTTTCGCCAAAAACAAGAGTTCAACCTCGATCGAACGACGGCGGGTTACTATATTGTTAAGTTCGAAATAACACCCTTGAAGGCCAGGGGCCTTTGCCAAAAAGAAGAGTTCGACCTCGATCGAACGACGATGGTTATTATTACATTAAGTTCGAAATAACACCCTTTAAGGCCAGGGGCCTTCGCTAAAAAGAAGAGTTCGACCTCGATCGAACGACGACAGGTTACTCTTTCGATAAGTTCGAAATAACACCCTTGAAGGCTAGGGACCTTCGCCAAAAAGAAGAGTTCGACCTCGATCGAACGACGATGGGTTACTATTTTGATAAGCTCGAAATAACACCCTTTAAGGCCAGGGGCCTTCGCTAAAAAGAAGAGTTCGACCTCGATCGAACGACGACAGGTTACTCTTTCGATAAGTTCGAAATAACACCCTTGAAGGCTAGGGACCTTCGCCAAAAAGAAGAGTTCGACCTCGATCGAACGACGATGGGTTACTATTTTGATAAGTTCGAAATAACACCCTTTAAGGCCAGGGGACTTCGCCAAAAAGAAGAGTTCGACCTCAATCGAACGACGACGGTTATTATTACGATAAGTTCGAAATAACACCCTTGAAGTCCAGGGGCCTTCGCCAAAAAGAAGAATTCGACCTCGATCGAACGATGATGGGTTACTATTTTGATATTTTCGAAATAACACCCTTTAAGGCCAGGGGTTTTCGCCCAAAAGAAGAATTCGACCTCGATCGAACGACGACAAGTTACTCTTTCGATAAGTTTGAAATAACACCCTGTAAGGCCAGGGGCCTTCGCAAAAAAGAAGAGTTCAACCTCTATCGAACGACGACGGGTGACTATTTCGATAAGTTCGAAATAACACCCTTTAAGGCCAGGGGCCTTCGCTAAAAAGAAGAGTTCGACCTCGATCGAACGACGACAGGTTACTCATTCGATAAGTTCGAAATAACACCCTTGAAGGCTAGGGACCTTCGCCAAAAATAAGAGTTCGACCTCAATCGAACGACGACGGTTATTATTACGATAAGTTCGAAATAACACCCTTGAAGTCCAGGGGCCTTCGCCAAAAAGAAGAATTCGACCTCGATCGAACGATGATGGGTTACTATTTTGATAAGTTCGAAATAACACCCTTTAAGGCCAGGGGCTTTCGCCAAAAAGAAGAATTCGACCTCGATCGAACGACGACAGGTTACTCTTTCGATAAGTTTGAAATAACACCCTGTAAGGCCAGGGGCCTTCGCAAAAAGAAGAGTTCAACCTCTATCGAACGACGACGGGTGACTATTTCGATAAGTTCGAAATAACACCCTTTAAGGCCAGGGGCCTTCGCTAAAAAGAAGAGTTCTACCTCGATCGAACGACAACAGGTTACTCTTTCGATAAGTTCGAAATAACACCCTTGAAGGCTAGGGACCTTCGCCAAAAAGAAGAGTTCGACGTCGATCGAATGACGACGGGTAACTATTTCGATAAGTTCAAAATAACACCATTTAAGGGCAGGGGCCTTCGCAAAAACGAAGAGTTCGACCTCTATCGAACGACGACGGGTTACTATTTTAATAAGTTCGAAATAACACCCTATAAGGCCAGGGGCCTTCGCCAAAAAGAAGTTTTCGCCCTCGATAGAATGACAACGGGTTACTATTTTGATAAGTTTGAAATAAGGCCATGGGCCTTCGCCAATAAGAAGAGTTCGACCTCGATCGAACGACGACGGCTTACTATTTCTATAACTTTGAAATAACACCCTTGAAGGCCAGGGGCCTTCGCCAAAAAGAAGAGTTTGACCTCGATCGAACAAAGACGGTTATTATTACGATAAGTTCGAAATAACACCCTTGAAGGTCAGGAGCCTTCGCCAATAAGAAGTGTTTGACCTCGATCGAACGGCGATGGATTACTATTTCGATACGTTCGAAATAACACCCTATAAGGCCAGGGCCTTCGCCAAAAAGAAGTTTTCGCCCTCGATAGAATGACAATGGGTTACTATTTTGATAAGTTCGAAGTAACACCCTTTAAGGCCATGGGCCTTCGCCAATAAGAAGAATTCGACCTCGATCGAACGACGACGGCTTACTATTTCTATAACTTCGAAATAATACCCTTGAAGGCCAGGGGCCTTCGCCAAAAAGAAGAGTTTGACCTCGATCGAACAAAGACGGTTATTATTACGATAAGTTCGAAATAACACCCTTGAAGGTCAGGAGCCTTCGCCAATAAGAAGTGTTTGACCTCGATCGAACGGCGATGGATTACTATTTCGATACGTTCGAAATAACACCCTATAAGGCCAGGGCCTTCGCCAAAAAGAAGTTTTCGCCCTCGATAGAATGACAATGGGTTACTATTTTGATAAGTTCGAAATAACACCCTTTAAGGCCAGGGTCCTTCACCAATAAGAAGAATTTGACCTCGATCGAACGACGATGGTAACTATTTCGATAAGTTCGAAATAACACCCTTTAAGGCCAAGGGCCTTCGCAAAAATGAAGAGTTCAACCTCTATTGAACGACGACGGGTGAATATTTCGATAAGTTCGAAATAACACCCTTTAAGGCCAGGGGCCTTCACCAAAAAGAAGAGTTCGACGTCGATCGAACGACGACGGGTAACTATTTCGATAAGTTCAAAATAACACCCTTTAAGGCCAGGGGCCTTCGCCAAAACGAAGAGTTCGACCTCTATCGAACGACGACAGGCTACTCTTTCGATAAGTTCGAAATAACACCCTGTAAGGCCAGGGGCCTTCGCAAAAAAGAAGAGTTCAACCTCTATCGAACTACGACGGGTGACTATTTCGATAAGTTCGAAATAACACCCTTTAAGACCAGGGGCTTTCGCCAAAAAGAAGAGTTCCACGTCGATCGAACGACGACGGGTAACTATTTCGATAAGTTTGAAATAACACCCTTTAAGACCAGGGGCCTTCGCCAAAAAGAAGAGTTCCACGTCTATCGAACGATGACGGGTAACTATTTCGATAAGTTCAAAATAACACCATTTAAGGCCAGGGGCCTTCGCCAAAACGAAGAGTTCGACCTCTATCGAACGACGACGGGTTACTATTTTAATAAGTTCGAAAATAACACCCTATAAGGCCAGGGGCCTTCGCCAAAAAGAAGTTTTCGCCCTCGATAGAATGACAACGGGTTACTATTTTGATAAGTTCGAAGTAACACCCTTTAAGGCCATGGGCCTTCGCCAATAAGAAGAATTCGACCTCGATCGAACGACGACGGCTTACTATTTCTATAACTTCGAAATAACACCCTTGAAGGCCAGGGGCCTTCGCCAAAAAGAAGAGTTTGACCTCGATCGAACAAAGACGGTTATTATTACGATAAGTTCGAAATAACACCCTTGAAGGCCAGGGGCCTTCGCCAAAACGAAGAGTTCGACCTCTATCGAACGACGACGGGTTACTATTTTAATAAGTTCGAAATAACACCCTATAAGGCCAGGGGCCTTCGCCAAAAAGAAGTTTTCGCCCTCGATAGAATGACAACGGGTTACTATTTTGATAAGTTTGAAATAACACCCTTTAAGGCCATGGGCCTTCGCCAATAAGAAGAGTTTTACCTCGATCGAACGACGACGGCTTACTATTTCTATAACTTTGAGATAACACCCTTAAAGGCCAGGGGCCTTCGCCAAAAAGAAGAATTCGACCTCAATCGAACGATGATGGGTTACTATTTTGATAAGTTCGAAATAACACCCTTTAAGGCCAGGGGCTTTCGCCAAAAAGAAGAATTCGACCTCGATCAAACGACGACAGGTTACTCTTTCGATAAGTTCGAAATAACACCCTGTAAGGCCATGGGCCTTCGCTAAACAGAAGAGTTCGACCTCGATCGAACGTCGACAGGTTACTCTTTCGATAAGTTCGAAATAACACCCTTGAAGGCTAGGGACCTTCGCCAAAAAGAAGTGTTCGACCTCGATCGAACGACGATGGGTTACTATTTTGATAAGTTCGAAATAACACCCTTTAAGGCCAGGGTCCTTCGCCAAAAAGAAGAGTTCGACGTCGATCGAACGACGATGGTAACTATTTCGATAAGTTCGAAATAACACCCTTTAAGGCCAAGGGCCTTCGCAAAAATGAAGAGTTCAACCTCTATCGAACGACGACGGGTGAATATTTCGATAAGTTCGAAATAACACCCTTTAAGGCCAGGGGCCTTCACCAAAAAGAAGAGTTCGACGTCAATCGAACGACGACGGGTAACTATTTCGATAAGTTCAAAATAACACCCTTTAAGGCCAGGGGCCTTCGCCAAAACGAAGAGTTCGACCTCTATCGAACGACGACAGGTTACTCTTTCGATAAGTTTGAAATAACACCCTGTAAGGCCAGGGGCCTTCGCAAAAAAAAAGAGTTCAACCTCTATCGAACTACGACCGGAGACTATTTCAATAAGTTCGAAATAACACCCTTTAAGACCAGGGGCCTTCGCCAAAAAGAAGAGTTCCACGTCGATCGAACGACGACGGGTAACTATTTCGATAAGTTCGAAATAACACCCTTTAAGACCAGGGGCCTTCGCCAAAAAGAAGAGTTCCACGTCGATCGAACGACGACGGGTAACTATTTCGATAAGTTCAAAATAACACCATTTAAGGCCAGGGGCCTTCGCCAAAACGAAGAGTTCGACCTCTATCGAACGACGACGGGTTACTATTTTAATAAGTTCGAAATAACACCCTATAAGGCCAGGGGCCTTCGCCAAAAAGAAGTTTTCGCCCTCGATAGAATGACAACGGGTTACTATTTTGATAAGTTTGAAATAACACCCTTTAAGGCCATGGGCCTTCGCCAATAAGAAGAGTTTTACCTCGATCGAACGACGACGGCTTACTATTTCTATAACTTTGAGATAACACCCTTAAAGGCCAGGGGCCTTCGCCAAAAAGAAGAATTCGACCTCAATCGAACGATGATGGGTTACTATTTTGATAAGTTCGAAATAACACCCTTTAAGGCCAGGGGCTTTCGCCAAAAAGAAGAATTCGACCTCGATCAAACGACGACAGGTTACTCTTTCGATAAGTTCGAAATAACACCCTGTAAGGCCATGGGCCTTCGCTAAACAGAAGAGTTCGACCTCGATCGAACGTCGACAGGTTACTCTTTCGATAAGTTCGAAATAACACCCTTGAAGGCTAGGGACCTTCGCCAAAAAGAAGTGTTCGACCTCGATCGAACGACGATGGGTTACTATTTTGATAAGTTCGAAATAACACCCTTTAAGGCCAGGGTCCTTCGCCAAAAAGAAGAGTTCGACGTCGATCGAACGACGATGGTAACTATTTCGATAAGTTCGAAATAACACCCTTTAAGGCCAAGGGCCTTCGCAAAAATGAAGAGTTCAACCTCTATCGAACGACGACGGGTGAATATTTCGATAAGTTCGAAATAACACCCTTTAAGGCCAGGGGCCTTCACCAAAAAGAAGAGTTCGACGTCAATCGAACGACGACGGGTAACTATTTCGATAAGTTCAAAATAACACCCTTTAAGGCCAGGGGCCTTCGCCAAAACGAAGAGTTCGACCTCTATCGAACGACGACAGGTTACTCTTTCGATAAGTTTGAAATAACACCCTGTAAGGCCAGGGGCCTTCGCAAAAAAAAAGAGTTCAACCTCTATCGAACTACGACCGGAGACTATTTCAATAAGTTCGAAATAACACCCTTTAAGACCAGGGGCCTTCGCCAAAAAGAAGAGTTCCACGTCGATCGAACGACGACGGGTAACTATTTCGATAAGTTCGAAATAACACCCTTTAAGACCAGGGGCCTTCGCCAAAAAGAAGAGTTCCACGTCGATCGAACGACGACGGGTAACTATTTCGATAAGTTCAAAATAACACCATTTAAGGCCAGGGGCCTTCGCCAAAACGAAGAGTTCGACCTCTATCGAACGACGACGGGTTACTATTTTAATAAGTTCGAAATAACACCCTATAAGGCCAGGGGCCTTCGCCAAAAAGAAGTTTTCGCCCTCGATAGAATGACAACGGGTTACTATTTTGAAAAGTTCGAAGTAACACCCTTTAAGGCCATGGCCTTCACCAATAAGAAGAATTTGACCTCGATCGAACGACGACGGCTTACTATTTCTATAACTTCGAAATAACACCCTTGAAGGCCAGGGGCCTTCGCCAAAAAGAAGAGTTTGACCTCGATCGAACAAAGACGGTTATTATTACGATAAGTTCGAAATAACACCCTTGAAGGCCAGGGGCCTTCGCCAAAACGAAGAGTTCGACCTCTATCGAACGACGACGGGTTACTATTTTAATAAGTTCGAAATAACACCCTATAAGGCCAGGGGCCTTCTCCAAAAAGAAGTTTTCGCCCTCGATAGAATGACAACGGGTTACTATTTTGATAAGTTTGAAATAACACCCTTTAAGGCCATGGGCCTTCGCCAATAAGAAGAGTTCGATCTCGATCGAACGACGACGGCTTACTTTTTCGATAAATTCGAAATAACACTTTTTAAGGCTAGGGGCTTTTGCCAAAAACAAGAGTTCAACCTCGATCGAACGACGGCGGGTTACTATTTTGTTAAGTTCGAAATAACACCCTTGAAGGCCAGGGGCCTTCACCAAAAAGAAGAGTTCGACCTCGATCGAACGACGATGGTTATTATTACGATAAGTTCTAAATAACACCTTTGAAAGCCAGGGGCCTTCGCTAAAAAGAAGAATTCGACCTCGATCGAACGATGATGGGTTACTATTTTGATAAGTTCGAAATAACACCCTATAAGGCCAGGGCCTTCGCCAAAAAGAAGTTTTCGCCCTCGATAGAATGACAATGGGTTACTATTTTGATAAGTTCGAAGTAACACCCTTTAAGGCCATGGGCCTTCGCCAATAAGAAGAATTCGACCTCGATCGAACGACGACGGCTTACTATTTCTATAACTTCGAAATTACACCCTTGAAGTCCAGGGGCCTTTGCCAAAAAGAAGAGTTTGACCTCGATCGAACAAAGACGGTTATTATTACGATAAGTTCAAAATAACACCCTTGAAGGCCAGGGGCCTTCGCCAATAAGAAGTGTTTGAACTCGATCGAACGGCGATGGAATACTACTTCGATACGTTCGAAATAACACCCTTTAAGGCCAAGGGCCTTCGCAAAAAAAAGAGTTCCATCTCGATCGAACGATAACGGGTTACTATTTCGATAAATTCGAAATAACACTTTTTAAGGCTAGGGGCTTTCGCCAAAAACAAGAGTTCAACCTCGATCGAACGACGGCGGGTTACTATTTTGATAAGTTCGAAATAACACCCTTGAAGGCCAGGGGCCTTCGCCAAAAAGAAGAGTTCGACCTCGATCGAACGACGATGGTTATTATTACGATAAGTTCGAAATAACACCCTTGAAGGCCAGGGGCCTTCGCCAAAACGAAGAGTTCGACCTCTATCGAACGACGACGGGTTACTATTTTAATAAGTTCGAAATAACACCCTATAAGGCCAGGGGCCTTCGCCAAAAAGAAGTTTTCGCCCTCGATAGAATGACAACGGGTTACTATTTTGATAAGTTTGAAATAACACCCTTTAAGGCCATGGGCCTTCGCCAATAAGAAGAGTTTTACCTCGATCGAACGACGACGGCTTACTATTTCTATAACTTTGAGATAACACCCTTAAAGGCCAGGGGCCTTCGCCAAAAAGAAGAATTCGACCTCAATCGAACGATGATGGGTTACTATTTTGATAAGTTCGAAATAACACCCTTTAAGGCCAGGGGCTTTCGCCAAAAAGAAGAATTCGACCTCGATCAAACGACGACAGGTTACTCTTTCGATAAGTTCGAAATAACACCCTGTAAGGCCATGGGCCTTCGCTAAACAGAAGAGTTCGACCTCGATCGAACGTCGACAGGTTACTCTTTCGATAAGTTCGAAATAACACCCTTGAAGGCTAGGGACCTTCGCCAAAAAGAAGTGTTCGACCTCGATCGAACGACGATGGGTTACTATTTTGATAAGTTCGAAATAACACCCTTTAAGGCCAGGGTCCTTCGCCAAAAAGAAGAGTTCGACGTCGATCGAACGACGATGGTAACTATTTCGATAAGTTCGAAATAACACCCTTTAAGGCCAAGGGCCTTCGCAAAAATGAAGAGTTCAACCTCTATCGAACGACGACGGGTGAATATTTCGATAAGTTCGAAATAACACCCTTTAAGGCCAGGGGCCTTCACCAAAAAGAAGAGTTCGACGTCAATCGAACGACGACGGGTAACTATTTCGATAAGTTCAAAATAACACCCTTTAAGGCCAGGGGCCTTCGCCAAAACGAAGAGTTCGACCTCTATCGAACGACGACAGGTTACTCTTTCGATAAGTTTGAAATAACACCCTGTAAGGCCAGGGGCCTTCGCAAAAAAAAAGAGTTCAACCTCTATCGAACTACGACCGGAGACTATTTCAATAAGTTCGAAATAACACCCTTTAAGACCAGGGGCCTTCGCCAAAAAGAAGAGTTCCACGTCGATCGAACGACGACGGGTAACTATTTCGATAAGTTCGAAATAACACCCTTTAAGACCAGGGGCCTTCGCCAAAAAGAAGAGTTCCACGTCGATCGAACGACGACGGGTAACTATTTCGATAAGTTCAAAATAACACCATTTAAGGCCAGGGGCCTTCGCCAAAACGAAGAGTTCGACCTCTATCGAACGACGACGGGTTACTATTTTAATAAGTTCGAAATAACACCCTATAAGGCCAGGGGCCTTCGCCAAAAAGAAGTTTTCGCCCTCGATAGAATGACAACGGGTTACTATTTTGAAAAGTTCGAAGTAACACCCTTTAAGGCCATGGGCCTTCACCAATAAGAAGAATTTGACCTCGATCGAACGACGACGGCTTACTATTTCTATAACTTCGAAATAACACCCTTGAAGGCCAGGGGCCTTCGCCAAAAAGAAGAGTTTGACCTCGATCGAACAAAGACGGTTATTATTACGATAAGTTCGAAATAACACCCTTGAAGGCCAGGGGCTTTCGCCAAAACGAAGAGTTCGACCTCTATCGAACGACGACGGGTTACTATTTTAATAAGTTCGAAATAACACCCTATAAGGCCAGGGGCCTTCTCCAAAAAGAAGTTTTCGCCCTCGATAGAATGACAACGGGTTACTATTTTGATAAGTTTGAAATAACACCCTTTAAGACCATGGGCCTTCGCCAATAAGAAGAGTTCGATCTCGATCGAACGACGACGGCTTACTTTTTCGATAAATTCGAAATAACACTTTTTAAGGCTAGGGGCTTTTGCCAAAAACAAGAGTTCAACCTCGATCGAACGACGGCGGGTTACTATTTTGTTAAGTTCGAAATAACACCCTTGAAGGCCAGGGGCCTTCACCAAAAAGAAGAGTTCGACCTCGATCGAACGACGATGGTTATTATTACGATAAGTTCTAAATAACACCTTTGAAAGCCAGGGGCCTTCGCTAAAAAGAAGAATTCGACCTCGATCGAACGATGATGGGTTACTATTTTGATAAGTTCGAAATAACACCCTATAAGGCCAGGGCCTTCGCCAAAAAGAAGTTTTCGCCCTCGATAGAATGACAATGGGTTACT
Source organism: Nicotiana sylvestris (assembly GCF_000393655.2). Lineage (NCBI taxonomy): Eukaryota > Viridiplantae > Streptophyta > Magnoliopsida > Solanales > Solanaceae > Nicotiana > Nicotiana sylvestris. The sequence continues at coordinate 131,305,410 of NC_091062.1, read as the reverse complement.
ATTTTGATAAGTTCGAAGTAACACCCTTTAAGGCCATGGGCCTTCGCCAATAAGATGAATTCGACCTCGATCGAACGACGACGGCTTACTATTTCTATAACTTCGAAATTACACCCTTGAAGTCCAGGGGCCTTCGCCAAAAAGAAGAGTTTGACCTCGATCGAACAAAGACGGTTATTATTACGATAAGTTCAAAATAACACCCTTGAAGGCCAGGGGCCTTCGCCAATAAGAAGTGTTTGAACTCGATCGAACGGCGATGGAATACTACTTCGATACGTTCGAAATAACACCCTTTAAGGCCAAGGGCCTTCGCAAAAAAAAGAGTTCCATCTCGATCGAACGATAACGGGTTACTATTTCGATAAATTCGAAATAACACTTTTTAAGGCTAGGGGCTTTCGCCAAAAACAAGAGTTCAACCTCGATCGAACGACGGCGGGTTACTATTTTGATAAGTTCGAAATAACACCCTTGAAGGCCAGGGGCCTTCGCCAAAAAGAAGAGTTCGACCTCGATCGAACGACGATGGTTATTATTACGATAAGTTCTAAATAATACCTTTGAAGGCCAGGGGCCTTCGCCAAAAAGAAGAATTCGACCTCGATCGAACGATGATGGGTTACTATTTTGATAAGTTCGAAATAACACCCTTTAAGTCCAGGGGCTTTCGCCAAAAAGAAGAATTCGACCTCGATCGAATGACGACGGGTGAATATTTCGATAAGTTCGAAATAACACCCTTTAAGGCCAGGGGCCTTCACCAAAAAGAAGAGTTCGACGTCGATCGAACGACGACGGGTAACTATTTCGATAAGTTCAAAATAACACCCTTTAAGGCTAGGGGCCTTCGCCAAAACGAAGAGTTCGACCTCTATCGAACGACGACAGGTTACTCTTTCGATAAGTTCGAAATAACACCCTGTAAGGCCAGGGGCCTTCGCAAAAAGAAGAGTTCAACCTCTATCGAACGACGACGGGTGACTATTTCGATAAGTTCGAAATAACACCCTTTAAGGCCAGGGGCCTTCGCCAAAAAGAAGAGTTCCACGTCGATCGAACGACGACGGGTAACTATTTCGATAAGTTCAAAATAACACCATTTAAGGCCAGGGGCCTTCGCCAAAACGAAGAGTTCGACCTCTATCGAACGACGACGGGTTACTATTTTAATAAGTTCGAAATAACACCCTATAAGGCCAGGGGCCTTCGCCAAAAAGAAGTTTTCGCCCTCGATAGAATGACAACGGGTTACTATTTTGAAAAGTTCGAAGTAACACCCTTTAAGGCCATGGGCCTTCACCAATAAGAAGAATTTGACCTCGATCGAACGACGACGGCTTACTATTTCTATAACTTCGAAATAACACCCTTGAAGGCCAGGGGCCTTCGCCAAAAAGAAGAGTTTGACCTCGATCGAACAAAGACGGTTATTATTACGATAAGTTCGAAATAACACCCTTGAAGGCCAGGGGCTTTCGCCAAAACGAAGAGTTCGACCTCTATCGAACGACGACGGGTTACTATTTTAATAAGTTCGAAATAACACCCTATAAGGCCAGGGGCCTTCTCCAAAAAGAAGTTTTCGCCCTCGATAGAATGACAACGGGTTACTATTTTGATAAGTTTGAAATAACACCCTTTAAGACCATGGGCCTTCGCCAATAAGAAGAGTTCGATCTCGATCGAACGACGACGGCTTACTTTTTCGATAAATTCGAAATAACACTTTTTAAGGCTAGGGGCTTTTGCCAAAAACAAGAGTTCAACCTCGATCGAACGACGGCGGGTTACTATTTTGTTAAGTTCGAAATAACACCCTTGAAGGCCAGGGGCCTTCACCAAAAAGAAGAGTTCGACCTCGATCGAACGACGATGGTTATTATTACGATAAGTTCTAAATAACACCTTTGAAAGCCAGGGGCCTTCGCTAAAAAGAAGAATTCGACCTCGATCGAACGATGATGGGTTACTATTTTGATAAGTTCGAAATAACACCCTATAAGGCCAGGGCCTTCGCCAAAAAGAAGTTTTCGCCCTCGATAGAATGACAATGGGTTACTATTTTGATAAGTTCGAAGTAACACCCTTTAAGGCCATGGGCCTTCGCCAATAAGATGAATTCGACCTCGATCGAACGACGACGGCTTACTATTTCTATAACTTCGAAATTACACCCTTGAAGTCCAGGGGCCTTCGCCAAAAAGAAGAGTTTGACCTCGATCGAACAAAGACGGTTATTATTACGATAAGTTCAAAATAACACCCTTGAAGGCCAGGGGCCTTCGCCAATAAGAAGTGTTTGAACTCGATCGAACGGCGATGGAATACTACTTCGATACGTTCGAAATAACACCCTTTAAGGCCAAGGGCCTTCGCAAAAAAAAGAGTTCCATCTCGATCGAACGATAACGGGTTACTATTTCGATAAATTCGAAATAACACTTTTTAAGGCTAGGGGCTTTCGCCAAAAACAAGAGTTCAACCTCGATCGAACGACGGCGGGTTACTATTTTGATAAGTTCGAAATAACACCCTTGAAGGCCAGGGGCCTTCGCCAAAAAGAAGAGTTCGACCTCGATCGAACGACGATGGTTATTATTACGATAAGTTCTAAATAATACCTTTGAAGGCCAGGGGCCTTCGCCAAAAAGAAGAATTCGACCTCGATCGAACGATGATGGGTTACTATTTTGATAAGTTCGAAATAACACCCTTTAAGTCCAGGGGCTTTCGCCAAAAAGAAGAATTCGACCTCGATCGAATGACGACGGGTGAATATTTCGATAAGTTCGAAATAACACCCTTTAAGGCCAGGGGCCTTCACCAAAAAGAAGAGTTCGACGTCGATCGAACGACGACGGGTAACTATTTCGATAAGTTCAAAATAACACCCTTTAAGGCTAGGGGCCTTCGCCAAAACGAAGAGTTCGACCTCTATCGAACGACGACAGGTTACTCTTTCGATAAGTTCGAAATAACACCCTGTAAGGCCAGGGGCCTTCGCAAAAAGAAGAGTTCAACCTCTATCGAACGACGACGGGTGACTATTTCGATAAGTTCGAAATAACACCCTTTAAGGCCAGGGGCCTTCGCCAAAAAGAAGAGTTCCACGTCGATCGAACGACGACGGGTAACTATTTCGATAAGTTCAAAATAACACCATTTAAGGCCAGGGGCCTTCGCCAAAACGAAGAGTTCGACCTCTATCGAACGACGACGGGTTACTATTTTAATAAGTTTGAAATAACACCCTATAAGGCCAGGGCCTTCGCCAAAAAGAAGTTTTCGCCCCCGATAGAATGACAATGGGTTACTATTTTGATAAGTTCGAAGTAACACCCTTTAAGGCCATGGGCCTTCGCCAATAAGAAGAATTCGACCTCGATCGAACGACGACGCCTTACTATTTCTATAACTTCGAAATTACACCCTTGAAGGCCAGGGGCCTTCGCCAAAAAGAAGAGTTTGACCTCGATCGAACAAAGACGGTTATTATTACGATAAGTTCAAAATAACACCCTTGAAGGCCAGGGGCCTTCGCCAATAAGAAGTGTTTGAACTCGATCGAACGGCGATGGAATACTACTTCGATACGTTCGAAATAACACCCTTTAAGGCCAAGGGCCTTCGCAAAAAAAAGTGTTCCATCTCGATCGAACGATAACGGGTTACTATTTCGATAAATTCGAAATAACACTTTTTAAGGCTAGGGGCTTTCGCCAAAAACAAGAGTTCAACCTCGATCGAACGACGGCGGGTTACTATTTTGATAAGTTCGAAATAACACCCTTGAAGGCCATGGGCCTTCGCCAAAAAGAAGAGTTCGACCTCGATCGAACGACGATGGTTATTATTACGATAAGTTCTAAATAATTCCTTTGAAGGCCAGGGGCCTTCGCCAAAAAGAAGAATTCGACCTCGATCGAACGATGATGGGTTACTATTTTGATAAGTTCGAAATAACACCCTTTAAGTCCAGGGGCTTTCGCCAAAAAGAAGAATTCGACCTCGATCGAAAGACGACGGGTGAATATTTCGATAAGTTCGAAATAACACCCTTTAAGGCCAGGGGCCTTCGCCAAAAAGAAGAGTTCGACGTCGATCGAACGACGACGGGTAACTATTTCGATAAGTTCAAAATAACACCCTTTAAGGCCAGGGGCCTTCGCCAAAATGAAGAGTTCGACCTCTATCGAACGACGACAGGTTACTCTTTCGATAAGTTCGAAATAACACCCTGTAAGGCCAGGGGCCTTCGCAAAAAAGAAGAGTTCAACCTCTATCGAACGACGACGGGTGACTATTTCGATAAGTTCGAAATAACACCCTTTAAGGCCAGGGGCCTTCGCCAAAAAGAAGAGTTCCACGTCGATCGAACGACGACAGGTAACTATTTCGATAAGTTCAAAATAACACCATTTAAGGCCAGGGGCCTTCGCCAAAACGAAGAGTTCGATCTCTATCGAACGACGACGGGTTACTATTTTAATAAGTTTGAAATAACACCCTTGAAGGCCAGGGGCCTTCGCCAAAAAGAAAAGTTCGACCTCGATCGAACGACGATGGGTTACTATTTTGATAAGTTTGAAATAACACCCTTAAAGGCTAGGGACCTTCGCCAAAAAGAAGAGTTCGACCTCGATCGAACGACGACGGGTTACTATTTCGATAAGTTTGAAATAACACATTTTAAGACCAAGGGCCTTCGCCAAAAAGAAGAGTTCGACCTCGATCGAACGACGATGGATTACTATTTCGATATGTTCGAAATAACACTCTTTAAAGCCAAGGGCCTTCGCCAAAAACAAGAGTTCAACCTTGATCGAACGACGGCGGGTTACTATTTTGATAAGTTCGAAATAACACCCTTGAAGGCCAGGGGCCTTCGCCAAAAAGAAGAGTTCGACCTCGATCGAACGATGACGGTTATTATTACAATAAGTTCGAAATAACACCCTTGAAGGCCAGGGGCCTTCGCCAAAAAGAAGAATTCGACCACGATCAAACGATGATGGGTTACTATTTTGATAAGTTCGAAATAACACCCTTTAAGTCCAGGGGCCTTCGCCAAAAAGAAAAGTTCGACCTCGATCGAACGACGACGGCTTACTATTTTGATAAGTTCGAAATAACACCCTTGAAGGCCAGGGGCCTTCGCCAAAAAGAAGAGTTTGACCTCGATCGAACAAAGACGGTTATTATTACGATAAGTTCGAAATAACGCCCTTGAAGGCCAGGGGCCTTCACCAATAAGAAGTGTTTGACCTCGATCGAACGGCGATGGATTACTATTTCGATACGTTTGAAATAACACCCTTTAAGGCCAAGGGCCTTCGCAAAAAAAAGAGTTCGATCTCGATCGAACGATAACGGGTTACTATTTCGATAAATTCAAAATAACACTCTATAAAGCTAGGGGCTTTCGCCAAAAACAAGAGTTCAACCTCGATCGAACGACGGCGGGTTACTATTTTGATAAGTTCAAAATAACACCCTTGAAGGCCAGGGGCCTTCGCCAAAAAGAAGAGTTCGACCTCGATCGAACGACGACGGTTATTATTACAATAAGTTCGAAATAACACCCTTTAAGGCTAGGGGCCTTCGCCAAAAAGAAGAGTTCAACCTCTATCGAACGACGACGGGTGACTATTTCGATAAGTTCGAAATAACACCCTTTAAGGCCAGAGGCCTTCGCCAAAAAGAAGAGTTTGACCTCGATCATACGATGACGGGTTACTATTTCGATAAATTCGAAATAACACCCTTTAAGTCTAGGGGCCTTCACCAAAAAGAAGAGTTCGACCTCGATCGAACGACGATGGGTTACTATTTTGATATGTTCGAAATAACACCCTTAAAGGCTAGGGGCCTTCGCCAAAAAGCAGAGTTCGACCTCGATCGAACCACTATGGGTTACTATTTCGATAAGTTTGAAATAACACATTTTAAGGCCAAGGGCCTTTGCCAAAAAGAAGAGTTCGACCTCGATCGAACGACGATGGATTACTATTTTGATAAGTTCGAAATAACACCCTTAAAGGCTAGGGGCCTTCGCCAAAAAGCAGAGTTCGACCTCGATCGAACGACGATGGGTTACTATTTTGATAAGTTCTAAATAACACCCTTTAAGGCCAGGGGCCTTCGCCAAAAAGAAGAGTTCGACCTCGATCGAACGACGATGGGTTATTATTTTGATAAGTTTGAAATAACACCCTTTAAGGCCAGGGGCCTTCGCAAAAATGAAGAGTTCGACGTCAATCGAACGGCGATCGTAACTATTTCGATAAGTTCAAAATAACACCCTTTAAGGCCAGGGGCCATCGCCAAAACGAAGAGTTCGACCTCTATTGAACGACGACGATACTATTTTGATAGGTTCGAAATAACACCTTATAAGGCCAGGGGCCTTCGCCAAAAAGAAGAGTTCGACCTCGATCGAACGACAATGGGTTAATATTTCGATAAGTTCGAAATAACACCCTTTAAAGCTAGGGGAAATTCACCAAAAATAAGAGTTAAACCTCTATCGAACGACGACGGGTGACTATTTCGATAAGTTCGAAATAACATCCTTTAAGGCCAGAGGCCTTCGCCAAAAAGAAGAGTTCGACCTCGATCATACGACGACGGGTTACTATTTCGATAAGTTCGAAATAACACCCTTTAAGGCCAGGGGCCTTCGCCAAAAAGAAGAGTTCGACCTTGATCGAACGACGACGGGTTACTATTTCGATAAGTTCGAAATAACACCCTTGAAGACCAGGGGCCTTCGCCAAAAAGAAGAGTTCGACCTTGATCGAGCGACGACGGGTTACTATTTCGATAAGTTCGAAATAACACCCTTGAAGACCAGGGGCCTTCGCCAAAAGAAGAGTTCGACCTCGATCGAACGACGATGGGTTACTATTTTGATAAGTTCGAAATAACACCCTTAAAGGCTAGGGGCCTTCGCCAAAAAGCAGAGTTCGACCTCGATCGAACCACTACGGGTTACTATTTCGATAAGTTTGAAATAACACATTTTAAGGCCAAGGGCCTTTGCCAAAAAGAAGAGTTCGACCTCGATCGAATGACGACGGGTTACTATTTCGATAAGTTTGAAATAACACCCTTGAAGGCCAGGGGCCTTCGCCAAAAAGAAGAGTTCGACCTCGATCGAACGACGATGGATTACTATTTCGATATGTTCGAAATAACACCCTTTAAGGACAAGGGCCTTCGCAAAAAAGTAGAGTTCAACCTCTATCGAACGACGACGGGTGACTATTTCGATAAGTTCGAAATAACACCCTTTAAGGCCAGGGGCCTTCGCCAAAAAGAAGAGTTCGACGTCGATCGAACGACGACGGGTAACTATTTCGATAAGTTCGAAATAACACCCTTTAAGACCAGGGGCCTTCGCTAAAACGAAGAGTTCGACCTCTATCGAACGACGATGGGTTACTATTTTAATAAGTGCGAAATAACACCCTATAAGGCCAGGGGACTTCGCCAAAAAGAAGTTTTCGCCCTCGATAGAATGACAACAGGTTACTATTTTGATAAGTTCGAAATAACACCCTTTAAGGCCAGGGGCCTTCGCCAAAAGAAGAGTTCGACCTCGATCGAACGACGACGGCTTACTATTTCGATAAGTTCGAAATAACACCCTTGAAGGCTAGGGACCTTCGCCAAAAAGAAAAGTTCGACCTCGATCGAATGACGACGGGTTACTATTTCGATAAGTTTGAAATAACACCCTTGAAGGCCAGGGGCCTTCGCCAAAAAGAAAAGTTCGACCTCGATCGAACGACGATGGGTTACTATTTTGATAAGTTTGAAATAACACCCTTAAAGGCTAGGGACCTTCGCCAAAAAGAAGAGTTCGACCTCGATCGAACGACGACGGGTTACTATTTCGATAAGTTTGAAATAACACCCTTTAAGGCCAGGGGCCTTCGCCAAAAAGAAGAGTTCGACCTCGATCGAACGACGATGGATTACTATTTCGATATGTTCGAAATAACACTCTTTAAAGCCAAGGGCCTTCGCCAAAAACAAGAGTTCAACCTTGATCGAACGACGGCGGGTTACTATTTTGATAAGTTCGAAATAACACCCTTGAAGGCCAGGGGCCTTCGCCAAAAAGAAGAGTTCGACCTCGATCGAACGATGACGGTTATTATTACAATAAGTTCGAAATAACACCCTTGAAGGCCAGGGGCCTTCGCCAAAAAGAAGAATTCGACCACGATCAAACGATGATGGGTTACTATTTTGATAAGTTCGAAATAACACCCTTTAAGTCCAGGGGCCTTCGCCAAAAAGAAGAGTTCGACCTCGATCGAACGACGACGGCTTACTATTTTGATAAGTTCGAAATAACACCCTTGAAGGCCAGGGGCCTTCGCCAAAAAGAAGAGTTTGACCTCGATCGAACAAAGACGGTTATTATTACGATAAGTTCGAAATAACGCCCTTGAAGGCCAGGGGCCTTCACCAATAAGAAGTGTTTGACCTCGATCGAACGGCGATGGATTACTATTTCGATACGTTTGAAATAACACCCTTTAAGGCCAAGGGCCTTCGCAAAAAAAAGAGTTCGATCTCGATCGAACGATAACGGGTTACTATTTCGATAAATTCAAAATAACACTCTTTAAAGCTAGGGGCTTTCGCCAAAAACAAGAGTTCAACCTCGATCGAACGACGGCGGGTTACTATTTTGATAAGTTCAAAATAACACCCTTGAAGGCCAGGGGCCTTCGCCAAAAAGAAGAGTTCGACCTCGATCGAACGACGACGGTTATTATTACAATAAGTTCGAAATAACACCCTTTAAGGCTAGGGGCCTTCGCCAAAAAGAAGAGTTCAACCTCTATCGAACGACGACGGGTGACTATTTCGATAAGTTCGAAATAACACCCTTTAAGGCCAGAGGCCTTCGCCAAAAAGAAGAGTTTGACCTCGATCATACGATGACGGGTTACTATTTCGATAAATTCGAAATAACACCCTTTAAGTCTAGGGGCCTTCACCAAAAAGAAGAGTTCGACCTCGATCGAACGACGATGGGTTACTATTTTGATATGTTCGAAATAACACCCTTAAAGGCTAGGGGCCTTCGCCAAAAAGCAGAGTTCGACCTCGATCGAACCACTATGGGTTACTATTTCGATAAGTTTGAAATAACACATTTTAAGGCCAAGGGCCTTTGCCAAAAAGAAGAGTTCGACCTCGATCGAACGACGATGGATTACTATTTTGATAAGTTCGAAATAACACCCTTAAAGGCTAGGGGCCTTCGCCAAAAAGCAGAGTTCGACCTCGATCGAACGACGATGGGTTACTATTTTGATAAGTTCTAAATAACACCCTTTAAGGCCAGGGGCCTTCGCCAAAAAGAAGAGTTCGACCTCGATCGAACGACGATGGGTTATTATTTTGATAAGTTTGAAATAACACCCTTTAAGGCCAGGGGCCTTCGCAAAAATGAAGAGTTCGACGTCAATCGAACGGCGATCGTAACTATTTCGATAAGTTCAAAATAACACCCTTTAAGGCCAGGGGCCATCGCCAAAACGAAGAGTTCGACCTCTATTGAACGACGACGATACTATTTTGATAGGTTCGAAATAACACCTTATAAGGCCAGGGGCCTTCGCCAAAAAGAAGAGTTCGACCTCGATCGAACGACAATGGGTTAATATTTCGATAAGTTCGAAATAACACCCTTTAAAGCTAGGGGAAATTCACCAAAAATAAGAGTTAAACCTCTATCGAACGACGACGGGTGACTATTTCGATAAGTTCGAAATAACATCCTTTAAGGCCAGAGGCCTTCGCCAAAAAGAAGAGTTCGACCTCGATCATACGACGACGGGTTACTATTTCGATAAGTTCGAAATAACACCCTTTAAGGCCAGGGGCCTTCGCCAAAAAGAAGAGTTCGACCTTGATCGAACGACGACGGGTTACTATTTCGATAAGTTCGAAATAACACCCTTGAAGACCAGGGGCCTTCGCCAAAAAGAAGAGTTCGACCTTGATCGAGCGACGACGGGTTACTATTTCGATAAGTTCGAAATAACACCCTTGAAGAACAGGGGCCTTCGCCAAAAGAAGAGTTCGACCTCGATCGAACGACGATGGGTTACTATTTTGATAAGTTCGAAATAACACCCTTAAAGGCTAGGGGCCTTCGCCAAAAAGCAGAGTTCGACCTCGATCGAACCACTACGGGTTACTATTTCGATAAGTTTGAAATAACACATTTTAAGGCCAAGGGCCTTTGCCAAAAAGAAGAGTTCGACCTCGATCGAATGACGACGGGTTACTATTTCGATAAGTTTGAAATAACACCCTTGAAGGCCAGGGGCCTTCGCCAAAAGAAGAGTTCGACCTCGATCGAACGACGATGGATTACTATTTCGATATGTTCGAAATAACACCCTTTAAGGACAAGGGCCTTCGCAAAAAAGTAGAGTTCAACCTCTATCGAACGACGACGGGTGACTATTTCGATAAGTTCGAAATAACACCCTTTAAGGCCAGGGGCCTTCGCCAAAAAGAAGAGTTCGACGTCGATCGAACGACGACGGGTAACTATTTCGATAAGTTCGAAATAACACCCTTTAAGACCAGGGGCCTTCGCTAAAACGAAGAGTTCGACCTCTATCGAACGACGATGGGTTACTATTTTAATAAGTGCGAAATAACACCCTATAAGGCCAGGGGACTTCGCCAAAAAGAAGTTTTCGCCCTCGATAGAATGACAACAGGTTACTATTTTGATAAGTTCGAAATAACACCCTTTAAGGCCAGGGGCCTTCGCCAAAAAGAAGAGTTCGACCTCGATCGAACGACGACGGCTTACTATTTCGATAAGTTCGAAATAACACCCTTGAAGGCTAGGGACCTTCGCCAAAAAGAAAAGTTCGACCTCGATCGAATGACGACGGGTTACTATTTCGATAAGTTTGAAATAACACCCTTGAAGGCCAGGGGCCTTCGCCAAAAAGAAAAGTTCGACCTCGATCGAACGACGATGGGTTACTATTTTGATAAGTTTGAAATAACACCCTTAAAGGCTAGGGACCTTCGCCAAAAAGAAGAGTTCGACCTCGATCGAACGACGACGGGTTACTATTTCGATAAGTTTGAAATAACACATTTTAAGACCAAGGGCCTTCGCCAAAAAGAAGAGTTCGACCTCGATCGAACGATGATGGATTACTATTTCGATATGTTCGAAATAACACCCTTTAAAGCCAAGGGCCTTCGCCAAAAACAAGAGTTCAACCTTGATCGAACGACGGCGGGTTACTATTTTGATAAGTTCAAAATAACACCCTTGAAGGCCAGGGGCCTTCGCCAAAAGAAGAGTTCGACCTCGATCGAACGACGACGGTTATTATTACAATAAGTTCGAAATAACACCCTTTAAGGCTAGGGGCCTTCGCCAAAAAGAAGAGTTCAACCTCTATCGAACGACGACGGGTGACTATTTCGATAAGTTCGAAATAACACCCTTTAAGGCCAGAGGCCTTCGCCAAAAAGAAGAGTTTGACCTCGATCATACGATGACGGGTTACTATTTCGATAAATTCGAAATAACACCCTTTAAGTCTAGGGGCCTTCACCAAAAAGAAGAGTTCGACCTCGATCGAACGACGATGGGTTACTATTTTGATATGTTCGAAATAACACCCTTAAAGGCTAGGGGCCTTCGCCAAAAAGCAGAGTTCGACCTCGATCGAACCACTATGGGTTACTATTTCGATAAGTTTGAAATAACACATTTTAAGGCCAAGGGCCTTTGCCAAAAAGAAGAGTTCGACCTCGATCGAACGACGATGGATTACTATTTTGATAAGTTCGAAATAACACCCTTAAAGGCTAGGGGCCTTCGCCAAAAAGCAGAGTTCGACCTCGATCGAACGACGATGGGTTACTATTTTGATAAGTTCTAAATAACACCCTTTAAGGCCAGGGGCCTTCGCCAAAAAGAAGAGTTCGACCTCGATCGAACGACGATGGGTTATTATTTTGATAAGTTTGAAATAACACCCTTTAAGGCCAGGGGCCTTCGCAAAAATGAAGAGTTCGACGTCAATCGAACGGCGATCGTAACTATTTCGATAAGTTCAAAATAACACCCTTTAAGGCCAGGGGCCATCGCCAAAACGAAGAGTTCGACCTCTATTGAACGACGACGATACTATTTTGATAGGTTCGAAATAACACCTTATAAGGCCAGGGGCCTTCGCCAAAAAGAAGAGTTCGACCTCGATCGAACGACAATGGGTTAATATTTCGATAAGTTCGAAATAACACCCTTTAAAGCTAGGGGAAATTCACCAAAAATAAGAGTTAAACCTCTATCGAACGACGACGGGTGACTATTTCGATAAGTTCGAAATAACATCCTTTAAGGCCAGAGGCCTTCGCCAAAAAGAAGAGTTCGACCTCGATCATACGACGACGGGTTACTATTTCGATAAGTTCGAAATAACACCCTTTAAGGCCAGGGGCCTTCGCCAAAAAGAAGAGTTCGACCTTGATCGAACGACGACGGGTTACTATTTCGATAAGTTCGAAATAACACCCTTGAAGACCAGGGGCCTTCGCCAAAAAGAAGAGTTCGACCTTGATCGAGCGACGACGGGTTACTATTTCGATAAGTTCGAAATAACACCCTTGAAGAACAGGGGCCTTCGCCAAAAAGAAGAGTTCGACCTCGATCGAACGACGATGGGTTACTATTTTGATAAGTTCGAAATAACACCCTTAAAGGCTAGGGGCCTTCGCCAAAAAGCAGAGTTCGACCTCGATCGAACCACTACGGGTTACTATTTCGATAAGTTTGAAATAACACATTTTAAGGCCAAGGGCCTTTGCCAAAAAGAAGAGTTCGACCTCGATCGAATGACGACGGGTTACTATTTCGATAAGTTTGAAATAACACCCTTGAAGGCCAGGGGCCTTCGCCAAAAGAAGAGTTCGACCTCGATCGAACGACGATGGATTACTATTTCGATATGTTCGAAATAACACCCTTTAAGGACAAGGGCCTTCGCAAAAAAGTAGAGTTCAACCTCTATCGAACGACGACGGGTGACTATTTCGATAAGTTCGAAATAACACCCTTTAAGGCCAGGGGCCTTCGCCAAAAAGAAGAGTTCGACGTCGATCGAACGACGACGGGTAACTATTTCGATAAGTTCGAAATAACACCCTTTAAGACCAGGGGCCTTCGCTAAAACGAAGAGTTCGACCTCTATCGAACGACGATGGGTTACTATTTTAATAAGTGCGAAATAACACCCTATAAGGCCAGGGGACTTCGCCAAAAAGAAGTTTTCGCCCTCGATAGAATGACAACAGGTTACTATTTTGATAAGTTCGAAATAACACCCTTTAAGGCCAGGGGCCTTCGCCAAAAAGAAGAGTTCGACCTCGATCGAACGACGACGGCTTACTATTTCGATAAGTTCGAAATAACACCCTTGAAGGCTAGGGACCTTCGCCAAAAAGAAAAGTTCGACCTCGATCGAATGACGACGGGTTACTATTTCGATAAGTTTGAAATAACACCCTTGAAGGCCAGGGGCCTTCGCCAAAAAGAAAAGTTCGACCTCGATCGAACGACGATGGGTTACTATTTTGATAAGTTTGAAATAACACCCTTAAAGGCTAGGGACCTTCGCCAAAAAGAAGAGTTCGACCTCGATCGAACGACGACGGGTTACTATTTCGATAAGTTTGAAATAACACATTTTAAGACCAAGGGCCTTCGCCAAAAAGAAGAGTTCGACCTCGATCGAACGATGATGGATTACTATTTCGATATGTTCGAAATAACACCCTTTAAAGCCAAGGGCCTTCGCCAAAAACAAGAGTTCAACCTTGATCGAACGACGGCGGGTTACTATTTTGATAAGTTCGAAATAACACCCTTGAAGGCCAGGGGCCTTCGCCAAAAAGAAGAGTTCGACCTCGATCGAACGATGACGGTTATTATTACAATAAGTTCGAAATAACACCCTTAAAGGCTAGGGGCCTTCGCCAAAAAGCAGAGTTCGACCTCGATCGAACCACTATGGGTTACTATTTCGATAAGTTTGAAATAACACATTTTAAGGCCAAGGGCCTTTGCCAAAAAGAAGAGTTCGACCTCGATCGAACGACGATTGATTACTATTTTGATAAGTTTGAAATAACACATTTTAAGACCAAGGGCCTTCGCCAAAAAGAAGAGTTCGACCTCGATCGAACGACGATGGATTACTATTTCGATATGTTCGAAATAACACCCTTTAAAGCCAAGGGCCTTCGCCAAAAACAAGAGTTCAACCTTGATCGAACGACGGCGGGTTACTATTTTGATAAGTTCGAAATAACACCCTTGAAGGCCAGGGGCCTTCGCCAAAAAGAAGAGTTCGACCTCGATCGAACGATGACGGTTATTATTACAATAAGTTCGAAATAACACCCTTGAAGGCCAGGGGCCTTCGCCAAAAAGAAGAATTCGACCACGATCAAACGATGATGGGTTACTATTTTGATAAGTTCGAAATAACACCCTTTAAGGCCAGGGGCCTTCGCCAAAAAGAAGAGTTCGACCTCGATCGAACGACGACGGCTTACTATTTTGATTAGTTCGAAATAACACCCTTGAAGGCTAGGGGCCTTCGCCAAAAAGAAGTGTTTGACCTCGATCGAACAAAGACGGTTATTATTACGATAAGTTCGAAATAACGCCCTTGAAGGCCAGGGGCCTTCACCAATAAGAAGTGTTTGACCTCGATCGAACGGCGATGGATTACTATTTCGATACGTTTGAAATAACACCCTTTAAGGCCAAGGGCCTTCGCAAAAAAAAGAGTTCGATCTCGATCGAACGATAACGGGTTACTATTTCGATAAATTCAAAATAACACTCTTTAAAGCTAGGGGCTTTCGCCAAAAACAAGAGTTCAACCTCGATCGAACGACGGCGGGTTACTATTTTGATAAGTTCAAAATAACACCCTTGAAGGCCAGGGGCCTTCGCCAAAAAGAAGAGTTCGACCTCGATCGAACGACGACGGTTATTATTACGATAAGTTCGAAATAACACCCTTGAAGGCTAGGGGCCTTCGCCAAAAAGAAGAATTCGACCTCGATCGAACGATGATGGGTTACTATTTTGATAAGTTCGAAATAACACCCTTTAAGGCCAGGGGCTTTCGCCAAAAAGAAGAATTCGACCTCGATCGAACGACGACAGGTTACTCTTTCGATAAGTTCGAAATAACACCCTGTAAGGCCAGGGGCCTTTGCCAAAAAGAAGAGTTCGACCTCGATCGAACGACAGGTTATTCTTTCGATAAGTTCGAAATAACACCCTTTAAGGCCAGGTTCCTTCGCCAAAAAGAAGAGTTCGACGTCGATCGAACGACGACGGTAACTATTTCGATAAGTTCAAAATAACACCCTTTAAGGCCAGGGGCCATCGCCAAAACGAAGAGTTCGACCTCTATTGAACGACGACGGTACTATTTTGATAAGTTCGAATTAACATCTTATAAGGCCAGGGGCCTTCACCAAAAAGAAGAGTTCGACCTCGATCGAACGACAATGGGTTACTATTTCGATAAGTTCGAAATAACAACCTTTAAAGCTAGGGGAATTTCGCCAAAAATAAGAGTTCAACCTCTATCGAACGACGACGGGTTACTATTTCGATAAGTTCGAAATAACACCCTTTAAGGCCAGGGGTCTTCGCCAAAACAAAGAGTTCGACCTCTATCGAACGACGACGGGTTACTATTTTGATATGTTCGAAATAATACCCTATAAGGCCAGGGGCCTTCGCCAAAAAGAAGAGTTCGACCTTGAGTGAACGACGATGGGTTACTATTTTGATAAGTTCGAAATAACACCCTTAAAGGCTAGGGGCCTTCGCCAAAAACAAGAGTTCAACCTCGATCGAACGACGGCGGGTTACTATTTTGATAAGTTCAAAATAACACCCTTGAAGGCCAGGGGCCTTCGCCAAAAAGAAGAGTTCGACCTCGATCGAACGACGACGGTTATTATTACGATAAGTTCGAAATAACACCCTTGAAGGCTAGGGGCCTTCGCCAAAAAGAAGAATTCGACCTCGATCAAACGATGATGGGTTACTATTTTGATAAGTTCGAAATAACACCCTTTAAGGACAGGGGCTTTCGCCAAAAAGAAGAATTCGACCTCGATCGAACGACGACAGGTTACTCTTTCGATAAGTTCGAAATAACACCCTGTAAGGCCAGGGGCCTTTGCCAAAAAGAAGAGTTCGACCTCGATCGAACGACAGGTTATTCTTTCGATAAGTTCGAAATAACACCCTTTAAGGCCAGGGTCCTTCGCCAAAAAGAAGAGTTCGACGTCGATCGAATGACGACTGTAACTATTTCGATAAGTTCAAAATAACACCCTTTAAGGCCAGGGGCCATCGCCAAAACGAAGAGTTCGACCTCTATTGAACGACGACGGTACTATTTTGATAAGTTCGAAATAACATCTTATAAGGCCAGGGGCCTTCACCAAAAAGAAGAGTTCGACCTCGATCGAACGACAATGGGTTACTATTTCGATAAGTTCGAAATAACAACCTTTAAAGCTAGGGGAATTTCGCCAAAAATAAGAGTTCAACCTCTATCGAACGACGACGGGTGACTATTTCGATAAGTTCGAAATAACACCCTTTAAGGCCAGGGGCCTTCGCCGAAAAGAAGAGTTCGACGTCGATCGAACGACGACGGGTAACTATTTCGATAAGTTCGAAATAACACCCTTTAAGACCAGGGGCCTTCGCCAAAACGAAGAGTTCGACCTCTATCGAACGACGATGGGTTACTATTTTAATAAGTGCGAAATAACACCCTATAAGGCCAGGGGCCTTCGCCAAAAAGAAGTTTTCGCCCTCGATAGAATAACAACGGGTTACTATTTTGATAAGTTCGAAATAACACCCTTTAAGGCCAGGGGCCTTCGCCAAAAAGAAGAGTTCGACCTTGATCGAACGACGAAGGCTTACTATTTCGATAAGTTCGAAATAACACCCTTGAAGGCTAGGGACCTTCGCCAAAAACAAAAGTTCGACCTCGATCGAATGACGACGGGTTACTAATTCGATAAGTTTGAAATAACACCCTTCGCCAAAAAGAAAAGTTCGACCTCGATCGAACGACGATGGGTTACTATTTTGATAAGTTTGAAATAACACCCTTAAAGGCTAGGGACCTTCGCCAAAAAGAAGAGTTCGACCTCGATCGAACGACGACGGGTTACTATTTCGATAAGTTTGAAATAACACATTTTAAGACCAAGGGCCTTCGCCAAAAAGAAGAGTTCGACCTCGATCGAACGACGATGGATTACTATTTCGATATGTTCGAAATAACACCCTTTATAGCCAAGGGCCTTCGCCAAAAACAAGAGTTCAACCTTGATCGAACGACGGCGGGTTTCTATTTTGATAAGTTCGAAATAACACCCTTGAAGGCCAGGGGCCTTCGCCAAAAAGAAGAGTTCGACCTCGATCGAACGATGACGGTTATTATTACAATAAGTTCGAAAATAACACCCTTGAAGGCCAGGGGCCTTCGCCAAAAAGAAGAATTCGACCACGATCAAACGATGATGGGTTACTATTTTGATAAGTTCGAAATAACACCCTTTAAGGCCAGGGGCCTTCGCCAAAAAGAAGAGTTCGACCTCGATCGAACGACGACGGCTTACTATTTTGATAAGTTCGAAATAACACCCTTGAAGGCCAGGGGCCTTCGCCAAAAAGAAGAGTTTGACCTCGATCGAACAAAGACGGTTATTATTACGATAAGTTCGAAATAACGCCCTTGAAGGCCAGGGGCCTTCACCAATAAGAAGTGTTTGACCTCGATCGAACGGCGATGGATTACTATTTCGATACGTTTGAAATAACACCCTTTAAGGCCAAGGGCCTTCGCAAAAAAAAGAGTTCGATCTCGATCGAACGATAACGGGTTACTATTTCGATAAATTCAAAATAACACTCTTTAAAGCTAGGGGCTTTCGCCAAAAACAAGAGTTCAACCTCGATCGAACGACGACGGGTTACTATTTTGATAAGTTCAAAATAACACCCTTGAAGGCCAGGGGCCTTCGCCAAAAAGAAGAGTTCGACCTCGATCGAACGACGACAGTTATTATTACGATAAGTTCGAAATAACACCCTTGAAGGCTAGGGGCCTTCGCCAAAAAGAAGAATTCGACCTCGATCGAACGATGATGGGTTACTATTTTGATAAGTTCGAAATAACACCCTTTAAGGCCAGGGGCTTTCGCCAAAAAGAAGAATTCGACCTCGATCGAACGACGACAGGTTACTCTTTCGATAAGTTCGAAATAACACCCTGTAAGGCCAGGGGCCTTTGCCAAAAAGAAGAGTTCGACCTCGATCGAACGACAGGTTATTCTTTCGATAAGTTCGAAATAACACCCTTTAAGGCCAGGTTCCTTCGCCAAAAAGAAGAGTTCGACGTCGATCGAATGACGACGGTAACTATTTCGATAAGTTCAAAATAACACCCTTTAAGGCCAGGGGCCATCGCCAAAATGAAGAGTTCGACCTCTATTGAACGACGACGGTACTATTTTGATAAGTTCGAATTAACATCTTATAAGGCCAGGGGCCTTCACCAAAAAGAAGAGTTCGACCTCGATCGAACGACAATGGGTTACTATTTCGATAAGTTCGAAATAACAACCTTTAAAGCTAGGGGAATTTCGCCAAAAATAAGAGTTCAACCTCTATCGAACGACGACGGGTTACTATTTCGATAAGTTCGAAATAACACCCTTTAAGGCCAGGGGTCTTCGCCAAAACAAAGAGTTCGACCTCTATCGAACGACGACGGGTTACTATTTTGATATGTTCGAAATAATACCCTATAAGGCCAGGGGCCTTCGCCAAAAAGAAGAGTTCGACCTCGAGTGAACGACGATGGGTTACTATTTTGATAAGTTCGAAATAACACCCTTAAAGGCTAGGGGCCTTCGCCAAAAACAAGAGTTCAACCTCGATCGAACGACGGCGGGTTACTATTTTGATAAGTTCAAAATAACACCCTTGAAGGCCAGGGGCCTTCGCCAAAAAGAAGAGTTCGACCTCGATCGAACGACGACGGTTATTATTACGATAAGTTCGAAATAACACCCTTGAAGGCTAGGGGCCTTCGCCAAAAAGAAGAATTCGACCTCGATCAAACGATGATGGGTTACTATTTTGATAAGTTCGAAATAACACCCTTTAAGGCCAGGGGCTTTCGCCAAAAAGAAGAATTCGACCTCGATCGAACGACGACAGGTTACTCTTTCGATAAGTTCGAAATAACACCCTGTAAGGCCAGGGGCCTTTGCCAAAAAGAAGAGTTCGACCTCGATCGAACGACAGGTTATTCTTTCGATAAGTTCGAAATAACACCCTTTAAGGCCAGGGTCCTTTGCCAAAAAGAAGAGTTCGACGTCGATCGAATGACGACAGTAACTATTTCGATAAGTTCAAAATAACACCCTTTAAGGCCAGGGGCCATCGCCAAAACGAAGAGTTCGACCTCTATTGAACGACGACGGTACTATTTTGATAAGTTCGAAATAACATCTTATAAGGCCAGGGGCCTTCACCAAAAAGAAGAGTTCGACCTCGATCGAACGACAATGGGTTACTATTTCGATAAGTTCGAAATAACAACCTTTAAAGCTAGGGGAATTTCGCCAAAAATAAGAGTTCAACCTCTATCGAACGACGACGGGTGACTATTTCGATAAGTTCGAAATAACACCCTTTAAGGCCAGGGGCCTTCGCCGAAAAGAAGAGTTCGACGTCGATCGAACGACAACGGGTAACTATTTCGATAAGTTCGAAATAACACCCTTTAAGACCAGGGGCCTTCGCCAAAACGAAGAGTTCGACCTCTATCGAACGACGATGGGTTACTATTTTAATAAGTGCGAAATAACACCCTATAAGGCCAGGGGCCTTCGCCAAAAAGAAGTTTTCGCCCTCGATAGAATAACAACGGGTTACTATTTTGATAAGTTCGAAATAACACCCTTTAAGGCCAGGGGCCTTCGCCAAAAAGAAGAGTTCGACCTTGATCGAACGACGAAGGCTTACTATTTCGATAAGTTCGAAATAACACCCTTGAAGGCTAGGGACCTTCGCCAAAAACAAAAGTTCGACCTCGATCGAATGACGACGGGTTACTAATTCGATAAGTTTGAAATAACACCCTTGAAGGCCAGAGGCCTTCGCCAAAAAGAAAAGTTCGACCTCGATCGAACGATAAAGCATTACTATTTCGATAAATTCTAAATAACACCCTTTAAGGACAGGGGCCTTCGCCAAAAACAAGAGTTCAACCTTGATCTAACGACGGCGGGTTACTATTTTGATAAGTTCTAAATAACACCCTTGAAGGCCAGGGGCCTTCGCCAAAAAGAAGAGTTCGACCTCGATCAAATGACGACAGGTTTCTCTTTCGATAAGTTCGAAATAACACCCTGTAAGTCCAGGGGCCTTCGCCAAAAAGAAGAGTTCGACCTCGGTCAAACGATGATAGGTTACTCTTTCGATAAGTTCGAAATAACACCCTTGAAGGCTAGGGGCCTTCGCCAAAAAGAAGAGTTCGACCTCGATTGAACGACGACGGGTTACTATTTTGATATGTTCGAAATAATACCCTATAAGGCCAGGGGCCTTCGCCAAAAAGAAGAGTTCGACCTCGATCGAACGACATTGGTTTACTATTTCGATAAGTTCGAAATAACACCCTTTAAGGCTAGGGGAACTTCGCCAAAAAGAAGAGTTCAACCTCTATCGAACGACGACGGGTGACTATTTCGATAAGTTCGAAATAACACCCTTTAAGGCCAGAGGCCTTCACCAAAAAGAAGAGTTCGACCTCGATCATACGACGACGGGTTACTATTTCGATAAGTTCGAAATAACACCCTTTAAGGCCAGGGGCCTTCGCCAAAAACAAGAGTTTAACCTCGATCGAACGACAACGGGATACTATTTCGATAAGTTCGGAATAACACCCTTTAAGGCCAGGGGCCTTCGCCAAAAAGAAGAGTTTGACCTCGATCGAATGACGACAGGTTTCTCTTTCGATAAGTTCGAAATAACACAATGTAAGGCCAGGGGCCTTCGCAAAAAAGAAGAGTTCGACCTTGGTCGAACGACGATAGGTTACTCTTTCGATAAGTTCGAAATAACACCCTTGAAGGCTAGGGGCCTTCGCCAAAAAGAAGAGTTCGACCTCGATCGAACGACGACGAGTTACTATTTCGATAAGTTTAAAATAACACATTTTAAGGTCAAGGGCCTTTGCCAAAAAGAAGAGTTCGACCTCGATCGAACGACAATGGGTTACTATTTCGATAAGTTCGAAATAACACCCTTTAAGGCTAGGGGAACTTCGCCCAAAAGAAAAGTTCAACCTCTATCGAACGACGACGGGTGACTATTTCGATAAGTTCGAAATAACACCCTTTAAAGCCAGAGGCCTTCGCCAAAAAGAAGAGTTCGACCTCGATCATACGACGACGGGTTACTATTTCGATAAGTTCGAAATAACACCCTTTAAGGCCAGGGGCCTTCTCCAAAAAGAAGAGTTCTACCTCGATCGAACGACGACGGGTTACTATTTCGATAAGTTCGAAATAACACAGTTGAAGACCAGGGGCCTTCGCCAAAAAGAAGAGTTCGACGTCGATCGAACGACGATGGGGTACTACTTTGATAAGTTCGAAATAACACCCTTAAAGGCTAGGGGCCTTCGCCAAAAAGAAGAGTTCGACCTCGATCGAACGATGACGAGTTACTATTTCGATAACTTTGATATAACACATTTTAAGGCCAAGGGCCTTCGCCAAAAAGAAGAGTTCAACCTCTATCGAACGACGACGGGTGACTATTTCGATAAGTTCGAAATAACACCCTTTAAGACCAGAGGACTTCGCCAAAAAGAAGAGTTCGACCTCGATCATACGACGACGGGTTACTATTTCGATAAGTTCGAAATAAC
The DNA here is from genome assembly GCF_000393655.2 of Nicotiana sylvestris. Classification (NCBI taxonomy): domain Eukaryota; kingdom Viridiplantae; phylum Streptophyta; class Magnoliopsida; order Solanales; family Solanaceae; genus Nicotiana; species Nicotiana sylvestris. Next base: position 131,283,328 of record NC_091062.1, on the reverse strand, counting down.
ACACTTTAAGGCCAGGGGTCTTCGCCAAAAGAAGAGTTCGACCTCTATCGAACGACGACGGGTTACTATTTTGATATGCTCGAAATAATACCATATAAGGCCAGGGGCCTTCGCCAAAAAGAAGAGTTCGACCTCGATCGAACGACAATGGGTTACTATTTCGATAAGTTCGAAATAACAACCTTTAAGGCTAGGGGAACTTCGCCCAAAAGAAAAGTTCAACCTCTATCGAACGACGACGGGTGACTATTTCGATAAGTTCGAAATAACACCCTTTAAAGCCAGAGGCCTTCGCCAAAAAGAAGAGTTCGACCTCGATCATACGACGACGGGTTACTATTTCGATAAGTTCGAAATAACACCCTTTAAGGCCAGGGGCCTTCTCCAAAAAGAAGAGTTCTACCTCGATCATACGACGACGGGTTACTATTTCGATAAGTTCGAAATAACACCCTTTAAGGCCAGGGGCCTTCTCCAAAAAGAAGAGTTCTACCTCGATCGAACGACGACGGGTTACTATTTTGATAAGTTCGAAATAACACACTTGAAGGCTAGGGGCCTTCGCCAAAAAGAAGAGTTCGACCTCGATCGAACGATGACGAGTTACTATTTCGATAACTTTGATATAACACATTTTAAGGCCAAGGGCCTTCGCCAAAAAGAAGAGTTCAACCTCTATCGAACGACGACGGGTGACTATTTCGATAAGTTCGAAATAACACCCTTTAAGGCCAGAGGACTTCGCCAAAAAGAAGAGTTCGACCTCGATCATACGACGACGGGTTACTATTTCGATAAGTTCGAAATAACACACTTTAAGGCCAGGGGTCTTCGCCAAAAGAAGAGTTCGACCTCTATCGAACGACGACGGGTTACTATTTTGATATGCTCGAAATAATACCCTATAAGGCCAGGGGCCTTCGCCAAAAAGAAGAGTTCGACCTCGATCGAACGACAATGGGTTACTATTTCGATAAGTTCGAAATAACACCCTTTAAGGCTAGGGGAACTTCGCCCAAAAGAAAAGTTCAACCTCTATCGAACGACGACGGGTGACTATTTCGATAAATTCGAAATAACACCCTTTAAAGCCAGAGGCCTTCGCCAAAAAGAAGAGTTCGACCTCGATCATACGACGACGGGTTACTATTTCGATAAGTTCGAAATAACACCCTTTAAGGCCAGGGGCCTTCTCCAAAAAGAAGAGTTCTACCTCGATCGAACGACGAGGGGTTACTATTTTGATAAGTTCGAAATAACACACTTGAAGACCAGGGGCCTTCGCCAAAAAGAAGAGTTCGACGTCGATCGAACGACGATGGGGTACTACTTTGATAAGTTCGAAATAACACCCTTAAAGGCTAGGGGCCTTCGCCAAAAAGAAGAGTTCGACCTCGATCGAACGATGACGAGTTACTATTTCGATAACTTTGATATAACACATTTTAAGGCCAAGGGCCTTCGCCAAAAAGAAGAGTTCAACCTATATCGAACGACGACGGGTGACTATTTCGATAAGTTCGAAATAAGACCCTTTAAGACCAGAGGACTTCGCCAAAAAGAAGAGTTCGACCTCGATCATACGACGACGGGTTACTATTTCGATAAGTTCGAAATAACACACTTTAAGGCCAGGGGTCTTCGCCAAAAGAAGAGTTCGACCTCTATCGAACGACGACGGGTTACTATTTTGATATGCTCGAAATAATACCATATAAGGCCAGGGGCCTTCGCCAAAAAGAAGAGTTCGACCTCGATCGAACGACAATGGGTTACTATTTCGATAAGTTCGAAATAACAACCTTTAAGGCTAGGGGAACTTCGCCCAAAAGAAAAGTTCAACCTCTATCGAACGACGACGGGTGACTATTTCGATAAGTTCGAAATAACACCCTTTAAAGCCAGAGGCCTTCGCCAAAAAGAAGAGTTCGACCTCGATCATACGACGACGGGTTACTATTTCGATAAGTTCGAAATAACACCCTTTAAGGCCAGGGGCCTTCTCCAAAAAGAAGAGTTCTACCTCGATCATACGACGACGGGTTACTATTTCGATAAGTTCGAAATAACACCCTTTAAGGCCAGGGGCCTTCTCCAAAAAGAAGAGTTCTACCTCGATCGAACGACGACGGGTTACTATTTTGATAAGTTCGAAATAACACACTTGAAGGCTAGGGGCCTTCGCCAAAAAGAAGAGTTCGACCTCGATCGAACGATGACGAGTTACTATTTCGATAACTTTGATATAACACATTTTAAGGCCAAGGGCCTTCGCCAAAAAGAAGAGTTCAACCTCTATCGAACGACGACGGGTGACTATTTCGATAAGTTCGAAATAACACCCTTTAAGGCCAGAGGACTTCGCCAAAAAGAAGAGTTCGACCTCGATCATACGACGACGGGTTACTATTTCGATAAGTTCGAAATAACACACTTTAAGGCCAGGGGTCTTCGCCAAAAGAAGAGTTCGACCTCTATCGAACGACGACGGGTTACTATTTTGATATGCTCGAAATAATACCCTATAAGGCCAGGGGCCTTCGCCAAAAAGAAGAGTTCGACCTCGATCGAACGACAATGGGTTACTATTTCGATAAGTTCGAAATAACACCCTTTAAGGCTAGGGGAACTTCGCCCAAAAGAAAAGTTCAACCTCTATCGAACGACGACGGGTGACTATTTCGATAAATTCGAAATAACACCCTTTAAAGCCAGAGGCCTTCGCCAAAAAGAAGAGTTCGACCTCGATCATACGACGACGGGTTACTATTTCGATAAGTTCGAAATAACACCCTTTAAGGCCAGGGGCCTTCTCCAAAAAGAAGAGTTCTACCTCGATCGAACGACGAGGGGTTACTATTTTGATAAGTTCGAAATAACACACTTGAAGACCAGGGGCCTTCGCCAAAAAGAAGAGTTCGACGTCGATCGAACGACGATGGGGTACTACTTTGATAAGTTCGAAATAACACCCTTAAAGGCTAGGGGCCTTCGCCAAAAAGAAGAGTTCGACCTCGATCGAACGATGACGAGTTACTATTTCGATAACTTTGATATAACACATTTTAAGGCCAAGGGCCTTCGCCAAAAAGAAGAGTTCAACCTATATCGAACGACGACGGGTGACTATTTCGATAAGTTCGAAATAAGACCCTTTAAGGCCAGAGGACTTCGCCAAAAAGAAGAGTTCGACCTCGATCATACGACGACGGGTTACTATTTCGATAAGTTCGAAATAACACCCTTTAAGGCCAGGGATCTTCTCCAAAAAGAAGAGTTCGACCTCAATCGAACGACGACGGGTTACTATTTCGATAAGTTCGAAATAACACCCTTGAAGACCAGGGGCCTTCGCCAAAAAGAAGAGTTCGACCTCGAGTGAACGACGATGGGTTACTATTTTGATAAGTTCGAAATAACACCCTTAAAGGCTAGGGGCCTTCGCCAAAACGAAGAGTTCGACCTCTATCGAACGACGACGGGTTACTATTTTGATATGTTCGAAATAATACCCTATAAGGCCAGGGGCCTTCGCCAAAAAGAAGAGTTCGACCTCGATCGAACGACATTGGTTTACTATTTCGATAAGTTCGAAATAACACCCTTTAAGGCTAGGGGAACTTCGCCCAAAAGAAGAGTTCAACCTCTATCGAACGACGACGGGTGACTATTTCGATAAGTTCGAAATAACACCCTTTATGGCCAGAGGCCTTCACCAAAAAGAAGAGTTCGACCTCGATCATACGACGACGGGTTACTATTTCGATAAGTTCGAAATAACACCCTTTAAGGCCAGGGCAAGAGTTTGACCTCGATCGAATGACAACGGGTTACTATTTCGATAAGTTCGGAATAACACCCTTTAAGACCAGGGGCCTTCGCCAAAAAGAAGAGTTTGACCTCGATCGAATGACGACAGGTTTCTCTTTCGATAAGTTCGAAATAACACAATGTAAGGCCAGGGGCCTTCGCAAAAAAGAAGAGTTCGACCTCGGTCGAATGACGATAGGTTACTCTTTCGATAAGTTCGAAATAACACCCTTGAAGGCTAGGGGCCTTCGCCAAAAGAAGAGTTCGACCTCGATCGAACGACGACGGGTTACTATTTCGATAAGTTCGAAATAACACCCTTTAAGGCCAGGGGCCTTCGCCAAAAACAAGAGTTTGACCTCGATTGAACGACAACGGGTTACTATTTTGATAAGTTCGAAATAACACCCTTTAAGGCCAGGGGCCTTCGCCAAAAGGAAGAATTCGACGTCGATCGAACGACGACGGTAACTATTTCGATAAGTTCAAAATAACACCCTTTAAGGCCAGGGGCCTTCGCCAAAACGAAGATTTCGACCACTATCGAACGACGACGGGTTACTATCTTGATAAGTTCGAAATAACACCCTATAAGGCCAGGGGCCTTCTCCAAAAAGAAGAGTTTGACCTCGATCGAACGACAATGGGTTACTATTTCGATAAGTTAGAAATAACACCCCTTAAGGCTAGGGGAACTTCGCCAAAAAGAAGAGTTCAACCTCTATCAAACGACGACGGGTGACTATTTCGATAAGTTCGAAATAACACCCTTTAAGGCCAGAGGCCTTCGCCAAAAAGAAGAGTTCGACCTCAATCATATGACGACGGGTTACTATTTCGATAAGTTCGAAATAACACCCTTTAAGGCCAGGGGTCTTCGCCAAAACAAAGAGTTCGACCTCTATCGAACGACGACGGGTTACTATTTTGATATGTTCGAAATAATACCCTATAAGGCCAGGGGCCTTCGCCAAAAAGAAGAGTTCGACCTCGAGCGAACGACAATGGGTTACTATTTCGATAAGTTCGAAAAAACACCCTTTAAGGCTAGGGGAACTTCGCCAAAAAGAAGAGTTCAACCTCTATCGAACGACGACGGGTGACTATTTTGATAAGTTCGAAATAACACCCTTTAAGGCTAGAGGCCTTCACCAAAAAGAAGAGTTCGACCTCGATCATACGACGACGGGTTACTATTTCGATAAGTTCGAAATAACACCCTTTAAGGCCAGGGGCCTTCGCCAAAAACAAGAGTTTGACCTCGATCGAACGACAACGGGTTACTATTTCGATAAGTTCGGAATAACACCCTTTAAGACCAGGGGCCTTCGCCAAAAAGAAGAGTTTGACCTCGATCGAATGACGATAGGTTTCTCTTTCGATAAGTTCGAAATAACACAATGTAAGGCCAGGGGCCTTCGCAAAAAAGAAGAGTTCGAGCTCGGTCGAATGACGATAGGTTACTCGTTCGATAAGTTTGAAATAACACCCTTGAAGGCTAGGGGACTTCGCCAAAAAGAAGAGTTCGACCTCGATCATACGACGACGGGTTACTATTTCGATAAGTTCGAAATAACACCCTTTAAGGCCAGGGATCTTCTCCAAAAAGAAGAGTTCGACCTCAATCGAACGACGACGGGTTACTATTTCGATAAGTTCGAAATAACACCCTTGAAGACCAGGGGCCTTCGCCAAAAAGAAGAGTTCGACCTCGAGTGAACGACGATGGGTTACTATTTTGATAAGTTCGAAATAACACCCTTAAAGGCTAGGGGCCTTCGCCAAAACGAAGAGTTCGACCTCTATCGAACGACGACGGGTTACTATTTTGATATGTTCGAAATAATACCCTATAAGGCCAGGGGCCTTCGCCAAAAAGAAGAGTTCGACCTCGATCGAACGACATTGGTTTACTATTTCGATAAGTTCGAAATAACACCCTTTAAGGCTAGGGGAACTTCGCCCAAAAGAAGAGTTCAACCTCTATCGAACGACGACGGGTGACTATTTCGATAAGTTCGAAATAACACCCTTTATGGCCAGAGGCCTTCACCAAAAAGAAGAGTTCGACCTCGATCATACGACGACGGGTTACTATTTCGATAAGTTCGAAATAACACCCTTTAAGGCCAGGGCAAGAGTTTGACCTCGATCGAACGACAACGGGTTACTATTTCGATAAGTTCGGAATAACACCCTTTAAGACCAGGGGCCTTCGCCAAAAAGAAGAGTTTGACCTCGATCGAATGACGACAGGTTTCTCTTTCGATAAGTTCGAAATAACACAATGTAAGGCCAGGGGCCTTCGCAAAAAAGAAGAGTTCGACCTCGGTCGAATGACGATAGGTTACTCTTTCGATAAGTTCGAAATAACACCCTTGAAGGCTAGGGGCCTTCGCCAAAAGAAGAGTTCGACCTCGATCGAACGACGACGGGTTACTATTTCGATAAGTTCGAAATAACACCCTTTAAGGCCAGGGGCCTTCGCCAAAAACAAGAGTTTGACCTCGATTGAACGACAACGGGTTACTATTTTGATAAGTTCGAAATAACACCCTTTAAGGCCAGGGGCCTTCGCCAAAAGGAAGAATTCGACGTCGATCGAACGACGACGGTAACTATTTCGATAAGTTCAAAATAACACCCTTTAAGGCCAGGGGCCTTCGCCAAAACGAAGATTTCGACCACTATCGAACGACGACGGGTTACTATCTTGATAAGTTCGAAATAACACCCTATAAGGCCAGGGGCCTTCTACAAAAAGAAGAGTTTGACCTCGATCGAACGACAATGGGTTACTATTTCGATAAGTTAGAAATAACACCCCTTAAGGCTAGGGGAACTTCGCCAAAAAGAAGAGTTCAACCTCTATCAAACGACGACGGGTGACTATTTCGATAAGTTCGAAATAACACCCTTTAAGGCCAGAGGCCTTCGCCAAAAAGAAGAGTTCGACCTCAATCATATGACGACGGGTTACTATTTCGATAAGTTCGAAATAACACCCTTTAAGGCCAGGGGTCTTCGCCAAAACAAAGAGTTCGACCTCTATCGAACGACGACGGGTTACTATTTTGATATGTTCGAAATAATACCCTATAAGGCCAGGGGCCTTCGCCAAAAAGAAGAGTTCGACCTCGAGCGAACGACAATGGGTTACTATTTCGATAAGTTCGAAAAAACACCCTTTAAGGCTAGGGGAACTTCGCCAAAAAGAAGAGTTCAACCTCTATCGAACGACGACGGGTGACTATTTTGATAAGTTCGAAATAACACCCTTTAAGGCTAGAGGCCTTCACTAAAAAGAAGAGTTCGACCTCGATCATACGACGACGGGTTACTATTTCGATAAGTTCGAAATAACACCCTTTAAGGCCAGGGGCCTTCGCCAAAAACAAGAGTTTGACCTCGATCGAACGACAACGGGTTACTATTTCGATAAGTTCGGAATAACACCTTTTAAGACCAGGGGCCTTCGCCAAAAAGAAGAGTTTGACCTCGATCGAATGACGATAGGTTTCTCTTTCGATAAGTTCGAAATAACACAATGTAAGGCCAGGGGCCTTCGCAAAAAAGAAGAGTTCGAGCTCGGTCGAATGACGATAGGTTACTCGTTCGATAAGTTTGAAATAACACCCTTGAAGGCTAGGGGCCTTCGCCAAAAGAAGAGTTCGACCTCGATCGAACGACGACGGGTTACTATTTCGATAAGTTTGAAATAACACATTTTAAGGTCAAGGGCCTTCGCCAAAAAGAAGAGTTCAACCTCGATCGAACGACGATGGATTACTATTTCAATATGTTCGAAATAACACCCTTTAAGGCTAGGGACCTTCGCCAAAAAGAAGATTTCGACCTCGATCGAACGACAATGGGTTACTATTTCGATAAGTTAGAAATAACACCCTTTAAGGCTAGGGGAACTTCGCCAAAAAGAAGAGTTCAACCTCTATCGAACGACGACGGGTGACTATTTCGATAAGTTCGAAATAACACCCTTTAAAGCCAGAGGCCTTCGCCAAAAAGAAGAGTTCGACCTCGATCATACGACGACGGGTTACTATTTCGATAAGTTCGAAATAACACCCTTTAAGGCCAGGGGCCTTCTCCAAAAAGAAGAGTTCTACCTCGATCGAACGACGACGGGTTACTATTTCGATAAGTTCGAAATAACACACTTGAAGACCAGGGGCCTTCGCCAAAAAGAAGAGTTCGACCTCGATCGAACGACGATGGGGTACTACTTTGATAAGTTCGAAATAACACCCTTAAAGGCTAGGGGCCTTCGCCAAAAAGAAGAGTTCGACCTCGATCGAACGATGACGAGTTACTATTTCGATAACTTTGATATAACACATTTTAAGGCCAAGGGCCTTCGCCAAAAAGAAGAGTTCAACCTCTATCGAACGACGACGGGTGACTATTTCGATAAGTTCGAAATAACACCCTTTAAGGCCAGAGGACTTCGCCAAAAACAAGAGTTCGACCTCGATCATACGACGACGGGTTACTATTTCGATAAGTTCGAAATAACACCCTTTAAGGCCAGGGGTCTTCGCCAAAAAGAAGAGTTCGACCTCAATCGAACGACGACAGGTTACTATTTCGATAAGTTCGAAATAACACCCTTGAAGACCAGGGGCCTTCACCAAAAAGAAGAGTTCGACCTCGAGTGAACGACGATGGGTTACTATTTTGATAAGTTCGAAATAACACCCTTAAAGGCTAGGGGCCTTCGCCAAAACGAAGAGTTCGACCTCTATCGAACGACGACGGGTTACTATTTTGATATGTTCGAAATAATACCCTATAAGGCCAGGGGCCTTCGCCAAAAAGAAGAGTTCGACCTCGATCGAACGACAATGGGTTACTATTTCGATAAGTTCGAAATAACACCCTTTAAGGCTAGGGGAACTTCGCCAAAAAGAAGAGTTCAACCTCTATCGAACGACGACGAGTGACTATTTCGATAAGTTCGAAATAACACCCTTTAAGGCCAGAGGCCTTCACCAAAAAGAAGAGTTCGACCTCGGTCATACGACGACGGGTTACTATTTCGATAAGTTCGAAATAACACCCTTTAAGGCCAGGGGCCTTCGCCAAAAACAAGAGTTTGACCTCGATTGAACGACAACGGGTTACTATTTCGATAAGTTCGAAATAACACTCTTTAAGGCCAGGGGCCTTCGCCAAAAAAAAGAATTCGACGTCGATCGAACGACGACGGTAACTATTTCGATAAGTTCAAAATAACACCCTTTAAGGCCAGGGGCCTTCGCCAAAACGAAGAGTTCGACCACTATCGAACGACGACGGGTTACTATTTTGATAAGTTCGAAATAACACCCTATAAGGCTAGGGGCCTTCTCCAAAAAGAAGAGTTCGACCTCGATCGAACGACAATGGGTTACTATTTCGATAAGTTAGAAATAACACCCCTTAAGGCTAGGGGAACTTCGCCAAAAAGAAGAGTTCAACCTCTATCAAACGACGACGGGTGACTATTTCGATAATTTCGAAATAACACCCTTTAAGGCCAGAGGCCTTCGCCAAAAAGAAGAGTTCGACCTCGATCATATGACGACGGGTTACTATTTCGATAAGTTCGAAATAACACCCTTTAAGGCCAGGGGTCTTCGCCAAAACAAAGAGTTCGACCTCTATCGAACGACGACGGGTTACTATTTTGATATGTTCGAAATAATACCCTATAAGGCCAGGGGCCTTCGCCAAAAAGAAGAGTTCGACCTCGAGTGAACGACGATGGGTTACTATTTTGATAAGTTCGAAATAACACCCTTAAAGGCTAGGGGCCTTCGCCAAAAACAAGAGTTTGACCTCGATCGAACGACAACGGGCTACTATTTCGATAAGTTCGGAATAACACCATTTAAGGCCAGGGGCCTTCGCCAAAAAGAAGAGTTCGACCTCGATCGAACGACGATAGGTTACTCTTTCGATAAGTTCGAAATAACACCCTTGAAGGCTAGGGGCCTTCACCAAAAAGAAGAGTTTGACCTCGATCGAACGACGACGGGTTACTATTTCGATAAGTTTGAAATAACACATTTTAAGGTCAAGGGCCTTCGCCAAAAAGAAGAGTTCAACCTCGATCGAACGACGATGGATTACTATTTCAATATGTTCGAAATAACACCCTTTAAGGCCAAGGACCTTCGCCAAAAAGAAGAGTTCGACCTCGATCGAACGACAATGGGTTACTATTTCGATAAGTTAGAAATAACACCCTTTAAGGCTAGGGGAACTTCGCCAAAAAGAAGAGTTCAACCTCTATCGAACGACGACGGGTGACTATTTCGATAAGTTCGAAATAACACCCTTTAAAGCCAGAGGCCTTCGCCAAAAAGAAGAGTTCGACCTCGATCATACGACGACGGGTTACTATTTCGATAAGTTCGAAATAACACCCTTTAAGGCCAGGGGCCTTCTCCAAAAAGAAGAGTTCTACCTCGATCGAACGACGACGGGTTACTATTTCGATAAGTTCGAAATAACACACTTGAAGACCAGGGGCCTTCGCCAAAAAGAAGAGTTCGACCTCGATCGAACGACGATGGGGTACTACTTTGATAAGTTCGAAATAACACCCTTAAAGGCTAGGGGCCTTCGCCAAGAAGAAGAGTTCGACCTCGATCGAACGATGACGAGTTACTATTTCGATAACTTTGATATAACACATTTTAAGGCCAAGGGCCTTCGCCAAAAAGAAGAGTTCAACCTCTATCGAACGACGACGGGTGACTATTTCGATAAGTTCGAAATAACACCCTTTAAGGCCAGAGGACTTCGCCAAAAAGAAGAGTTCGACCTCGATCATACGGCGACGGGTTACTATTTCGATAAGTTCGAAATAACACCCTTTAAGGCCAGGGGTCTTCGCCAAAAAGAAGAGTTCGACCTCAATCGAACGACGACGGGTTACTATTTCGATAAGTTCGAAATAACACCCTTGAAGACCAGGGGCCTTCGCCAAAAAGAAGAGTTCGACCTCGAGTGAACGACGATGGGTTACTATTTTGATAAGTTCGAAATAACACCCTTAAAGGCTAGGGGCCTTCGCCAAAACGAAGAGTTCGACCTCTATCGAACGACGACGTGTTACTATTTTGATATGTTCGAAATAATACCCTATAAGGCCAGGGGCCTTCGCCAAAAAGAAGAGTTCGACCACGATCGAACGACAATGGGTTACTATTTCGATAAGTTCGAAATAACACCCTTTAAGGCTAGGGGAACTTCGCCAAAAAGAAGAGTTCAACCTCTATCGAACGACGACGGGTGACTATTTCGATAAGTTCGAAATAACACCCTTTAAGGCCAGAGGCCTTCACCAAAAAGAAGAGTTCGACCTCGATCATACGACGACGGGTTACTATTTCGATATGTTCGAAATAACACCCTTTAAGGCCAGGGGCCTTCGCCAAAAACAATAGTTTGACCTCGATCGAACGACAACGGGTTACTATTTCGATAAGTTCGAAATAACACCCTTTAAGGCCAGGGGCCTTCGCCAAAAAGAAGAATTCAACGTCGATCGAACAACGACGGTAACTATTTCGATAAGTTCAAAATAACACCCTTTAAGGCCAGGGGCCTTCGCCAAAACGAAGAGTTCGACCACTATCGAACGACGACGGGTTACTATTTTGATAAGTTCGAAATAACACCCTATAAGGCCAGGGGCCTTCTCCAAAAAGAAGAGTTCGACCTCGATCGAACGACAATGGGTTACTATTTCGATAAGTTAGAAATAACACCCTTTAAGGCCAGGGACCTTCGCCAAAAAGAAGAGTTCGACCTCGATCGAACGACAATGGGTTACTATTTCGATAAGTTAGAAATAACACCCTTTAAGGCTAGGGGAACTTCGCCAAAAAGAAGAGTTCAACCTCTATCAAACGACGACGGGTGACTATTTCGATAAGTTCGAAATAACACCCTTTAAAGCCAAAGGCCTTCGCCAAAAAGAAGAGTTCGACCTCGATCATACGACGACGGGTTACTATTTCGATAAGTTCGAAATAACACCCTTTAAGGCCAGGGGTCTTCGCCAAAAAGAAGAGTTCGACCTCGATCGAACGATGACGAGTTACTATTTCGATAACTTTGATATAACACATTTTAAGGCCAAGGGCCTTCGCCAAAAAGAAGAGTTCAACCTCTATCGAACGACGACGGATGACTATTTCGATAAGTTCGAAATAACACCCTGTAAGGCCAGAGGACTTCGCCAAAAAGAAGAGTTCGACCTCGATCATACGACGACGGGTTACTATTTCGATAAGTTCGAAATAACACCCTTTAAGGCCAGGGGTCTTCGCCAAAAGAAGAGTTCGACCTCAATCGAACGACGATGGGTTACTATTTCGATAAGTTCGAAATAACACCCTTGAAGACCAGGGGCCTTCGCCAAAAAGAAGAGTTCGACCTCGAGTGAACGACGATGGGTTACTATTTTGATAAGTTCGAAATAACACCCTTAAAGGCTAGGGGCCTTCGCCAAAACGAAGAGTTCGACCTCTATCGAACGACGACGGGTTACTATTTTGATATGTTCGAAATAATACCCTATAAGGCCAGGGGCCTTCGCCAAAAAGAAGAGTTCGACCTCGATCGAACGACAATGGGTTACTATTTCGATAAGTTCGAAATAACACCCTTTAAGGCTAGGGGAACTTCGCCAAAAAGAAGAGTTCAACCTCTATCGAACGACGACGAGTGACTATTTCGATAAGTTCGAAATAACACCCTTTAAGGCTAGAGGCCTTCACCAAAAAGAAGAGTTCGACCTCGATCATACGACGACGGGTTACTATTTCGATAAGTTCGAAATAACACCCTTTAAGGCCAGGAGCCTTCGCCAAAAACAAGAGTTTGACCTCGATTGAACGACAACGGGTTACTATTTCGATAAGTTCGAAATAACACTCTTTAAGGCCAGGGGCCTTCGCCAAAAAGAAGAATTCGACGTCGATCGAACGACGACGGTAACTATTTCGATAAGTTCAAAATAACACCCTTTAAGGCCAGGGGCCTTCGCCAAAACGAAGAGTTCGACCACTATCGAACGACGACGGGTTACTATTTTGTTAAGTTCGAAATAACACCCTATAAGGCCAGGGGCCTTCTCCAAAAAGAAGAGTTCGACCTCGATCGAACGACAATGGGTTACTATTTCGATAAGTTAGAAATAACACCCCTTAAGGCTAGGGGAACTTCGCCAAAAAGAAGAGTTCAACCTCTATCAAACGACAACGGGTGACTATTTCGATAAGTTCGAAATAACACCCTTTAAGGCCAGAGGCCTTCGCCAAAAAGAAGAGTTCGACCTCGATCATATGACGACGGGTTACTATTTCGATAAGTTCGAAATAACACCCTTTAAGGCCAGGGGTCTTCGCCAAAACAAAGAGTTCGACCTCTATCGAACGACGACGGGTTACTATTTTGATATGTTCGAAATAATACCCTATAAGGCCAGGGGCCTTCGCCAAAAAGAAGAGTTCGACCTCGAGTGAACGACGATGGGTTACTATTTTGATAAGTTCGAAATAACACCCTTAAAGGCTAGGGGCCTTCGCCAAAACAAAGAGTTCGACCTCTATCGAACGACGACGGGTTACTATTTTGATATGTTCGAAATAATACCCTATAAGGCCAGGGGCCTTCGCCAAAAAGAAGAGTTCGACCTCGATCGAACGACAATGGGTTACTATTTCGATAAGTTCGAAATAACACCCTTTAAGGCTAGGGGAACTTCGCCAAAAAGAAGAGTTCAACCTCTATCAAACGACGACGGGTGACTATTTCGATAAGTTCGAAATAACACCCTTTAAGGCCAGAGGCCTTCACCAAAAAGAAGAGTTCGACCTCGATCATACGACGACGGGTTACTTTTTCGATAAGTTCGAAATAACACCCTTTAAGGCCAGGGGCCTTCGCCAAAAACAAGAGTTTGACCTCGATCGAACGACAACGGGTTACTATTTCGATATGTTCGGAATAACACCCTTTAAGGCTAGGGGAACTTCGCCAAAAAGAAGAGTTCAGCCTCTATCGAACGACGACGGGTTACTATTTCGATAAGTTCGAAATAACACCCTTTAAGGCCAAGGGCCTTCGCCAAAAAGAAGAGTTCGACGTCGATCGAACGACGACGGTAACTATTTCGATAAGTTCAAAATAACACCCTTTAAGGCAAGGGGCCTTCGCCAAAACGAAGAGTTCGACCTCTATCGAACGACGACGGGTTACTATTTTGATAAGTTCGAAATAACACCCTATAAGGCCTGGGGCCTTCGCCAAAAAGAAGAGTTCAACCTCGATCGAACGACAATGGGTTACTATTTGGATAAGTTAGAAATAACACCCTTTAAGGCTAGGAGAACTTTGCCAAAAAGAAGAGTTCAACCTCTATCGAACGACGACGGGTGACTATTTCGATAAGTTCGAAATAACACCCTTTAAGGCCAGAGGCCTTCGCAAAAAATAAGAGTTCGACCTCGATCATACGACGACGGGTTACTATTTCGATAAGTTTTTGAAATAACACCCTTTAAGGCCAGGTGCCTTCGCCAAAAAGAAGAGTTCTACCTCGATCGAACGACGACGGGTTACTATTTCGATAAATGCGAAATAACACCCTGGAAGACCAGGGGCCTTCGCCAAAAAGAAGAGTTCTACCTCGATCGAACGACGATGGGTTACTACTTTGATAAGTTCCAAATAACACCCTTAAAGGCTAGGGGCCTTCGCCAAAAAGAAGAGTTTGACCTCGATCGAACGACGACAGGTTACTATTTCGATAAGTTTGAAATAACACATTTTAAGGTCAAGGGCCTTCGCCAAAAAGAAGAGTTCAACCTCGATCGAACGACGATGGATTACTATTTCGATATGTTCGAAATAACACCCTTTAAGGCCAGGGACCTTCGCCAAAAAGAAGAGTTCGACCTCGATCGAACGACAATGGGTTACTATTTCGATAAGTTAGAAATAACACCCTTTAAGGCTAGGGGAACTTCGCCAAAAAGAAGAGTTCAACCTCTATCGAACGACGACGGGTGACTATTTCGATAAGTTCGAAATAACACCCTTTAAAGCCAGAGGCCTTCGCCAAAAAGAAGAGTTCGACCTCGATCATACGACGACGGGTTACTATTTCGATAAGTTCGAAATAACACCCTTTAAGGCCAGGGGCCTTCGCCAAAAAGAAGAGTTCGACCTCGATCGAACGACGACGGGTTACTATTTCGATAAGTTCGAAATAACACCCTTTAAGGCTAGGGGAACTTCGCCAAAAAGAAGAGTTCAACCTCTATCAAACGACAACGGGTGACTATTTCGATAAGTTCGAAATAACACCCTTTAAGGCCAGAGGCCTTCGCCAAAAAGAAGAGTTCGACCTCGATCATATGACGACGGGTTACTATTTCGATAAGTTCGAAATAACACCCTTTAAGGCCAGGGGTCTTCGCCAAAACAAAGAGTTCGACCTCTATCGAACGACGACGGGTTACTATTTTGATATGTTCGAAATAATACCCTATAAGGCCAGGGGCCTTCGCCAAAAAGAAGAGTTCGACCTCGAGTGAACGACGATGGGTTACTATTTTGATAAGTTCGAAATAACACCCTTAAAGGCTAGGGGCCTTCGCCAAAACAAAGAGTTCGACCTCTATCGAACGACGACGGGTTACTATTTTGATATGTTCGAAATAATACCCTATAAGGCCAGGGGCCTTCGCCAAAAAGAAGAGTTCAACCTCGATCGAACGACAATGGGTTACTATTTCGATAAGTTCGAAATAACACCCTTTAAGGCTAGGGGAACTTCGCCAAAAAGAAGAGTTCAACCTCTATCAAACGACGACGGGTGACTATTTCGATAAGTTCGAAATAACACCCTTTAAGGCCAGAGGCCTTCACCAAAAAGAAGAGTTCGACCTCGATCATACGACGACGGGTTACTTTTTCGATAAGTTCGAAATAACACCCTTTAAGGCCAGGGGCCTTCGCAAAAAACAAGAGTTTGACCTCGATCGAACGACGACGGTAACTATTTCGATAAGTTCAAAATAACACCCTTTAAGGCCAGGGGCCTTCGCCAAAAAGAAGAATTCGACGTCGATCGAACGACGACGGTAACTATTTCGATAAGTTCAAAATAACACCCTTTAAGGCCAGGGGCCTTCGCCAAAACGAAGAGTTCGACCACTATCGAACGACGACGGGTTACTATTTTGATAAGTTTGAAATAACACCCTATAAGGCCAGGGGCCTTCTCCAAAAAGAAGAGTTCGACCTCGATCGAACGACAATGGGTTACTATTTCGATAAGTTAGAAATAACACCCCTTAAGGCTAGGAGAATTTCGCCAAAAAGAAGAGTTTAACCTCTATCAAACGACGACGGGTGACTATTTCGATAAGTTCGAAATAACACCCTTTAAGGCCAGAGGCCTTCGCCAAAAAGAAGAGTTCGACCTCGATCATATGACGACGGGTTACTATTTCGATAAGTTCGAAATAACACCCTTTAAGGCCAGGGGTCTTCGCCAAAAAGAAGAGTTCGACCTCGATCGAACGATGAGGGGTTACTATTTCGATAAGTTCGAAATAACACCCTTGAAGACCAGGGACCTTCGCCAAAAAGAAGAGTTCGACCTCGAGTGAACGACGATGGGTTACTATTTTGATAAGTTCGAAATAACACCCTTAAAGGCTAGGGGCCTTCGCCAAAATGAAGAGTTTGACCTCTATCGAACGACGATGGGTTACTATTTTGATATGTTCGAAATAATACCCTATAAGGCCAGGGGCCTTCGCCAAAAAGAAGAGTTCGACCTCGATCGAACGACAATGGATTACTATTTCGATAAGTTCGAAATAACACCCTTTAAGGCTAGGGGAACTTCGCCAAAAAGAAGAGTTCAACCTCTATCGAACGACGACGGGTGACTATTTCGATAAGTTCGAAATAACACCCTTTAAGGCCAGAGGCCTTCACCAAAAAGAAGAGTTCGACCTCGATCATACGACGACGGGTTACTATTTCGATAAGTTCGAAATAACACCCTTTAAGGCCAGGGGCCTTCACCAAAAACAAGAGTTTGACCTCGATCGAACGATAACGGGTTACTATTTCGATAAGTTCGGAATAACAACCTTTAAGGCCAGGGGAACTTTGCCAAAACGAAGAGTTCGACCACTATCGAACGACGACGGGTTACTATTTTGATAAGTTCGAAATAACACCCTATAAGGCCAGGGGCCTTCTCCAAAAAGAAGAGTTCGACCTCGATCGAACGACAATGGGTTACTATTTCGATAAGTTAGAAATAACACCCCTTAAGGCTAGGAGAACTTCGCCAAAAAGAAGAGTTTAACCTCTATCAAACGACGACGGGTGACTATTTCGATAAGTTCGAAATAACACCCTTTAAGGCCAGAGGCCTTCGCCAAAAAGAAGAGTTCGACCTCGATCATATGACGACGGGTTACTATTTCGATAAGTTCGAAATAACACCCTTTAAGGCTAGGGGTCTTCGCCAAAAAGAAGAGTTCGACCTCGATCGAACGACGAGGGGTTACTATTTCGATAAGTTCGAAATATCACCCTTGAAGACCAGGGGCCTTCGACAAAAAGAAGTGTTCGACCTCGAGTGAACGACGATGGGTTACTATTTTGATAAGTTCGAAATAACACCCTTAAAGGCTAGGGGCCTTCGCCAAAACGAAGAGTTCGACCTCTATCGAACGACGACGGGTTACTATTTTGATATGTTCGAAATAATACCCTATAAGGCCTGGGGCCTTCGCCAAAAAGAAGAGTTCGACCTCGATCGAACGACAATGGATTACTATTTCGATAAGTTCGAAATAACACCCTTTAAGGCTAGGGGAACTTCGCCAAAAAGAAGAGTTCAACCTCTATCGAACGACGACGGGTGACTATTTCGATAAGTTCGAAATAACACCCTTTAAGGCCAGAGGCCTTCACCAAAAAGAAGAGTTTGACCTTGATCATACGACAACGGGTTACTATTTCGATAAGTTCGAAATAACACCCTTTAAGGCCAGGGGCCTTCGCCAAAAACAAGAGTTTGACCTCGATCGAACGACAACGGGTTACTATTTCGATAAGTTCGGAATAACACCCTTTAAGGCCAGGGGAACTTCGCCAAAACGAAGTGTTCGACCACTATCGAACGATGACGGGTTACTATTTTGATAAGTTCGAAATAACACCCTATAAGGCCAGGGGCCTTCTCCAAAAATAAGAGTTCGACCTCGATCGAACGACAGTGGGTTACTATTTCGATAAGTTAGAAATAACACCCCTTAAGGCTAGGAGAACTTCGCCAAAAAGAAGAGTTTAACCTCTATCAAACGACGACGGGTGACTATTTCGATAAGTTCGAAATAACACCCTTTAAGGCCAGAGGCCTTCGCCAAAAAGAAGAGTTCGACCTCGATCATATGACGACGGGTTACTATTTCGATAAGTTCGAAATAACACCCTTTAAGGCCAGGGGTCTTCGCCAAAAGAAGAGTTCGACCTCGATCGAACGACGAGGGGTTACTATTTCGATAAGTTCGAAATAACACCCTTGAAGACCAGGGGCCTTCGCCAAAAAGAAGAGTTCGACCTCGAGTGAACGACGATGGGTTACTATTTTGATAAGTTCGAAATAACACCCTTAAAGGCTAGGGGCCTTCGCCAAAACGAAAAGTTCGACCTCTATCGAACGACGACGGGTTACTATTTTGATATGTTCGAAATAATACCCTATAAGGCCAGGGGCCTTCGCCAAAAAGAAGAGTTCGACCTCGATCGAACGACAATGGATTACTATTTCGATAAGTTCGAAATAACACCCTTTAAGGCTAGGGGAACTTCGCCAAAAAGAAGAGTTCAACCTCTATCGAACGACGACGGGTTACTATTTCGATAAGTTCGAAATAACACCCTTTAAGGCCAAGGGCCTTCGCCAAAAAGAAGAGTTCGACGTCGATCGAACGACGACGGTAACTATTTCGATAAGTTCAAAATAACACCCTTTAAGGCAAGGGGCCTTCGCCAAAACGAAGAGTTCGACCTCTATCGAACGACGACGGGTTACTATTTTGATAAGTTCGAAATAACACCCTTAAAGGCTAGGGGCCTTCGCCAAAACGAAGAGTTCGAGCTCTATCGAACGACGACGGGTTACTATTTTGATATGTTTGAAATAATACCCTATAAGGCCAGGGGCCTTCGCCAAAAAGAAGAGTTCGACCTCGATCGAACGACAATGGATTACTATTTCGATAAGTTCGAAGTAACACCCTTTAAGGCTAGGGGAACTTCGCCAAAAAGAAGAGTTCAACCTCTATAGAACGACGACGGGTGACTATTTCGATAAGTTTGAAATAACACCCTTTAAGGCCAGAGGCCTTCACCAAAAAGAAGAGTTCGACCTCGATCATACGACGACGGGTTACTATTTCGATAAGTTCGAAATAACACCCTGTAAGGCCAGGGGCCTTCGCCAAAAACAAGAGTTTGACCTCGATCGAACGACAACGGGTTACTATTTCGATAAGTTCGGAATAACACCCTTTAAGGCTAGGGGAACTTCGCCAAAAAGAAGAGTTCAACCTCTATCGAACGACGACGGGTGACTATTTCGATAAGTTCGAAATAGCACCCTTTAAGGCCAGAGGCCTTCGCCAAAAAGAAGAGTTCGACCTCGATCATACGACGACGGGTTACTATTTCGATAAGTTCGAAATAACACCCTTTAAGGCCAAGTGCCTTCGCCAAAAAGAAGAGTTCTACCTCGATCGAACGACGACGGGTTACTATTTCGATAAGTGCGAAATAACACCCTGGAAGACCAGGGGCCTTCGCCAAAAAGAAGAGTTCGACCTCGATCGAACGACGATGGGTTACTACTTTGATAAGTTCGAAATAACACCCTTAAAGGCTAGGGGCCTTCGCCAAAAAGAAGAGTTCGACCTCGATCGAACGACGACGGGTTACTATTTCGATAAGTTTGAAATAACACATTTTAAGGTCAAGGGCCTTCGCCAAAAAGAAGAGTTCAACCTCGATCGAACGACGATGGATTACTATTTCGATATGTTCGAAATAACACCCTTTAAGGCCAGGGACCTTCGCCAAAAAGAAGAGTTCGACCTCGATCGAACGACAATGGGTTACTATTTCGATAAGTTAGAAACAACACCCTTTAAGGCTAGGGGAACTTTGCCAAAAAGAAGAGTTCAACCTCTATCGAACGACGACGGGTGACTATTTCGATAAGTTCGAAATAACACCCTTTAAAGCCAGAGGCCTTCGCCAAAAAGAAGAGTTTGACCTCGATCATACGACGACGGGTTACTATTTCGATAAGTTCGAAATAACACCCTTTAAGGCCAAGGGCCTTCGCCAAAAAGAAGAGTTCTACCTCGATCGAACGACGACGGGTTACTATTTCGATAAGTGCGAAATAACACCCTGGAAGACCAGGGGCCTTCGCCAAAAAGAAGAGTTCGACCTCGATCGAACGACGATGGGTTACTACTTTGATAAGTTCGAAATAACACCCTTAAAGGCTAGGGGCCTTCGCCAAAAAGAAGAGTTCGACCTCGATCGAACGACGACGGGTTACTATTTCGATAAGTTTGAAATAACACATTTTAAGGTCAAGGGCCTTCGCCAAATAGAAGAGTTCAACCTCGATCGAACGACGATGGATTACTATTTCGATATGTTCGAAATAACACCCTTTAAGGCCAGGGACCTTCGCCAAAAAGAAGAGTTCGACCTCGATCGAACGACAATGGGTTACTATTTCGATAAGTTAGAAATAACACATTTTAAGGCCAAGGGCCTTCGCCAAAAAGAAGAGTTCAACCTCTATCGAACGACGACGGGTGACTATTTCGATAAGTTCGAAATAACACCCTTTAAGGCCAGAGGACTTCGCCAAAAAGAAGAGTTCGACCTCGATCATACGACGACGGGTTACTATTTCGATAAGTTCGAAATAACATCCTTTAAGGCCAGGGGCCTCCACCAAAAAGAAGAGTTCGACCTCGATCGAACGATGACGGGTTACTATTTCGATTAGTTCGAAATAACACACTTGAAGGCCAGGGGCCTTCCCCAAAAAGAAGAGTTCGACCTCGATCGAACGATGACGAGTTACTATTTCAATAAATTCGATATAACACCCTTTAAGACCAGGGGCCTTCGCCAAAAAGAGGAGTTCAACCTCGATCGAACGACGACGGGTTACTATTTCGATAAGTTCGAAATAACACCTTTTAAGGCCAGGGGCCTTCGCCAAAAAGAAGAGTTCTACCTCGATCGAACGACGACGGGTTACTATTTTTATAAGTTCGAAATAACACCCTTGAAGACCAGGGGCCTTCCCCAAAAAGAAGAGTTCGACCTCGATCATACGACGACGGGTTACTATTTTGATAAGTTCGAAATAACACCCTTTAAGGCTAGGGGCCTCCGCCAAAAAGAAGAGTTCGACCTCGATCGAACGATGACGGGTTACTATTTCGATTAGTTCGAAATAACACCCTTGAAGGCCAGGGGCCTTCGCCAAAAAGAAGAGTTCAACCTCGATCGAACGATGATGGGTTACTATTTTGATAAGTTCGAAATAACACCCTATAAGGCCAGGGGCTTTCGCCAAAAAGAAGCGTTCGACCTCGATAGAATGACGACGAGTTACTATTTTGATAAGTTCGAAATAACACCCTTTAAGGCCAGGGGCCTTCGCCAAAAAGAAGAGTTCGGCCTCGATCGAACGACGATGGCTTACTATTTTGATAAGTTCGAAATAACACCCTTTAAGGCCAGGGGCCTTCGCCAAAAGAAGAGTTCGACCTCGATCGAACGACAACAGGTTACTCTTTCGATAAGTTCAAAATAACACCATGTAAGGCCATGGGCCTTCGCCAAAAAGAAGAGTTCAACCTCGATCGAACGACGATGGATTACTATTTCGATATGTTCGAAATAACACCCTTTAAGGCCAGGGACCTTCGCCAAAAAGAAGAGTTCGACCTCGATCGAACGACAATGGGTTACTATTTCGATAAGTTAGAAATAACACCCTTTAAGGCTAGGGGAACTTCGCCAAAAAGAAGAGTTCAACCTCTATCGAACGACGACGGGTGACTATTTCGATAAGTTCGAAATAACAGCCTTTAAAGCCAGAGGCCTTCGCCAAAAAGAAGAGTTCGACCTCGATCATACGACGACGGGTTACTATTTCGATAAGTTCGAAATAACACCCTTTAAGGCCAAGGGCCTTCGCCAAAAAGAAGAGTTCTACCTCGATCGAACGACGACGGGTTACTATTTTGATAAGTTCGAAATAACACACTTGAAGACCAGGGGCCTTCGCCAAAAAGAAGAGTTCGACCTCGATCGAACGACGATGGGGTACTACTTTGATATGTTCGAAATAACACCCTTAAAGGCTAGGGGCCTTCGCCAAAAAGAAGAGTTCGACCTCGATCGAACGATGACGAGTTACTATTTCGATAACTTTGATATAACACATTTTAAGGCCAAGGGCCTTCGCCAAAAAGAAGAGTTCAACCTCTATCGAACGACGACGGGTGACTATTTCGATAAGTTCGAAATAACACCCTTTAAGGCCAGAGGCCTTCGCCAAAAAGAAGAGTTCGACCTCGATCATACGACGACGGGTTACTATTTCGATAAGTTCGAAATAACACCCTTTAAGGCCAAGGTGCCTTCGCCAAAAAGAAGAGTTCTACCTCGATCGAACGACGACGGGTTACTATTTCGATAAGTGCGAAATAACACCCTGGAAGACCAGGGGCCTTCGCCAAAAAGAAGAGTTCGACCTCGATCGAACGACGATGGGTTACTACTTTGATAAGTTCGAAATAACACCCTTAAAGGCTAGGGGCCTTCGCCAAAAAGAAGAGTTCGACCTCGATCGAACGACGACGGGTTACTATTTCGATAAGTTTGAAATAACACATTTTAAGGTCAAGGGCCTTCACCAAAAAGAAGAGTTCAACCTCGATCGAACGACGATGGATTACTATTTCGATATGTTCGAAATAACACCCTTGAAGGCCAGGGGCCTTCGCCAAAAAGAAGAGTTCAACCTCTATCGAACGACGACGGGTGACTATTTCGATAAGTTCGAAATAACACCCTTTAAGGCCAGAGGCCTTCACCAAAAAGAAGAGTTCGACCTCGATCATACGACGACGGGTTACTATTTCGATAAGTTCGAAATAACACCCTTTAAGGCCAGGGGCCTTCGCCAAAAACAAGAGTTTGACCTCGATTGAACGACAACGGGTTACTATTTCGATAAGTTCGAAATAACACTCTTTAAGGCCAGGGGCCTTCGCCAAAAAGAAGAATTCGACGTCGATCGAACGACGACGGTAACTATTTCGATAAGTTCAAAATAACACCCTTTAAGGCCAGGGGCCTTCGCCAAAACGAAGAGTTCGACCACTATCGAACGACGACGGGTTACTATTTTGATAAGTTCGAAATAACACCCTATAAGGCTAGGGGCCTTCTCCAAAAAGAAGAGTTCAACCTCGATCGAACGACGATGGATTACTATTTCGATATGTTCGAAATAACACCCTTTAAGGCCAGGGACCTTCGCCAAAAAGAAGAGTTCGACCTCGATCGAACGACAATGGGTTACTATTTCGATAAGTTAGAAATAACACCCTTTAAGGCTAGGGGAACTTCGCCAAAAGAAGAGTTCAACCTCTATCGAACGACGACGGGTGACTATTTCGATAAGTTCGAAATAACACCCTTTAAAGCCAGAGGCCTTCGCCAAAAAGAAAAGTTCGACCTCGATCATACGACGACGGGTTACTATTTCGATAAGTTCGAAATAACACCCTTTAAGGCCAAGGGCCTTCGCCAAAAAGAAGAGTTCTACCTCGATCGAACGACGACGGGTTACTATTTCGATAAGTTCGAAATAACACACTTGAAGACCAGGGGCCTTCACCAAAAAGAAGAGTTCGACCTCGATCGAACGACGATGGGGTACTACTTTGATAAGTTCGAAATAACACCCTTAAAGGCTAGGGGCCTTCGCCAAAAAGAAGAGTTCGACCTCGATCGAACGATGACGAGTTACTATTTCGATAACTTTGATATAACACATTTTAAGGCCAAGGGCCTTCGCCAAAAAGAAGAGTTCAACCTCTATCGAACGACGACGGGTGACTATTTCGATAAGTTCAAAATAACACCCTTTAAGGCCAGAGGACTTCGCCAAAAAGAAGAGTTCGACCTCGATCATACGACGACGGGTTACTATTTCGATAAGTTCGAAATAACATCCTTTAAGGCCAGGGGCCTCCACCAAAAAGAAGAGTTCGACCTCGATCGAACGATGACGGGTTACTATTTCGATTAGTTCGAAATAACACACTTGAAGGCCAGGGGCCTTCGCCAAAAAGAAGAGTTCGACCTCGATCGAACGATGACGAGTTACTATTTCAATAAATTCGATATAACACCCTTTAAGACCAGGGGCCTTCGCCAAAAAGAGGAGTTCAACCTCGATCGAACGACGACGGGTTACTATTTCGATAAGTTCGAAATAACACCTTTTAAGGCCAGGGGCCTTCGCCAAAAAGAAGAGTTCTACCTCGATCGAACGACGACGGGTTACTATTTCTATAAGTTCGAAATAACACCCTTGAAGACCAGGGGCCTTCGCCAAAAAGAAGAGTTCGGCCTCGATCATACGACGATGGGTTACTATTTTGATAAGTTCAAAATAACACCCTTTAAGGCTAGGGGCCTCCGCCAAAAAGAAGAGTTCGACCTCGATCGAACGATGACGGGTTACTATTTCGATTAGTTCGAAATAACACCCTTGAAGGCCAGGGGCCTTCGCCAAAAAGAAGAGTTCAACCTCGATCGAACGATGATGGGTTACTATTTTGATAAGTTCGAAATAACACCCTATAAGGCTAGGGGCTTTCGCCAAAAAGAAGCGTTCGACCTCGATAGAATGACGACGAGTTACTATTTTGATAAGTTCGAAATAACACCCTTTAAGGCCAGGGGCCTTCGCCAAAAAGAAGAGTTCGGCCTCGATCGAACGACGATGGCTTACTATTTCGATAAGTTCGAAATAACACCCTTTAAGGCCAAGGGCCTTCGCCAAAAAGAAGAGTTCGACCTCGATCGAACGACAACAGGTTACTCTTTCGATAAGTTCAAAATAACACCATGTAAGGCCATGGGCCTTCGCCAAAAAGAAGTGTCTCACCTCGATCGAACGGCGATGGATTACTATTTCGATACGTTCGAAATAACACCCTTTAAGGCCAATGGCCTTCGCAAAAAAAAACAGTTCGATCTCGATCGAACGATAACGGGTTACTATTTCGATAAATTCAAAATAACACCCTTTAAGGCCAGGGGTCTTCGCCAAAAACAAGAGTTCAACCTCGATCGAACGACGACGGATTACTATTTTGATAAATTCGAAAAAACACCCTTGAAGGCCAGGGGCCTTCGCCAAAAAGAAGAGTTCGACCTAGATCGAACGACGACGGTTATTATTATGATAAGTTCGAAATAACACCCTTGAAGGTCAGGGGACTTCGCCAAAAAGAAGAATTCGACCTCGATCGAACGATGATGGGTTACTATTTTGATAAGTTTGAAATAACACCCTGTAAGGCCAGGGGCCTTCGCCAAAAAGAAGAGTTTGACCTCGATCGAACGACGACAGGTTACTCTTTAGATAAGTTCGAAATAACACCCTTGAAGGCTAGGGGCCTTCGCCAAAAAGAAGAGTTCGACCTCGATCGAACGACGATGGATTACTATTCCGATATGTTCGAAATAATACCCTTTAAGGCCAAGGGCCTTCGCAAAAAGGAAGAGTTCAACCTCTATCGAACGACGACGGGTGACTATTTCGATAAGTTCGAAATAACACCCTTTAAGGCCAGAGGACTTCGCCAAAAAGAAGAGTTCGACCTCGATCATACGACGACGGGTTACTATTTCGATAAGTTCGAAATAACACCCTTTATGGCGAGGGGCCTCCGCCAAAAAGAAGAGTTCGACCTCGATCAAACGACGACGGGTTACTATTTCGATAAGTTCGAAATAACACCCTTGAAGGCCAGGGGCCTTCGCCAAAAAGAAGAGTTCGACCTCGATCGAACGACGATGGGTTACTATTTTGATAAGTTCGAAATAACACCCTTAAAGGCTAGGGGCCTTCGCCAAAAAGAAGAGTTCGACCTCGATCGAACGATGACGAGTTACTATTTCGATAAATTCGAAATAACACCCTTTAAGACCAGGGGCCTTCGCCAAAAAGAGGAGTTCGACCTCGATCGAACGACAACGGGTTAATATTTTGTTAAGTTCGAAATAACACCATATAAGGCCAGGGGCCTTCGCCAAAAAGAAGTGTTCGACTTCGATAGAATGACGACGAGTTAGTATTTTGATAGGTTCGAAATAACACCCTTTAAGGCCAGGGGCCTTCGCCAAAAAGAAGAGTTCGACCTCGATCGAACGACGATGGTTTACTTTTTCGATAAGTTCGAAATAACACCGTTGAAGGCCAGGGGCCTTCACCAATAAGAAGAGTTCGCCCTCGATAGAATTATGACAGGTGACTATTTCGATAAGTTCGAAATAACACCCTTAAAGGCCAGGGGCTTTCGCCAAAAAGAAGAGTTCGACCTCAATCGAACGACGACGGTTATTATTACGATAAGTTCGAAATAACACCCTTGAAGGCCAGGGGCCTTCGCCAAAAAGAAGAATTCGACCTCGATCGAACAACGATGGGTTACTATTTGGTTAAGTTTGAAATAACACATTTTAAGGTCAAGGGCCTTCGCCAAAAAGAAGAGTTCAACCTCGATCGAACGACGATGGATTACTATTTCGATATGTTCGAAATAACACCCTTTAAGGCTAGGGACCTTCGCCAAAAAGAAGAGTTCGACCTCGATCGAACGACAATGGGTTACTATTTTGATAAGTTCGAAATAACACCTTTAAAGGATAGGGGCCTTCGCCAAAAAGAAGAGTTCAACCTCGATCGAACGATGATGGGTTACTATTTTGGTAAGTTCGAATTACCACCCTTAAAGGATAGGGGCCTTCGCCAAAAAGAAGAGTTCGACCTCGATCATACGACGACGGGTTACTATTTCGATAAGTTCGAAATAACACCCTTTAAGGCCAAGGGCCTTCGCCAAAATGAAGAGTTCTACCTCGATCGAACGACGACGGGTTACTATATCGATAAGTTCGAAATAACACACTTGAAGACCAGGGGCCTTCGCCAAAAAGAAGAGTTCGACCTCGATCGAACGACGATGGGGTACTACTTTGATAAGTTCGAAATAACACCCTTAAAGGCTAGAGGCCTTCGCCAAAAAGAAGAGTTCGACCTCGATCGAACGATGACGAGTTACTATTTCGATAACTTTGATATAACACATTTTAAGGCCAAGGGCCTTCGCCAAAAAGAAGAGTTCAACCTCTATCGAACGACGACGGGTGACTATTTCGATAAGTTCGAAATAACACCCTTTAAGGCCAGAGGACTTCGCCAAAAAGAAGAGTTCGACCTCGATCATACGACGACGGGTTACTATTTCGATAAGTTCGAAATAACACCCTTTAAGGCCAGGGGCCTCCACCAAAAAGAAGAGTTCGACCTCGATCGAACGATGACGGGTTACTATTTCGATTAGTTCGAAATAACACCCTTGAAGGCCAGGGGCCTTCGCCAAAAAGAAGGGTTCAACCTCGATCGAACGATGATCGGTTTCTATTTTGATAAGTTCGAAATAACACCCATAAAGTGTAGGGGCCTTCGCCAAAAAGAAGAGTTCGACCTCGATCGAATGATGACGAGTTACTATTTCGATAAATTCGATATAACACCCTTTAAGACCAGGGGCCTTCGCCAAAAAGAGGAGTTCGACCTCGATCGAACGACGACGGGTTACTATTTCGATAAGTTTGAAATAACATTCTTTAAGGCCAGGGGCCTTCGCCAAAAAGAAGAGTTCTACCTCGATCGAACGACGACGGGTTACTATTTCGATAAGTTCGAAATAACACCCTTGAAGACCAGGGGCCTTCGCCAAAAAGAAGAGTTCGACCTCGATCATACGACGACGGGTTACTATTTCGATAAGTTCGAAATAACACCCTTTAAGGACAGGGGCCTCCGCCAAAAAGAAGAGTTCGACCTCGATCGAACGATGACGGGTTACTATTTCGATTAGTTCGAAATAACACCCTTGAAGGCCAGGGGCCTTCGCCAAAAAGAAGAGTTCAACCTCGATCGAACGATGATGGGTTACTATTTTGATAAGTTCGAAATAACACCCTATAAGGCCAGGGGCCTTCGCCAAAAAGAAACGTTCGACCTCGATAGAATGACGACGAGTTACTATTTTGATAAGTTCGAAATAACACCCTTTAAGGCCAGGGGCCTTCGCCAAAAAGAAGAGTTCGGCCTCGATCGAACGACGATGGCTTACTATTTCTATAAGTTCGAAATAACACCCTTTAAGGCCAGGGGCCTTCGCCAAAAAGAAGAGTTCTACCTCGATCGAACGACAACAGGTTACTCTTTCGATAAGTTCAAAATAACACCATGTAAGGCCATGGGCCTTCGCCAAAAAGAAGTGTCTCACCTCGATCGAACGGCGATGGATTACTATTTCGATACGTTCGAAATAACACCCTTTAAGGCCAATGGCCTTCGCAAAAAAAGAGTTCGATCTCGATCGAACGATAACGGGTTACTATTTCGATAAATTCGAAATAACACCCTTTAAGGCCAGGGGTCTTCGCCAAAAACAAGAGTTCAACCTCGATCGAACGACGACGGGTTACTATTTTGATAAATTCGAAAAAACACCTTTGAAGGCCAGGGGCCTTCGCCAAAAAGAAGAGTTCGACCTAGATCGAATGACAAGGGTTATTATTATGATAAGTTCGAAATAACACCCTTGAAGGTCAGGGGCCTTCGCCAAAAAGAAGAATTCGACCTCGATCGAACCATGATGGGTTACTATTTTGATAAGTTTGAAATAACACCCTGTAAGGCCAGGGGCCTTCGCCAAAAAGAAGAATTCGACCTCGATCGAACGACGACAGGTTACTCTTTAGATAAGTTCAAAATAACACCCTTGAAGGCTAGGGGCCTTCGCCAAAAGAAGAGTTCGACCTCGATCGAACGACGATGGATTACTATTCCGATATGTTCGAAATAACACCCTTTAAGGCCAAGGGCCTACGCAAAAAGGAAGAGTTCAACCTCTATCGAACGACGATGGGTGACTATTTCGATAAGTTCGAAATAACACCCTTTAAGGCCAGAGGACTTCGCCAAAAAGAAGAGTTCGACCTCGATCATACGACGACGGGTTACTATTTCGATAAGTTCGAAATAACACCCTTGAAGACCAGGGGCCTTCGCCAAAAAGAAGAGTTCGACCTCGATCATACGACGACGGGTTACTATTTCGATAAGTTCGAAATAACACCCTTTAAGGACAGGGGCCTCCGCCAAAAAGAAGAGTTCGACCTCGATCGAATGATGACGGGTTACTATTTCGATTAGTTCGAAATAACACCCTTGAAGGCCAGGGGCCTTCGCCAAAAAGAAGAGTTCAACCTCGATCGAACGATGATGGGTTACTATTTTGATAAGTTCGAAATAACACCCTATAAGGCCAGGGGCCTTCGCCAAAAAGAAGCGTTCGACCTCGATAGAATGACGACGAGTTACTATTGTGATAAGTTCGAAATAACACCCTTTAAGGCCAGGGGCCTTCGCCAAAAAGAAGAGTTCGGCCTCGATCGAACGACGATGGCTTACTATTTCGATAAGTTCGAAATAACACCCTTTAAGGACAGGGGCCTTCGCAAAAAAGAAGAGTTCGACCTCGATCGAACGACAACAGGTTACTCTTTCGATAAGTTCAAAATAACACCATGTAAGGCCATGGGCCTTCGCCAAAAAGAAGTGTCTCACCTCGATCGAACGGCGATGGATTACTATTTCGATACGTTTGAAATAACACCCTTTAAGGCCAATGGCCTTCGCAAAAAAAAAGAGTTCGATCTCGATCGAACGATAACGGGTTACTATTTCGATAAATTCGAAATAACACCCTTTAAGGCCAGGGGCCTTCGCCAAAAACAAGAGTTCAACCTCGATCGAACGACGGCGGTTATTATTATGATAAGTTCGAAATAACACCCTTGAAGGTCAGGGGCCTTCGCCAAAAAGAAGAATTTGACCTCGATCGAACGATGATGGGTTACTATTTTGATAAGTTTGAAATAACACCATGTAAGGCCAGAGGCCTTCGCCAAAAAGAAGAATTCGACCTCGATCGAACGACGACAGGTTACTCTTTAGATAAGTTCGAAATAACACCCTTGAAGGCTAGGGGCCTTCGCCAAAAGAAGAGTTCGACCTCGATCGAACGACGATGGATTACTATTCCGATATGTTCGAAATAACACCCTTTAAGGCGAAGGGCCTTCGCAAAAAGGAAGAGTTCAACCTCTATCGAACGACGACGGGTGACTATTTCGATAAGTTCGAAATAACACCCTTTAAGGCTAGAGGACTTCGCCAAAAAGAAGAGTTCGACCTCGATCATACGACGACGGGTTACTATTTCGATAAGTTCGAAATAACACCCTTGAAGACCAGGGGCCTTCGCCAAAAAGAAGAGTTCGACCTCGATCATACGACGACGGGTTACTATTTCGATAAGTTCGAAATAACACCCTTTAAGGACAGGGGCCTCCGCCAAAAAGAAGAGTTCGACCTCGATAGAACGATGACGGGTTACTATTTCGATTAGTTCGAAATAACACCCTTGAAGGCCAGGGGCCTTCGCCAAAAAGAAGAGTTCAACCTCGATCGAACGATGATGGGTTACTATTTTGATAAGTTCGAAATAACACCCTATAAGACCAGGGGCCTTCGCCAAAAAGAAGCGTTCGACCTCGATAGAATGACGACGAGTTACTATTTTGATAAGTTCGAAATAACACCCTTTAAGGCCAGGGGCCTTCGCCAAAAAGAAGAGTTCGGCCTCGATCGAACGACGATGGCTTACTATTTCGATAAGTTCGAAATAACACCCTTTAAGGCCAGGGGCCTTCGCCAAAAGAAGAGTTCGACCTCGATCGAACGACAACAGGTTACTCTTTCGATAAGTTCAAAATAACACCATGTAAGGCCATGGGCCTTCGCCAAAAAGAAGTGTCTCACCTCGATCGAACGGCGATGGATTACTATTTCGATACGTTCGAAATAACACCCTTTAAGGCCAATGGCCTTCGCAAAAAAAAGAGTTCGATCTCGATCGAACGATAACGGGTTACTATTTCGATAAATTCGAAATAACACCCTTTAAGGCCAGGGGTCTTCGCCAAAAACAAGAGTTCAACCTCGATCGAACGACGACGGGTTACTGTTTTGATAAATTCGAAAAAACACCTTTGATGGCCAGGGGCCTTCGCCAAAAAGAAGAGTTCGACCTATATCGAATGACGACGGTTATTATTATGATAAGTTCGAAATAACACCCTTGAAGGTCAGGGGCCTTCGTCAAAAAGAAGAATTCGACCTCGATCGAACGATGATGGGTTACTATTTTGATAAGTTTGAAATAACACCCTGTAAGGCCAGGGGCCTTCGCCAAAAAGAAGAATTCGACCTCGATCGAACGACGACAGGTTACTCTTTAGATAAGTTCGAAATAACACCCTTGAAGGCTAGGGGCCTTCGCCAAAAAGAAGAGTTCGACCTCGATCGAACGACGATGGATTACTATTCCGATATGTTCGAAATAACACCCTTTAAGGCCAAGGGCCTTCGCAAAAAGGAAGAGTTCAACCTCTATCGAACGACGACGGGTGACTATTTCGATAAGTTCGAAATAACACCCTTTAAGGCCAGAGGACTTCGCCAAAAAGAAGAGTTCGACCTCGATCATACGACGACGGGTTACTATTTCGATAAGTTCGAAATAACACCCTTGAAGACCAGGGGCCTTCGCCAAAAAGAAGAGTTCGACCTCGATCATACGACGACGGGTTACTATTTCGATAAGTTCGAAATAACACCCTTTAAGGACAGGGGCCTCCGCCAAAAAGAAGAGTTCGACCTCGATCGAACGATGATGGGTTACTATTTCGATTAGTTCGAAATAACACCCTTGAAGGCCAGGTGCCTTCGCCAAAAAGATGAGTTCAACCTCGATCGAACGATGATGGGTTACTATTTTGATAAGTTCGAAATAACACCCTATAAGGCCA
Organism: Nicotiana sylvestris; assembly: GCF_000393655.2. NCBI lineage: Eukaryota > Viridiplantae > Streptophyta > Magnoliopsida > Solanales > Solanaceae > Nicotiana > Nicotiana sylvestris. The sequence continues at coordinate 131,251,114 of NC_091062.1, read as the reverse complement.
GGGGCCTTCGCCAAAAAGAAGCGTTCGACCTCGATAGAATGACGACGAGTTACTATTTTGATAAGTTCGAAATAACACCCTTTAAGTCCAGGGGCCTTCGCCAAAAAGAAGAGTTCGGCCTCGATCGAACGACGATGGCTTACTATTTCGATAAGTTCGAAATAACACCCTTTAAGGCCAGGGGCCTTCGCCAAAAAGAAGAGTTCTACCTCGATCGAACGACAACAGGTTACTCTTTCGATAAGTTCGAAATAACACCGTTGAAGGCCATGGGCCTTCGCCAAAAAGAAGAGTTCGCCCTCGATAGAATTATGGCAGGTGACTATTTCGATAAGTTCGAAATAACACCCTTAAAGGCCATGGGCTTTCGCCAAAAAGAAGAGTTCGACCTCAATCGAACGACGACGGTTATTATTACGATAAGTTCGAAATAACACCCTTGAAGGCCAGGGGCCTTCGCCAAAAAGAAGAATTCGACCTCGATCGAACGACGATGGGTTACTATTTTGATAAGTTCGAAATAACACCCTTTAAGGCCAGGGGCCTTCGCCAAAAAGAAGAATTCGACGTCGATCGAACGACGATGGTAACTATTTCGATAAGTTCAAAATAACACCCTTTAAGGCCAGGGGCCTTCGCCAAAACGAAGAGTTCGACCACTATCGAACGACGACGGGTTACTATTTTGATATGTTCGAAATAACACCTTATAAGGCCAGGGGCCTTCTCCAAAAAGAAGAGTTCGACCTCGATCGAACGACAATGGGTTACTATTTCGATAAGTTAGAAATAACACCCCTTAAAGCTAGGGGAACTTCGCCAAAAAGAAGAGTTCAACCTCTATCGAACGACGACGGGTGACTATTTCGATAAGTTCGAAATAACACCCTTTAAGGCTAGAGGCATTCGCCAAAAAGAAGAGTTCGACCTCGATCATACGACGACGGGTTACTATTTCGATAAGTTCGAAATAACACCCTTTAAGGCCAGGGGTCTTCGCCAAAAAGAAGAGTTCGACCTCGATCGAACGACGATGGGTTACTATTTCGATAAGTTCGAAATAACACCCTTAAAGACCAGGGGCCTTCGCCAAAAAGAAGAGTTCGACCTTGAGCGAACGACGATGGGTTACTATTTTGATAAGTTCGAAATAACACCCATAAAGGCTAGGGGCCTTCGCCAAAACGAAGAGTTCGACCTCTATCGAACGACGACGGGTTACTATTTTGATATGTTCGAAATTTACCCTATAAGGCCAGGGGCCTTCGCCAAAAAGAAGAGTTCGACCTCGATCGAACGACAATGGGTTACTATTTCGATAAGTTCGAAATAACACCCTATAAGGCTAGGGGAACTTCGCCAAAAAGAAGAGTTCAACCTCTATCGAACGACGACGGGTGACTTTTTCGATAAGTTCGAAATAACACCCTTTAAGGCCAGAGGCCTTCGCCAAAAAGAAGAGTTCGACCTCGATCATACGACGACGGGTTACTATTTCAATAAGTTTGAAATAAAACCCTTTAAGGCCAGGGGCCTTCGCCAAAAAGAAGAGTTTGACCTCGATCGAACGACAACGGGTTACTATTTCGATAAGTTCGGAATAACACCCTTTAAGGCTAGGGGAACTTCGCCAAAAAGAAGAGTTCAACCTCTATCGAACGACGATGGGTTACTATTTCGATAAGTTCGAAATAACACCCTTTAAGCCCAAGGGCCTTCGCCAAAAAGAAGAGTTCGACGTCGATCGAACGACGACGGTAACTATTTCGATAAGTTCAAAATAACACCCTTTAAGGCCAGGGGCCTTCGCCAAAACGAAGAGTTCGACCTCTATCGAACGATGACGGGTTACTATTTTGATAAGTTCGAAATAACACCCTATAAGGACAGGGGCCTTCGCCAAAAAGAAGAGTTCGACCTCGATCGAACGACAATGGGTTACTATTTCGATAAGTTAGAAATAACACCCTTTAAGGCTAGGAGAACTTCGCCAAAAAGAAGAGTTCAACCTCTATCCAACGACGAAGGGTGACTATTTCGATAAGTTTGAAATAACACCCTTTGAGGCCAGAGGTCTTCCCCAAAAAGAAGAGTTCGACCTCGATCAAACGACGACGGGTTACTACTTTGATAAGTTCGAAATAACACCCTTAAAGGCTAGGGGCCTTCGCCTAAAAGAAGAGTTCAACCTCGATCGAACGACGACGGGTTACTATTTCGATAAGTTTGAAGTAACACATTTTAAGGCCAAGGTCCTTCGCCAAAAAGAAGAGTTCAACCTCGATCGAACGACGATGGATTACTATTTCGATATGTTCGAAATAACACCCTTTAAGGCCAGGGACCTTCGCCAAAAAGAAGAGTTCGACCTCGATCGAACGACAATGGGTTACTATTTCGATAAGTTAGAAATAACACCCTTTAAGGCTAGGGGAACTTCGCCAAAAGAAGAGTTCAACCTCTATCGAACGACGACGGGTGACTATTTCGATAAGTTCGAAATAACACCCTTTAAAGCCAGAGGCCTTCGCCAAAAAGAAGAGTTCTACCTCGATCGAACGACGACGGGTTACTATTTCGATAAGTTAGAAATAACACCCTTTAAGGCTAGGGGAACTTCGCCAAAAAGAAGAGTTCAACCTCTATCAAACGACGACGGGTTACTATTTCGATAAGTTCGAAATAACACCCTTTAAGGCCAAGGGCCTTCGCCAAAAAGAAGAGTTCGACGTCGATCGAACGACGACGGTAACTATTTCGATAAGTTCAAAATAACACCCTTTAAGGCCAGGGGCCTTCGCCAAAACGAAGAGTTCGACCTCTATCGAACGACGACGGGTTACTATTTTGATAAGTTCGAAATAACACCCTATAAGGATAGGGGCCTTCGCCAAAAAGAAGAGTTCGACCTTGAGCGAACGACGATGGGTTACTATTTTGATAAGTTCGAAATAACACCCTTAAAGGCTAGGGGCCTTCGCCAAAATGAAGAGTTCGACCTCTATCGAACGACGACGGGTTACTATTTTGATATGTTCGAAATTTACCCTATAAGGCCAGGGGCCTTCGCCAAAAAGAAGAGTTCGACCTCGATCGAACGACAATGGGTTACTATTTCGATAAGTTCGAAATAACACCCTATAAGGCTAGGGGAACTTCGCCAAAAAGAAGAGTTCAACCTCTATCGAACGACGACGGGTGACTATTTCGATAAGTTCGAAATAACACCCTTTAAGGCCAGAGGCCTTCGCCAAAAAGAAGAGTTCGACCTCGATCATACGACGACGGGTTACTATTTCAATAAGTTTGAAATAAAACCCTTTAAGGCCAGGGGCCTTCGCCAAAAAGAAGAGTTTGACCTCGATCGAACGACAACGGGTTACTATTTCGATAAGTTCGGAATAACACCCTTTAAGGCTAGGGGAACTTCGCCAAAAAGAAGAGTTCAACCTCTATCGAACGACGATGGGTTACTATTTCGATAAGTTCGAAATAACACCCTTTAAGCCCAAGGGCCTTCGCCAAAAAGAAGAGTTCGACGTCGATCGAACGACGACGGTAACTATTTAGATAAGTTCAAAATAACACCCTTTAAGGCCAGGGGCCTTCGCCAAAATGAAGAGTTCGACCTCTATCGAACGACGACGGGTTACTATTTTGATAAGTTCGAAATAACACCCTATAAGGACAGGGGCCTTCGCCAAAAAGAAGAGTTCGACCTCGATCGAACGACAATGGGTTACTATTTCGATAAGTTAGAAATAACACCCTTTAAGGCTAGGAGAACTTCGCCAAAAAGAAGAGTCAACCTCTATCCAACGACGAAGGGTGACTATTTCGATAAGTTTGAAATAACACCCTTTGAGGCCAGAGGTCTTCCCCAAAAAGAAGAGTTCGACCTCGATCATACGACGACGGGTTACTACTTTGATAAGTTCGAAATAACACCCTTAAAGGCTAGGGGCCTTCGCCTAAAAGAAGAGTTCAACCTCGATCGAACGACGACGGGTTACTATTTCGATAAGTTTGAAGTAACACATTTTAAGGCCAAGGTCCTTCGCCAAAAAGAAGAGTTCAACCTCGATCGAACGACGATGGATTACTATTTCGATATGTTCGAAATAACACCCTTTAAGGCCAGGGACCTTCGCCAAAAAGAAGAGTTCGACCTCGATCGAACGACAATGGGTTACTATTTCGATAAGTTAGAAATAACACCCTTTAAGGCTAGGGGAACTTCGCCAAATAGAAGAGTTCAACCTCTATCGAACGACGACGGGTGACTATTTCGATAAGTTCGAAATAACACCCTTTAAAGCCAGAGGCCTTCGCCAAAAAGAAGAGTTCTACCTCGATCGAACGACGACGGGTTACTATTTCGATAAGTTAGAAATAAAACCCTTTAAGGCTAGGGGAACTTCGCCAAAAAGAAGAGTTCAACCTCTATCAAACGACGACTGGTTACTATTTCGATAAGTTCGAAATAACACCCTTTAAGGCCAAGGGCCTTCGCCAAAAGAAGAGTTCGACGTCGATCGAACGACGACGGTAACTATTTCGATAAGTTCAAAATAACACCCTTTAAGGCAAGGGGCCTTCGCCAAAACGAAGAGTTCGACCTCTATCGAACGACGACGGGTTACTATTTTGATAAGTTCGAAATAACACCCTATAAGGATAGGGGCCTTCGCCAAAAAGAAGAGTTCGACCTCGATCGAACGACAATGGGTTACTATTTCGATAAGTTAGAAATAACACCCTTTAAGGCTAGGAGAACTTCGCCAAAAAGAAGAGTTCAACCTCTATCGAACGACGAAGGGTGACTATTTCGATAAGTTTGAAATAACACCCTTTGAGGCCAGAGGCCTTCGCCAAAAAGAAGAGTTCGACCTCGATCATTCGACGACGGGTTACTATTTCGATAAGTTCGAAATAACACCCTTTAAGGCCAGGTGCCTTCGCCGAAAAGAAGAGTTCTACCTCGATCGAACGACGATGGGTTACTACTTTGATAAGTTCGAAATAACACCCTTAAAGGCTAGGGGCCTTCGCCAAAAAGAAGAGTTCGACCTCGATCGAACGACGACGGGTTACTATTTCGTTAAGTTTGAAATAACACATTTTAAGGCCAAGGGCTTTCGCCAAAAAGAAGAGTTCAACCTCGATCGAACGACGATGGATTACTATTTCGATATGTTCGAAATAACACCCTTTAAGGCCAGGGACCTTCGCCAAAAAGAAGAGTTCGACCTCGATCAAACGACAATGGGTTACTATTTCGATAAGTTAGAAATAACACCATTTAAGGCTAGGGGAACTTCGCCAAAAAGAAGAGTTCAACCTCTATCGAACGATGACGGGTGACTATTTCGATAATTTCGAAATAACACCCTTTAAAGCCAGAGGCCTTCGCCAAAAAGAAGAGTTCTACCTCGATCGAACGACGACGGGTTACTATTTCGATAAGTTAGAAATAACACCCTTTAAGGCTAGGGGAACTTCGCCAAAAAGAAGAGTTCAACCTCTATCGAACGACGACGGGTGACTATTTTGATAAGTTCGAAATAACACCCTTTAAGGCCAGGGGCCTTCGCCAAAAAGAAGAGTTCTACCTCGATCGAACGACGACGGGTTACTATTTCGATAAGTTCGAAATAACACCCTTGAAGACCAGGGGCCTTCGCCAAAAGAAGAGTTCGACCTCGATCGAACGACGATGGGTTACTACTTTGATAAGTTCGAAATAACACCCTTAAAGGCTAGGGGCCTTCGCCAAAAAGAAGAGTTCGACCTCGATCGAACGATGACGAGTTACTATTTCGATAAGTTTGAAATAAGACATTTTAAGGCCAAGGGCCTTCGCCAAAAAGAAGAGTTCAACCTCTATCGAACGACGACGGGTGACTATTTCGATAAGTTCGAAATAACACCCTTTATGGCCAGAGGACTTCGCCAAAAAGAAGAGTTCGACCTCGATCATACGACGACGGGTTACTATTTCGATAAGTTCAAAATAACACCCTTTATGGCCAGGGGCCTCCGCCAAAAAGAAGAGTTCGACCTCGATCGAACGACGATGGGTTACTATTTCGATAAGTTCGAAATAACACCCTTGAAGGCTAGGGGCCTTCGCCAAAAAGAAGAGTTCGACCTCCATCGAACGATGATGGGTTACTATTTTGATAAGTTCGAAATAACACCTTTAAAGGATAGGGGCCTTCGCCAAAAAGAAGAGTTCAACCTCGATCGAACGATGATGGGTTACTATTTTGGTAAGTTCGAATTACCACCCTTAAAGGATAGGGGCCTTCGCCAAAAAGAAGAGTTCGACCTCGATCGAACGATGACGAGTTACTATTTCGATAAATTCGAAATAACACCCATTAAGACCAGGGGCCTTCGCCAAAAAGAGGAGTTCGACCTCGATCGAACGAAGACATGTTACTATTTTGATAAGTTCGAAAAAACACCCTATAAGGCCAGGGGCCTTCGCCAAAAAGAAGTGTTCGACCTCGATAGAATGACGACGAGTTACTATTTTGATAAGTTCGAAATAACACCCTTTAAGGCCAGGGGCCTTCGCCAAAAAGAAGAGTTCGACCTCGATCGAACGACGATGGCTTACTATTTCGATAAGTTTGAAATAACACCGTTGAAGGCCAGAGGCCTTCACCAAAAAGAAAAGTTCGCCCTCGATAGAATTATGACGGGTGAATATTTCGATAAATTCGAAATAACACCCTTAAAGGCCAGGGACCTTCGCCAAAAAGAAGAGTTACGATAAGTTTGAAATAACACATTTTAAGGCCAAGGGCCTTCGCCAAAAAGAAGAGTTCAACCTCTATCGAACGACGACGGGTGACTATTTCGATAAGTTCGAAATAACACCCTTTACGGCCAGAGGACTTCGCCAAAAAGAAGAGTTCGACCTCGATCATACGACGACGGGTTACTATTTCGATAAGTTCAAAATAACACCCTTTATGGCCAGGGGCCTCCGCCAAAAAGAAGAGTTCGACCTCGATCGAACGACGACGGGTTACTATATCGATAAGTTCGAAATAACACCCTTGAAGGCCAGGGGCCTTCGCCAAAAAGAAGAGTTCAACCTCGATCGAACGATGATGGGTTACTATTTTGATAAGTTCGAAATAACACCTTTAAAGGATAGGGGCCTTCGCCAAAAAGAAGAGTTCAACCTCGATCGAACGATGATGGGTTACTATTTTGGTAAGTTCGAATTACCACCCTTAAAGGATAGGGGCCTTCGCCAAAAAGAAGAGTTCGACCTCGATCGAACGATGACGAGTTACTATTTCGATAAATTCGAAATAACACCCTTTAAGACCAGGGGCCTTCGCCAAAAAGAGGAGTTCGACCTCGATCGAACGACGACATGTTACTATTTTGATAAGTTCGAAAAAACACCCTATAAGGCCAGGGGCCTTCGCCAAAAAGAAGTGTTCGACCTCGATAGAATGATGACGAGTTACTATTTTGATAAGTTCGAAATAACACCCTTTAAGGCCAGGGGCCTTCGCCAAAAAGAAGAGTTCGACCTCGATCGAACGACGATGGCTTACTATTTCGATAAGTTTGAAATAACACCGTTGAAGGCCAGAGGCCTTCACCAAAAAGAAAAGTTCGCCCTCGATAGAATTATGACGGGTGAATATTTCGATAAATTCGAAATAACACCCTTAAAGGCCAGGGGCCTTCGCCAAAAAGAAGAGTTACGATAAGTTTGAAATAACACATTTTAAGGCCAAGGGCCTTCGCCAAAAAGAAGAGTTCAACCTCGATCGAACGACGATGGATTACTATTTCGATATGTTCGAAATAACACCTTTTAAGGCCAGGGACCTTCGCCAAAAAGAAGAGTTCGACCTCGATCGAACGATGACGAGTTACTATTTCGATAAGTTTGAAATAACACATTTTAAGGCCAAGGGCCTTCACCAAAAAGAAGAGTTCAACCTCGATCGAACGACGATGGATTACTATTTCGATATGTTCGAAATAACACCCTTTAAGGCCAGGGACCTTCGCCAAAAAGAAGAGTTCTACCTCGATCGAACGACGACGGGTTACTATTTCGATAAGTTCGAAATAACACCCTTGAAGACCAGGGGCCTTCGCCAAAAAGAAGAGTTCGACCTCGATCGAACGACGATGGTTTACTACTTTGATAAGTTCGAAATAACACCCTTAAAGGCTAGGGGCCTTCGCCAAAAAGAAGAATTCGACCTCGATCGAACGATGACAAGTTACTATTTCGATAAGTTTGAAATAACACATTTTAAGGCCAAGGGCCTTCGCCAAAAAGAAGAGTTCAACCTCTATCGAACGACGACGGGTGACTATTTCGATAAGTTCGAAATAACACCCTTTACGGCCAGAGGACTTCGCCAAAAAGAAGAGTTCGACCTCGATCATACGACGACGGGTTACTATTTCGATAATTTCAAAATAACACCCTTTAAAGCCAGGGGCCTCCGCCAAAAAGAAGAGTTCGACCTCGTTCGAACGACGACGGGTTACTATTTCGATAAGTTCGAAATAACACCCTTGAAGGCCAGGGGCCTTCGCCAAAAAGAAGAGTTCAACCTCGATCGAACGATGATGGGTTACTATTTTGATAAGTTCGAAATAACACCCTTAAAGGATAGGGGCCTTCGCCAAAAAGAAGAGTTCAACCTCGATCGAACGATGATGGGTTACTATTTTGGTAAGTTCGAAATAACACCCTTAAAGGATAGGGGCCTTCGCCAAAAAGAAGAGTTCGACCTTGATCGAACGATGACGAGTTACTATTTCGATAAATTCGAAATAACACCCTTTAAGACCAGGGGCCTTCACCAAAAAGAAGAGTTCGACCTCGATCGAACGACGATGGCTTACTATTTCGATAAGTTTGAAATAACACCGTTGAAGGCCAGAGGCCTTCACCAAAAAGAAGACTTCGCCCTCGATAGAATTATGACGGGTGACTATTTCGATAAATTCAAAATAACACCCTTAAAGGCCAGGGGCCTTCGCCAAAAAGAAGAGTTACGATAAGTTCGAAATAACACCCTTGAAAGCCAGGGGCCTTCGCCGAAAAGAAGAATTCGACCTCGATCGAACGATGATGGGTTACTATTTTGATAAGTTCGAAATAACACCCTTTAAGGCTAGGGGCCTTCGCCAAAAAGAAGAGTTCGACCTCGATCGAACGACAACAGGTTACTCTTTCGATAAATTCAAAATAACACCATGTAAGGCCATGGGCCTTCGCCAAAAAGAAGTGTCTGACCTCGATCGAACGGCAATGGATTACTATTTCGATACGTTCGAAATAACACCCTTTAAGGCCAATGGCCTTCGCAAAAAAAAAGAGTTCGATCTCGATCGAACGATAACGGGTTACTATTTCGATAAATTCGAAATAACTCCCTTTAAGGCCAGGGGCCTTCGCCAAAAAGAAGAGTTTGACCTAGATCGAACGACGATAGTTATTATTATGATAAGTTCGAAATAACACCCTTGAAGGCCAGGGGCCTTCGCCAAAAAGAAGAATTCGACCTCGATCGAACGATGATGGGTTACTATTTTGATAAGTTCGAAATAATACCCTGTAAGGCTAGGGGCCTTCGCCAAAAAGAAGAGTTCGACCTTGATCGAACGACGACAGGTTACTCTTTCGATAAGTTCAAAATAACACCCCTGAAGGCTAGGGGCCTTCGCCAAAAATAAGAGTTCGACCTCGATCGAACGACGATGGATTACTATTCCGATATGTTCGAAATAACACCCTTTAAAGCCAAAGGTCTTCGCAAAAAGGAAGAGTTCAACCTCTATCGAACGACGACAGGTGACTATTTCGATATGTTCGAAATAACACCCTTTAAGGCCAGAGGACTTCGCCATAAAGAAGAGTTCGACCTCGATCATACGACGATGGGTTACTATTTCGATAAGTTCGAAATAACACCCTTTAAGGCCAGGGGCCTCCGCCAAAAAGAAGAGTTCGACCTCGATCGAACGACGACGGGTTACTATTTCGATAAGTTCGAAATAACACCCTTGAAGGCCAAGGGCCTTCGCCAAAAAGAAGAGTTCAACCTCGATCGAACGACGATGGGTTACTATTTTGATAATTTCGAAATAACACCCTTAAAGGATAGGGGCCTTCGCCAAAAAGAAGAGTTCGACCTCGATCGAACGATGACGAGTTACTATTTCGATAAATTAGAAATAACACACTTTAAGACCAGGGGCCTTCTCCAAAAAGAGGAGTTCGACCTCGATCGAATGACAACGGTTTACTATTTTGATAAGTTCGAAATAACACCCTATAAGGCCAGGGGCCTTCGCTAAAAAGAAGTGTTCGACCTCGATAGAATGACGACGAGTTACTATTTTGATAAGTTCGAAATAACACCCTTTAAGGCCAGGGGCCGTCGCCAAAAAGAAGAGTTCGACCTCGATCGAACGACGATGGCTTACTATTTCGATAAGTTCGAAATAACACCGTTGAAGGCCAGAGGCCTTCACCAAAAAGAAGAGTTCGCCCTCGATAGAATTATGACGGGTGACTATTTCGATAAGTTCGAAATAACACCCTTAAAGGCCAGGGGCCTTCGCCAAAAAGAAGAGTTCGACCTCAATCGAACGACGACGGTTATTATTACGATAAGTTCGAAATAACACCCTTGAAGGCCAGGGGCCTTCGCCAAAAAGAAGAATTCGACCTCGATCGAACGATGATGGGTTACTATTTTGATAAGTTCGAAATAACACCCTTTAAGGCCAGGGGCTTTCGCCAAAAAGAAGAATTCGACCTCGATCGAACGACGATGGATTACTATTTCGATACGTTCGAAATAACACCCTTTAAGGCTAGGGGCCTTCGCCAAAAAGAAGAGTTCGACCTCGATCGAACGACGATGGATTACTATTCCGATATGTTTGAAATAACACCCTTTAAGGCCAAGGGTCTTCGCAAAAAGGAAGAGTTCAACCTCTATGGAACGACGATGGGTGACTATTTCGATAAGTTCGAAATAACACCCTTTAAGGCCAGAGGACTTCGCCAAAAAGAAGAGTTCGACCTCGATCATACGACGACGGGTTACTATTTCGATAAGTTCGAAATAACACCCTTTAAGGCCAGGGGCCTCCGCCAAAAAGAAGAGTTCGACCTCGATCGAACGACGACGGGTTACTATTTCGATAAGTTCGAAATAACACCCTTGAAGGCCAAGGGCCTTCGCCAAAAAGAAGAGTTTAACCTCGATCGAACGACGATGGGTTACTATTTTGATAAGTTCGAAATAACACCCTTAAAGGATAGGGGCCTTCGCCAAAAAGAAGAGTTCGACCTCGATCGAACGATGACGAGTTACTATTTTGATAAATTCGAAATAACACCCTTTAAGACCAGGGGGCCTTCGCCAAAAAGAGGAGTTCGACCTCGATCGAACGACAATGGGTTACTATTTTGATATGTTCGAAATAACACCGTTGAAGGCCAGGAACCTTCACCAAAAAGAAGAGTTCTCCCTTAATAGAATTATGACGGGTGACTATTTCGATAAGTTCGAAATAACATCCTTAAAGGCCAGGGGCCTTCGCCAAAAAGAAGAGTTCGACCTCAATCGAACGACGACGGTTATTATTACGATGAGTTCGAAATAACACCCTTGAAGGCCAGGGGCCTTCGCCAAAAAGAAGAATTCGACCTCGATCGAACGATGATGAGTTACTATTTTGATAAGTTCGAAATAACACCCTTTAAGGCTAGGGGCCTTCGCCAAAAAGAAGAGTTCAACCTCGATCAAACGGCGATGGATTACTATTTCGATACGTTCGAAATAACACCCTTTAAGGCCAATGGACTTCGCAAAAAACAAGAGTTCAACCTCGATCGAACGACGACGGGTTACTATTTTTATAAATTCGAAATAACACCGTTGAAGGCCAGGGGCCTTCGCCAAAAAGAAGAGTTCGCCCTCGATAGAATTACAACAGGTTACTATTTTGATAAGTTCGAAATAACACCCTTTATGTCTAGGGGCCTTCGCCAAAAAGAAAAGTTCGACCTCGATCAATCGATGACGGGTTACAATTTTGATAAGTTTAAAATAACACCCTGTAAGGCCAGGGGCCTTCGCCAAAAAGAAGAGTTCGACCGCGATCGAACGATGACAGCTTACTATTTCGATAAGTTCGAAATAACACCCTTGAAGGCCAGAGGCCTTCGCTAAAATGAAGAGTTCGACTTCTATCGAACGCTGACGGGTGACTATTTCGGTAAGTTCGAAATAACACCCTTAAAGGCCAGGGGCCTTCGCCAAAAAGAAGAATTCGACCTCGATCGAACGATGATGGGTTACTATTTTGATAAGTTCGAAATAACACCCTTTAAGGCCAGGGGCCTTCACCAAAAAGAAGAGTTCGACCTCGATTGAACGACGACAGGTTACTCTTTCGATAAGTTTGAAATAACACCATGTAAGTCCATGGGCCTTCTCCAAAAAGAAGTGTCTGACCTCGATCGAACGGCGATGGATTACTATTTCGATACGTTCGAAATAACACCCTTTAAGGCCAATGGACTTCGCAAAAAAAAGAGTTCGATCTCGATCGAACGATAACGGGTTATTATTTCGATAAATTCGAAATAACACCCTTTAAGGCCAGGGGCCTTCGCCAAAAACAAGAGTTCAACCTCGATCGAACGACGACGGGTTACTATTTTGATAAATTCGAAATAACACCCTTGAAGGCCAGGGGCCTTCGCCAAAAAGAAGAGTTCGACCTAGATCGAACGACGACGGTTATTATTATGATAAGTTCGAAATAACACCCTTGAAGGCCAGGGGCCTTCGCCAAAAGAAGAGTTCGACCTCGATCGAACGACGACAGGTTACTCTTTCGATAAGTTCGAAATAACACCCTTGAAGGCTAGGGGCCTTCACCAAAAAAAAGACTTCGACCTCGATCGAACGACGAAGGGTTACTATTTTGATAAGTTCGAAATAACACCCTTTAAGGCCAGGGGCCTTCGCCAAAAAGAAGAGTTCGATCTCGATCGAACGACGACGCCTTAATATTTTGATAAGTTCGAAATAACGCCCTTGAAGGCTAGGGGCCTTCGCCAAAAAGAAGAGTTTAACCTCGATCGAACGAAGACGGTTATTATTACGATAACTTCGAAATAACACCCTTGAAGGCCAGGGGCCTTCGCCAAAAAGAAGTGTTTGACCTCGATCGAACGGAGATGGATTACTATTTCGATACGTTCGAAGTAACACCCTTTAAGGCCAGGGGCCTTCGCAAAAAAAAGAGTTTTATCTCGATCAAACGATAACGGCTTACTATTTCGATAAGTTCGAAATAACACCGTTGAAGTCCAGGGGCCTTCACCAAAAAGAAGAGTTCGCCCTCGATAGAATTATGACGAGTATCTATTTCGATAAGTTCGAAATAACATCCTTAAAGGCCAGGGTCCTTCGGCAAAAAGAAGCGTTCGACCTCAATCGAACGACGACGGTTATTATTACGATAAGTTCGAAATAACACCCTTGAAGGCCAGGGGCCTTCGCCAAAAAGAATAATTCGACCTCGATCGAACGATGATAGGTTACTATTTTGATAAGTTCGAAATAACACCCTTTAAGGCCAGGGGCCTTCGCCAAAAAGAAGAGTTTGACCTCGATCGAACGACAACAGGTTACTCTTTTGATAAGTTCAAAATAACACCATGTAAGGCCATGGGCCTTCTCCAAAAAGAAGTGTCTGACCTCGATTGAACGGCGATGGATTACTATTTCGATACTTTCGAAATAGCACCCTTTAAGGCTAGGGGCCTTCGCCAAAAAGAAGAGTTCGACCTCGAACGAACGACGATGGATTACTATTCCGATATGTTCAAAATAACACCCTTTAAGGCCAAGGGCCTTCAAAAAAAGGAAGAGTTCAACCTCTATCGAACGACGACGGTTGACTATTTCTATAAGTTCGAAATAACACCCTTTAAGGACAGAGGACTTCGCCAAAAAGAAGAGTTTGACCTCGATCATACGACGACGGGTTACTATTTCGATAAGTTCGAAATAACACCCTTTAAGGCCAGGGGCCTCCGCCAAAAAGAAGAGTTCGACCTCGATCGAACGACGACGGGTTACTATTTCGATAAGTTAGAAATAACACCATTGAAGGCCAGGGGCCTTCGCAAAAAAAAGAGTTCGATCTCGATCAAACGATAACGGGTTACTATTTCGATAAATTCGAAATAACACGCATTAAGGCCAGGGGCCTTCGCCAAAAACAAGAGTTCAACCTCGATCGAACGACGACGGGTTACTATTTTGATAAGTTCAAAATAACCCCCTTGAAGGCTAGGGGCCTTCGCTCAAAAGAAGAGTTCGACCTCGATCGAACGACGATGGTTATTATTATGATAAGCTCGAAATAACATCCTTGAAGGCTAGGGGCCTTCACCAAAAAGAAGAATTCGACCTCGATCGAACGATGATGGGTTACTATTTGGATAAGTTCGAAATAACACCCTGTAAGGCTAGGTTCCTTCGCTAAAAAGAAGAGTTCGACCTCGATCGAACGACGACAGGTTACTCTTTCGATAAATTCGAAATAACACTCTTGAAGGCTAGGGGCCTTCGCCAAAAAGAAGAGTTCGACCTCGATCGAACGACGATGGGTTACTATTTTGATAAGTTCGAAATAACACCCTTTAAGGCCAGGGGCCTTCGCCAAAAACAAGAGTTCGACGTCGATCGAACGATGACGGGTAACTATTTCGATATGTTCAAAATAACACCCTTGAAGGCCAGGGGCCTTCGCCAAAAAGAAGAGTTCGACCTCGATCATACGACGACGGGTTACTATTTCGATAAGTTCGAAATAACACCCTTTAAGGCCAGGGGCCTTCGCCAAAAAGAAGAGTTCGACCTCGATCGAACGACGATGGGTTACTATTTTGATAAGTTCGAAATAACACCCTTTAAGGCCAGGGGCCTTCGCCAAAAAGAAGAGTTCGACGTCGATCGAACGATGACGGGTAACTATTTCGATATGTTCAAAATAACACCCTTGAAGGCCAGGGGCCTTCGCTAAAACGAAGAGTTCGACTTCTATCGAACGACGACGGGTGACTATTTTGATAAGTTCTAAATAACACCCTTTAAGGCCAGGGGCCTTCGCCAAAAAGAGGAGTTCGACCTCGATCGAACGACGACGGGTTACAATTTTGATAAGTTCAAAATAACACCCTGTGAGGCCAGGGGCCTCCGCCAAAAAGAAGAGTTCGACCTCGATCGAACGATGACAGGTTTCTATTTTGATAAGTTTGAAATAACACCCTTAAAGGACAGGGGCCTTCGCCAAAAAGAAGAGTTCGACCTCAAACGAACGACGACGGTTATTATTACGATAAATTCGAAATAACACCCTGTAAGGCCATGGGCCTTCTCCAAAAAGAAGTGTCTGACCTCGATCGAACGGCGATGGATTACTATTTCGATACGTTCGAAATAACACCCTTTAAGTCCAATGGACTTCGCAAAAAAAGAGTTCGATCTCGATCGAACGATAACGGGTTACTATTTTGATAAATTCGAAATAACACCCTTTAAGGCCAGGGGCCTTCGCCAAAAACAAGAGTTCAACCTCGATCGAACGACGACGGGTAACTATTTTGATAAGTTCGAAATAACACCCTTTATGTCTAGGGGCCTTTGCCAAAAAGAAGAGTTCGACCTCGATCAAACGATGACGGGTTACAATTTTGATAAGTTCAAAATAACCCCCTGTAAGGCCAGGGGCCTTCGCCAAAAAGAAGAGTTCGACCTCGATCGAACGATGACAGCTTACTATTTCGATAAGTTCGAAATAACACCCTTCAAGGCCAGGGGCCTTCGCTAAAATGAAGAGTTCGACTTCTATCGAACGATGACGGGTGACTATTTCGATAAGTTCGAAATAACACCCTTAAAGGCCAGGGGCCTTCGCCAAAAAGAAGAGTTCGACCTCAATCGAACGACGACGGTTATTATTATGATAAGTTTGAAATAACACCCTTGAAGGCCAAGGGCCTTCGCCAAAAAGAAGAATTCGACCTCGATCGAACGATGATGGGTTACTATTTTGATAAGTTCGAAATAACACCCTTTAAGGCCAGGGGCCTTCACCAAGAAGAAGAGTTCGACCTCGATCGAACGACGACAGGTTACTCTTTCGATAAGTTCGAAATAACACCATGTAAGGCCATGGGCCTTCGCCAAAAAGAAGTATCTGACCTCGATCGAACGGCGATGGATTACTATTTCGATACGTTCGAAATAACACCCTTTAAGGCCAATGGACTTCGCAAAAAAAAGAGTTCGATCTCGATTGAACGATAACGGGTTACTATTTCGATAAATTCGAAATAACACCCTTTAAGGCCAGGGGCCTTCGCCAAAAACAAGAGTTCAACCTCGATCGAACGACGACGGGTTACTCTTTCGATAAATTCGAAATAACACTCTTGAAGGCTAGGGGCCTTCGCCAAAAAGAAGAGTTCGACCTCGATCGAACGACGATGGGTTACTATTTTGATAAGTTCGAAATAACACCCTTTAAGGCCAGGGGCCTTCGCCAAAAAGAAGAGTTCGACCTCGATCGAACGACGACGGGTTACTATTTCGATAAGTTCGAAATAACACCCTTTAAGGCCAGGGGCCTTCGCCAAAAAGAAGAGTTCGACCTCGATCGAACGACGATGGATTACTATTTAGATATGTTCGAAATAACACCCTTTAAGGCCAGGGGCCTTCGCCAAAAAGAAGAGTTCTACCTCGATCGAACGACGACGGGTTACTATTTCGATAAGTTCGAAATAACACCCTTGAAGACCAGGGGCCTTCGCCAAAAAGAAGAGTTCGACCTTGATCGAACGACGATGGGTTACTACTTTGATAAGTTCGAAATAACACCCTTGAAGGCTAGGGGCCTTTGCCAAAAAGAAGAGTTCGACCTCGATCGAACGATGACGAGTTACTATTCAATAAGTTTGAAATAACACATTTTAAGGCCAAGGGCCTTCGCCAAAAGAAGAGTTCAACCTCTATCGAACGACGACGGGTGACTATTTCGATAACACCCTTTAAGGCCAGGGGCCTCCGCCAAAAAGAAGAGTTTGACCTCGATCGAACGACGACGGGTTACTATTTCGATAAGTTCGAAATAACACCCTTGAAGTCCAGGGGCCTTCGCAAAAAAAAGAGTTCGATCTCGATCAAACGATAACGGGTTACTATTTCGATAAATTCGAAATAACACGCATTAAGGTCAGGGGCCTCCGCCAAAAAGAAGAGTTTGACCTCGATCGAACGACGACGGGTTACTATTTTGATATGTTCGAAATAACACCCTTGAAGGCCAGGGGCCTTCACAAAAAAAAGAGTTCGATCTCGATCAAACGATAACGGGTTACTATTTCGATAAATTCGAAATAACACGCATTAAGGCCAGGGGCCTTCGGCAAAAACAAGAGTTCAACCTCGATCGAACGACGACGGGTTACTATTTTGATAAGTTCAAAATAACACCCTTGAAGGCTTGGGGCCTTCGCCAAAAGAAGAGTTCGACCTCGATCGAACGACGATGGTTATTATTATGATAAGCTCGAAATAACATCCTTGAAGGCTAGGGGCCTTCACCAAAAAGAAGAATTCGACCTCGATCGAACGATGATAGGTTACTATTTGGATAAGTTCGAAATAACACCCTGTAAGGATAGGGGCCTTCGCCAAAAAGAAGAGTTCGACCTCGATCGACCGACGACAGGTTACTCTTTCGATAAGTTCGAAATAACACTCTTGAAGGCTAGGGGCCTTCGCCAAAAAGAAGAGTTCGACCTCGATCGAACGACGACGGGTGACTATTTTGATAACACCCTTGAAGGCTTGGGGCCTTCGCCAAAAAGAAGAGTTCGACTTCTATCGAACGACGACGGGTGACTATTTTGATAAGTTCTAAATAACACCCTTTAAGGCCAGGGGCCTTCGCCAAAAAGAAGAGTTCGACCTCGATCGAACGACGACGGGTGACTATTTTGATAAGTTCGAAATAACACCCTTTAAGGCCAGGGGCCTCCGCCAAAAAGAAGAGTTTGACCTCGATCGAACGACGACGGGTTACTATTTCGATAAGTTCGAAATAACACCCTTGAAGGCCAGGGGCCTTCGCAAAAAAAAGGGTTCGATCTCGATCAAACGATAACGGGTTACTATTTCGATAAATTCGAAACAACAAGCATTAAGGCCAGGGGCCTTCGGCAAAAACAAGAGTTCAACCTCGATCAAACGACGACGGGTTACTATTTTGATAAGTTCAAAATAACACCCTTGAAGGCTTGGGGCCTTCGCCAAAAAGAAGAGTTCGACCTCGATCGAACGACGATGGTTATTATTATGATAAGCTCGAAATAACATCCTTGAAGGCTAGGGGCCTTCACCAAAAAAAAGAATTCGACCTCGATCGAACGATGATGGGTTACTATTTGGATAAGTTCGAAATAACACCCTGTAAGGCTAGGGGCCTTCGCCAAAAAGAAGAGTTCGACCTCGATCGAACGACGACAGGTTACTCTTTCGATAAGTTCGAAATAACACTCTTGAAGGCTAGGGGCCTTCACCAAAAAGAAGAGTTCGACCTCGATCGAACGACGATGGGTTACTATTTTGATAAGTTCGAAATAACACCCTTTAAGGCCAGGGGCCTTCGCCAAAAACAAGAGTTCGACGTCGATCGAACGATGACGGGTAACTATTTCGATATGTTCAAAATAACACCCTTGAAGGCCAGGGGCCTTCGCTAAAACGAAGAGTTCGACTTCTATCGAACGACGACGGGTGACTATTTTGATAAGTTCTAAATAATACCCTTTAAGGCCAGGGGCCTTCGCCAAAAAGAAGAGTTCGACCTCGATCGAACGACGATGGGTGACAATTTTGATAAGTTCGAAATAACACCCTTTAAGGCCAGGGGCCTTCGCCAAAAAGAAGAGTTTGATCTCGATCGAACGACGACGCCTTAATATTTCGATAAGTTCGAAATAACGCCCTTGAAGGCTAGGGGCCTTCGCCAAAAAGAAGAGTTTGACCTCGATCGAACGAAGACGGTTATTATTACGATAACTTCGAAATAACACCCTTGAAGGCCAGGGGCCTTCGCCAAAAAGAAGTGTTTGACCTCGATCGAACGGAGATGGATTACTATTTCGATACGTTCGAAATAACACCCTTTAATGCCAGGGGCCTTCGCAAAAAAAAGCGTTTTATCTCGATCGAACGATAACGGCTTACTATTTCGATAAGTTCGAAATAACACCGTTGAAGGACAGGGTCCTTCGCCAAAAAGAAGAGTTCGCCCTCGATAGAATTATGACGGATGACTATTTCGATAAGTTCGAAATAACATCCTTAAAGGCCAGGGGCCTTCGGCAAAAAGAAGCGTTCGACCTCAATCGAACGACGACGGTTATTATTACGATAAGTTCGAAATAACACCCTTGAAGGCCAGGGGCCTTCGCCAAAAAGAAGAATTCGACCTCGATCTAACGATGATAGGTTACTATTTTGATAAGTTCGAAATAACACCCTTTAAGGCCAGGGGCCTTCGCCAAAAAGAAGAGTTCGACCTCGATCGAACGACAACAGGTTACTCTTTCGATAAGTTCAAAATAACACCATGTAAGGCCATGGGCCTTCTCCAAAAAGAAGTGTCTGACCTCGATCGAACGGCGATGGATTACTATTTCGATACTTTCGAAATAGCACCCTTTAAGGCTAGGGGCCTTCGCCAAAAAGAAGAGTTCGACCTCGATCGAACGACGATGGATTACTATTCCGATATGTTCGAAATAACACCCTTTAAGGCCGGGGCCTCCGCCAAAAAGAAGAGTTTGACCTCGATCGAACGACGACGGGTTACTATTTCGATAAGTTCGAAATAACACCCTTGAAGGCCAGGGGCCTTCGCAAAAAAAAGAGTTCGATCTCGATCAAACGATAACGGGTTACTATTTCGATAAATTCGAAATAACACGCATTAAGGCCAAGGGCCTTCGGCAAAAACAAGAGTTCAACCTCGATCGAACGACGACGGGTTACTATTTTGATAAGTTCAAAATAACACCCTTGAAGGCTTGGGGCCTTCACCAAAAAGAAGAGTTCGACCTCGATCGAACGACGATGGTTATTATTATGATAAGCTCGAAATAACATCCTTGAAGGCTAGGGGCCTTCACCAAAAAGAAGAATTCGACCTCGATCGAACGATGATGGGTTACTATTTGGATAAGTTCGAAATAACACCCTGTAAGGCTAGGGGCCTTCGCCAAAAAGAAGAGTTCGACCTCGATCGAACGACGACAGGTTACTCTTTCGATAAGTTCGAAATAACACTCTTGAAGGCTAGGGGCCTTCTCCAAAAAGAAGAGTTCGACCTCGATCGAACGACGATGGGTTACTATTTTGATAAGTTCGAAATAACACCCTTTAAGGCCAGGGGCCTTCGCCAAAAACAAGAGTTCGACGTCGATCGAACGATGACGGGTAACTATTTCGATATGTTCAAAATAACAGCCTTGAAGGCCAGGGGCCTTCGCTAAAACGAAGAGTTCGACTTCTATCGAACGACGACGGGTGACTATTTTGATAAGTTCTAAATAACACCCTTTAAGGCCAGGGGCCTTCGCCAAAAAGAAGAGTTCGACCTAGATCGAACAACGACGGGTGACTATTTTGATAAGTTCGAAATAACACCCTTTAAGGCCAGGGGCCTTCACCAAGAAGAAGAGTTCGACCTCGATCGAACGACGACAGGTTACTCTTTCGATAAGTTCGAAATAACACCATGTAAGGCCATGGGCCTTCGCCAAAAAGAAGTGTCTGACCTCGATCGAACGGCGATGGATTACTATTTCGATACGTTCGAAATAACACCCTTTAAGGCCAATGGACTTCGCAAAAAAAAGAGTTTGATCTCGATCGAACGATAACGGGTTACTATTTCGATAAATTCGAAATAACACCCTTTAAGGCCAGGGGCCTTCGCCAAAAACAAGAGTTCAACCTAGATCGAACGACGACGGTTATTATTACGATAAGTTCGAAATAACACCCTTGAAGGCCAGGGGCCTTCGCCAAAAAGAAGAGTTCGACCTCGATCGAACGACGACAGGTTACTCTTTCGATAAGTTCGAAATAACACCCTTGAAGGCTAGGGGCCTTCGCCAAAAAGAAGAGTTTGACCTTGATCGAATGAAGACGGTTATTATTACGATAAGTTCGAAATAACACCCTTGAAGGCCAGGGGCCTTCGCCAAAAAGAAGTGTTTGACCTCGATCGAACGGCGATGGATTACTATTTCGATACGTTCGAAATAACACCCTTTAATGCCAGGGGCCTTCGCAAAAAAAAGAGTTTGATCTCGATCGAACGACGACGGGTTACTATTTTGATAAATTCGAAATAACACCCTTGAAGGCCAGGGGCCTTCGCGAAAAAGAAGAGTTCGACCTAGATCGAACGACGACGGTTATTATTACGATAAGTTCGAAATAACACCCTTGAAGGCCAGGGGCCTTCGCCAAAAATAAGAGTTCGACCTCGATCGAACGACGACAGGTTACTCTTTCGATAAGTTCGAAATAACACCCTTGAAGGCTAGGGGCCTTCGCCAAAAAGAAGAGTTTGACCTTGATCGAATGAAGACGGTTATTATTACGATAAGTTCGAAATAACACCCTTGAAGGCCAGGGGCCTTCGCCAAAAAGAAGTGTTTGACCTCGATCGAACGGAGATGGATTACTATTTCGATACGTTCGAAATAACACCCTTTAATGCCAGGGGCCTTCGCAAAAAAAAGAGTTTTATCTCGATCGAACGATAACGGGTTACTATTTCGATAAATTCGAAATAACACGCATTAAGGCCAGGGTCCTTCGCCAAAAAGAAGTGTCTGACCTCGATCGATCGGCGATGGATTACTATTTCGATACGTTTGAAATAACACCCTTTAAGTCCAATGGCCTTCGCCAAAAAGAAGAGTTCGATCTCGATCGAATGATAACGGGTTACTATTTCGATAAATTCGAAATAACACCCTTTAAGGCCAGGGGCCTTCGCCAAAAACAAGAGTTCAACCTCGATCGAACGACGACGGGCTATTGTTTTGATAAATTCGAAATAACACCCTTGAAGGCCAGGGGCCTTCGCCAAAAAGAAGAGTTCGACCTAGATCGAACGACGACGGTTATTATTATGATAAGTTCGAAATAACACCCTTGAAGGCCAGGGGCCTTCGCCAAAAAGAAGAATTCGACCTTGATCGAACGACGATGGGTTACTACTTTGATAAGTTCGAAATAACACCCTGTAAGGCCAGGGGCCTTCGCCAAAAAGAAGAGTTCGACCTCGATCGAACGATGACGAGTTACTATTTCGATAAGTTTGAAATAACACATTTTAAGGCCAAGGGCCTTCGCCAAAAAGAAGAGTTCAACCTCTATCGAATGACAACGGGTGACTATTTCGATAAGTTCTAAATAACACCCTTTAAGGCTAGAGGACTTCGCCAAAAAGAAGAGTTCGACCTCGATCATATGACGACGAGTTACTATTTCGATAAGTTCGAAA
The DNA here is from genome assembly GCF_000393655.2 of Nicotiana sylvestris. NCBI lineage: Eukaryota > Viridiplantae > Streptophyta > Magnoliopsida > Solanales > Solanaceae > Nicotiana > Nicotiana sylvestris. The sequence continues at coordinate 131,228,425 of NC_091062.1, read as the reverse complement.
TAACACCCTTTAAGGCCAGGGTCCTCCGCCAAAAAGAAGAGTTCGACCTCGATCGAACGATGATGGTTCACTATTTCGATAAGTTGGAAATAACACCCTTGAAGGCCAGGGGCCTTCGCCAAAAAGAAGAGTTCAACCTCGATCAAACGATGATGGGTTACTATTTTGATAAGTTCGAAATAACACCCTTTAAGGCCAGGGGCCTTCGCCAAAAAGAAGAGTTCGACCTCGATCGAACGACGATGGCTTACTATTTCGATAAGTTCGAAATAACACCGTTGAAGGCCAGGGGCCTTCACCAAAAAGAAGAATTCGCCCTCGATAGAATTATGACGGGTGACTATTTCGATAAGTTCGAAATAACACCCTTTAAGGCTAGGGGCCTTCGCCAAAAAGAAGAGTTCGACCTCGATCGAACGACGATGGATTACTATTCCGATATGTTCGAAATAACACCCTTTAAGGCCAAGGGCCTTCGCAAAAAGGAAGAGTTCAACCTCTATCGAACGACGACGGGTGTCTATTTCGATAAGTTCGAAATAACACCATTTAAGGCCAGAGGACTTCGCCAAAAAGAAGATTTCGACCTCGATCATACGACGACGGGTTACTATTTCGATAAGTTTGAAATAACACCTTTTAAGGCCAGGGGTCTCCGCCAAAAAGAAGAGTTCGACCTCGATCGAACGACGACGGGTTACTATTTCGATAAGTTCGAAATAACACCCTTGAAGGCCAGGGGCCTTCGCAAAAAAAAGAGTTCGATCTCGATCGAACGATAACGGGTTACTATTTCGATAAATTCGAAATAACACGCATTAAGGCCAGGGGCCTTCTCCAAAAACAAGAGTTCAACCTCGATCGAACGACGACGGGTTACTATTTTGATAAGTTCGAAATAACACCCTTGAAGGCCAGGGGCCTTCGCCAAAAAGAAGAGTTCGACCTCGATCGAACGACGATGGTTATTATTATGATAAGCTCGAAATAACACCCTTGAAGGCTAGGGGCCTTCGCCAAAAAGAAGAATTCGACCTCGATCGAACGATTATGGGTTACTATTTGGATAAGTTCGAAATAACACCCTGTAAAGCCAGGGTCCTTCACCAAAAAGAAGAGTTCGACCTCGATCGAACGACGACAGGTTACTCTTTCGATAAGTTCGAAATAACACTCTTGAAGGCTAGGGGCCTTCGCCAAAAAGAAGAGTTCGACCTCGATCAAACGACGATGGGTTACTATTTTGATAAGTTCGAAATAACACCCTTTAAGGCCAGGTGCCTTCGCCAAAAACAAGAGTTCGACGTCGATCGAAAGACGACGGGTAACTATTTCGATATGTTAAAAATAACACCCTTGAAGGCCAGAGGCCTTCGCTAAAACAAAGAGTTCGACTTCTATCGAACGACGACGGGTGACTATTTCGATAAGTTCGAAATAATACCCTTAAAGGCCAGGGAAGAAGAGTTCGACCTCAATCGAACGACGGCGGTTATTATTACGATAAGTTCGAAATAACACCCTTGAAGGCCAGGGGCCTTCGCCAAAAAGAAGAATTCGACCTCGATCGAACGATGATGGGTTACTATTTTGATAAGTTCGAAATAATACCCTTTAAGGCCAGGGGCCTTCGCCAAAAAGAAGAGTTCGACCTCGACCGAACGACGACGGGTTACAATTTTGATAAGTTCAAAATAACACCCTGTAAGGCCATGGGCCTTCTCCAAAAAGAAGTGTCTGACCTCGATCGAACGGCGATGGATTACTATTTCGATACGTTCGAAATAACAACCTTTAAGGCCAATGGACTTCGCAAAAAAAAAGAGTTCGATCTCGATCGAACGATAACGGGTTACAATTTCGATAAATTCGAAATAACACCCTTTAAGGCCAGGGGCCTTCGCCAAAAACAAGAGTTCAACCTTGATCGAATGACGACGGGTTACTATTTTGATAAATTCGAAATAACACCGTTGAAGGCCAGGGGCCTTCGCCAAAAAGAAGAGTTCGCCCTCGATAGAATTACAACAGGTTACTATTTTGATAAGTTCGAAATAACACCCTTTATGTCTAGGGGCCTTCGCCAAAAAGAAGAAATCGACCTCGATCAAACGATGACGGGTTACAATTTTGATAAGTTCAAAATAACACCCTGTAAGTCCAAGGGCCTTCGCCAAAAAGAATAGTTCGACCTCGATCGAACGATGACAGGTTACTATTTCGATAAGTTCGAAATAACACCCTTGAAGGCCAGGGGCCTTCGCTAAAATGAAGAGTTCGACTTCTATCGAACGATGACGGGTGACTATTTCGATAAGTTTGAAATAACACCCTTAAAGGCTAGGGGCCTTCCCCAAAAAGAAGAGTTCGACCTCAATCGAACGACGACGGTTATTATTATGATAAGTTCGAAATAACACCATTGAAGGCTTGGGGCCTTCGCCAAAAAGAAGAATTCGACCTCGATCGAATGATGATGGGTTACTATTTTGATAAGTTCGAAATAACACCCTTTAAGGCTAGGGGCCTTCACCAAAAAGAAGAGTTCGACCTCGATCGAACGACGACAGGTTACTCTTTCGATAAGTTCGAAATAACACCATGTAAGGCCATGGGCCTTCGCCAAAAAGAAGTGTCTGACCTCGATCGAACGACGATGGATTACTATTTCGATACGTTCGAAATAACACCCTTTAAGGCCAATGGACTTCGCAAAAAAAAGAGTTCGATCTCGATCGAACGATAACGGGTTACTATTTCGATAAATTCGAAATAACACCCTTTAAGGACCGGGGCCTTCGACAAAAACAAGAGTTCAACCTCGATCGAACGATGACGGGTTACTATTTTGATAAATTCGAAATAACACTCTTGAAGGCCAGGGGCCTTCGCCAAAAAGAAGAGTTCGACCTAGATCGAACGACGACGGTTATTATTACGATAAGTTCGAAATAACACCCTTGAAGGCCAGGGGCCTTCGCCAAAAAGAAGAGTTCGACCTCGATCGAACGACAACAGGTTACTCTTTCGATAAGTTCGAAATAACACCCTTGAAGGCTAGGGGCCTTCGCCAAAAAGAAGAGTTCTACCTCGATCGAATGACGAAGGGTTACTATTTTGATAAGTTCGAAATAACACCCTTTAAGGCCAGGGGCCTTCTCCAAAAATAAGAGTTCGATCTCAATCGAACGACGATGCCTTAATATTTCGATAAGTTCGAAATAACGCCCTTGAAGGCTAGGGGCCTTCGCCAAAAAGAAGAGTTTGACCTCGATCGAACGAAGACGGTTATTATTACGATAAGTTCGAAATAACGCCCTTGAAGGCCAGGTGCCTTCGCCAATAAGAAATGTTTGACCTCGATCTAACAGAGATGGATTACTATTTCGATATGTTCGAAATAACACCCTTTAAGGCCAAGGGCCATCGCAAAAAAAAAAGTTCTATCTCGATCGAACGATAACGGGTTACTATTTCGATAAATTCGAAATAACACACATTAAGGCCAGGGGCTTTAGCTAAAAACTAGAGTTCAACCTCGATCGAACGACGACGGGTTACTATTTTGATAAGTTCGAAATAACACCCTTGAAGGCCAGGGGCCTTCGCCAAAAAGAAGAGTTCGACCTCGATCGAACGATGACATGTTACTATTTTGATAAGTTCGAAATAACACCCTTAAAGGACAGGGGCCTTCGCCAAAAAGAAGAGTTCGACCTCGATCAAACGACGATGGGTTACTATTTTGATAAGTTTGAAATAACACCCTTTAAGGCTGGCCTTCGCCAAAAACAAGAGTTCAACCTCGATCGAACGACGACGGGTTACTATTTTGATAAGTTCGAAATAACACCCTTGAAGGCCAGGGGCCTTCGCCAAAAAGAAGAGTTCGACCTCGATCGAACGACGATGGTTATTATTATGATAAGCTCGAAATAACACCCTTGAAGGCTAGGGGCCTTCGCCAAAAAGAAGAATTCGACCTCGATCGAACGATTATGGGTTACTATTTGGATAAGTTCGAAATAACACCCTGTAAAGCCAGGGTCCTTCACCAAAAAGAAGAGTTCGACCTCGATCGAACGACGACAGGTTACTCTTTCGATAAGTTCGAAATAACACTCTTGAAGGCTAGGGGCCTTCGCCAAAAAGAAGAGTTCGACCTCGATCAAACGACGATGGGTTACTATTTTGATAAGTTCGAAATAACACCCTTTAAGGCCAGGTGCCTTCGCCAAAAACAAGAGTTCGACGTCGATCGAAAGACGACGGGTAACTATTTCGATATGTTAAAAATAACACCCTTGAAGGCCAGGGGCCTTCGCTAAAACAAAGAGTTCGACTTCTATCGAACGACGACGGGTGACTATTTCGATAAGTTCGAAATAATACCCTTAAAGGCCAGGGAAGAAGAGTTCGACCTCAATCGAACGACGGCGGTTATTATTACGATAAGTTCGAAATAACACCCTTGAAGGCCAGGGGCCTTCGCCAAAAAGAAGAATTCGACCTCGATCGAACGATGATGGGTTACTATTTTGATAAGTTCGAAATAATACCCTTTAAGGCCAGGGGCCTTCGCCAAAAAGAAGAGTTCGACCTCGACCGAACGACGACGGGTTACAATTTTGATAAGTTCAAAATAACACCCTGTAAGGCCATGGGCCTTCTCCAAAAAGAAGTGTCTGACCTCGATCGAACGGCGATGGATTACTATTTCGATACGTTCGAAATAACAACCTTTAAGGCCAATGGACTTCGCAAAAAAAAAAGAGTTCGATCTCGATCGAACGATAACGGGTTACAATTTCGATAAATTCGAAATAACACCCTTTAAGGCCAGGGGCCTTCGCCAAAAACAAGAGTTCAACCTTGATCGAATGACGACGGGTTACTATTTTGATAAATTTGAAATAACACCGTTGAAGGCCAGGGGCCTTCGCCAAAAAGAAGAGTTCGCCCTCGATAGAATTACAACAGGTTACTATTTTGATAAGTTCGAAATAACACCCTTTATGTCTAGGGGCCTTCGCCAAAAAGAAGAGTTCGACCTCGATCGAACGATGACGGGTTACAATTTTGATAAGTTCAAAATAACACCCTGTAAGTCCAAGGGCCTTCGCCAAAAAGAATAGTTCGACCTCGATCGAACGATGACAGGTTACTATTTCGATAAGTTTGAAATAACACCCTTGAAGGCCAGGGGCCTTCGCTAAAATGAAGAGTTCGACTTCTATCGAACGATGATGGGTGACTATTTCGATAAGTTTGAAATAACACCGTTAAAGGCTAGGGGCCTTCCCCAAAAAGAAGAGTTCGACCTCAATCGAACGACGACGGTTATTATTATGATAAGTTCGAAATAACACCATTGAAGGCCTGGGGCCTTCGCCAAAAAGAAGAATTCGACCTCGATCGAATGATGATGGGTTACTATTTTGATAAGTTCTAAATAACACCCTTTAAGGCTATGGGCCTTCACCAAAAAGAAGAGTTCGACCTCGATCAAACGACGATGGGTTACTATTTTGATAAGTTCGAAATAACACCCTTTAAGGCCAGGTGCCTTCGCCAAAAACAAGAGTTCGACGTCGATCGAAAGACGACGGGTAACTATTTCGATATGTTAAAAATAACACCCTTGAAGGCCAGAGGCCTTCGCTAAAACAAAGAGTTCGACTTCTATCGAACGACGACGGGTGACTATTTCGATAAGTTCGAAATAATACCCTTAAAGGCCAGGGAAGAAGAGTTCGACCTCAATCGAACGACGACGGTTATTATTACGATAAGTTCGAAATAACACCCTTGAAGGCCAGGGGCCTTCGCCAAAAAGAAGAATTCGACCTCGATCGAACGATGATGGGTTACTATTTTGATAAGTTCGAAATAATACCCTTTAAGGCCAGGGGCCTTCGCCAAAAAGAAGAGTTCGACCTCGACCGAACGACGACGGGTTACAATTTTGATAAGTTCAAAATAACACCCTGTAAGGCCATGGGCCTTCTCCAAAAAGAAGTGTCTGACCTCGATCGAACGGCGATGGATTACTATTTCGATACGTTCGAAATAACAACCTTTAAGGCCAATGGACTTCGCAAAAAAAAAGAGTTCGATCTCGATCGAACGATAACGGGTTACAATTTCGATAAATTCGAAATAACACCCTTTAAGGCCAGGGGCCTTCGCCAAAAACAAGAGTTCAACCTTGATCGAATGACGACGGGTTACTATTTTGATAAATTCGAAATAACACCGTTGAAGGCCAGGGGCCTTCGCCAAAAAGAAGAGTTCGCCCTCGATAGAATTACAACAGGTTACTATTTTGATAAGTTCGAAATAACACCCTTTATGTCTAGGGGCCTTCGCCAAAAAGAAGAAATCGACCTCGATCAAACGATGACGGGTTACAATTTTGATAAGTTCAAAATAACACCCTGTAAGTCCAAGGGCCTTCGCCAAAAAGAATAGTTCGACCTCGATCGAACGATGACAGGTTACTATTTCGATAAGTTCGAAATAACACCCTTGAAGGCCAGGGGCCTTCGCTAAAATGAAGAGTTCGACTTCTATCGAACGATGACGGGTGACTATTTCGATAAGTTTGAAATAACACCCTTAAAGGCTAGGGGCCTTCCCCAAAAAGAAGAGTTCGACCTCAATCGAACGACGACGGTTATTATTATGATAAGTTCGAAATAACACCATTGAAGGCTTGGGGCCTTCGCCAAAAAGAAGAATTCGACCTCGATCGAATGATGATGGGTTACTATTTTGATAAGTTCGAAATAACACCCTTTAAGGCTAGGGGCCTTCACCAAAAAGAAGAGTTCGACCTCGATCGAACGACGACAGGTTACTCTTTCGATAAGTTCGAAATAACACCATGTAAGGCCATGGGCCTTCGCCAAAAAGAAGTGTCTGACCTCAATCGAACGACGATGGATTACTATTTCGATACGTTCGAAATAACACCCTTTAAGGCCAATGGACTTCGCAAAAAAAAGAGTTCGATCTCGATCGAATGATAACGGGTTACTATTTCGATAAATTCGAAATAACACCCTTTAAGGACCGGGGCCTTCGACAAAAACAAGAGTTCAACCTCGATCGAACGACGACGGGTTACTATTTTGATAAATTCGAAATAACACTCTTGAAGGCCAGGGGCCTTCGCCAAAAATAAGAGTTCGACCTAGATCGAACGACGACGGTTATTATTACGATAAGTTCGAAATAACACCCTTGAAGGCCAGGGGCCTTCGCCAAAAAGAAGAGTTCGACCTCGATCGAACGACGACAGGTTACTCTTTCGATAAGTTCGAAATAACACCCTTGAAGGCTAGGGGCCTTCGCCAAAAAGAAGAGTTCTACCTCGATCGAATGACGAAGGGTTACTATTTTGATAAGTTCGAAATAACACCCTTTAAGGCCAGGGGCCTTCTCCAAAAATAAGAGTTCGATCTCAATCGAACGACGATGCCTTAATATTTCGATAAGTTCGAAATAACGCCCTTGAAGGCTAGGGGCCTTCGCCAAAAAGAAGAGTTTGACCTCGATCGAACGAAGACGGTTATTATTACGATAAGTTCGAAATAACGCCCTTGAAGGCCAGGTGCCTTCGCCAATAAGAAATGTTTGACCTCGATCTAACAGAGATGGATTACTATTTCGATATGTTCGAAATAACACCCTTTAAGGCCAAGGGCCATCGCAAAAAAAAAAGTTCTATCTCGATCGAACGATAACGGGTTACTATTTCGATAAATTCGAAATAACACACATTAAGGCCAGGGGCTTTAGCTAAAAACTAGAGTTCAACCTCGATCGAACGACGACGGGTTACTATTTTGATAAGTTCGAAATAACACCCTTGAAGGCCAGGGGCCTTCGCCAAAAAGAAGAGTTCGACCTCGATCGAACGATGACATGTTACTATTTTGATAAGTTCGAAATAACACCCTTAAAGGACAGGGGCCTTCGCCAAAAAGAAGAGTTCGACCTCGATCAAACGACGATGGGTTACTATTTTGATAAGTTTGAAATAACACCCTTTAAGGCTGGCCTTTGCCAAAAACAAGAGTTCAACCTCGATCGAACGACGACGGGTTACTATTTTGATAAGTTCGAAATAACACCCTTGAAGGCCAGGGGCCTTCGCCAAAAAGAAGAGTTCGACCTCGATCGAACGACGATGGTTATTATTATGATAAGCTCGAAATAACACCCTTGAAGGCTAGGGGCCTTCGCCAAAAAGAAGAATTCGACCTCGATCGAACGATTATGGGTTACTATTTGGATAAGTTCGAAATAACACCCTGTAAAGCCAGGGTCCTTCACCAAAAAGAAGAGTTCGACCTCGATCGAACGACGACAGGTTACTCTTTCGATAAGTTCGAAATAACACTCTTGAAGGCTAGGGGCCTTCGCCAAAAAGAAGAGTTCGACCTCGATCAAACGACGATGGGTTACTATTTTGATAAGTTCGAAATAACACCCTTTAAGGCCAGGTGCCTTCGCCAAAAGAAGAGTTCGACGTCGATCGAAAGACGACGGGTAACTATTTCGATATGTTAAAAATAACACCCTTGAAGGCCAGGGGCCTTCGCTAAAACAAAGAGTTCGACTTCTATCGAACGACGACGGGTGACTATTTCGATAAGTTCGAAATAATACCCTTAAAGGCCAGGGAAGAAGAGTTCGACCTCAATCGAACGACGGCGGTTATTATTACGATAAGTTCGAAATAACACCCTCGAAGGCCAGGGGCCTTCGCCAAAAAGAAGAATTCGACCTCGATCGAACGATGATGGGTTACTATTTTGATAAGTTCGAAATAATACCCTTTAAGGCCAGGGGCCGTCGCCAAAAAGAAGAGTTCGACCTCGACCGAACGACGACGGGTTACAATTTTGATAAGTTCAAAATAACACCCTGTAAGGCCATGGGCCTTCTCCAAAAAGAAGTGTCTGACCTCGATCGAACGGCGATGGATTACTATTTCGATACGTTCGAAATAACAACCTTTAAGGCCAATGGACTTCGCCAAAAAAAAAGAGTTCGATCTCGATCGAACGATAACGGGTTACAATTTCGATAAATTCGAAATAACACCCTTTAAGGCCAGGGGCCTTCGCCAAAAACAAGAGTTCAACCTTGATCGAATGACGACGGGTTACTATTTTGATAAATTCGAAATAACACCGTTGAAGGCCAGGGGCCTTCGCCAAAAAGAAGAGTTCGCCCTCGATAGAATTACAACAGGTTACTATTTTGATAAGTTCGAAATAACACCCTTTATGTCTAGGGGCCTTCGCCAAAAAGAAGAGTTCGACCTCGATCGAACGATGACGGGTTACAATTTTGATAAGTTCAAAATAACACCCTGTAAGTCCAAGGGCCTTCGCCAAAAAGAATAGTTCGACCTCGATCGAACGATGACAGGTTACTATTTCGATAAGTTCGAAATAACACCCTTGAAGGCCAGGGGCCTTCGCTAAAATGAAGAGTTTGACTTCTATCGAACGATGATGGGTGACTATTTCGATAAGTTTGAAATAACACCGTTAAAGGCTAGGGGCCTTCCCCAAAAAGAAGAGTTCGACCTCAATCGAACGACGACGGTTATTATTATGATAAGTTCGAAATAACACCATTGAAGGCCTGGGGCCTTCGCCAAAAAGAAGAATTCGACCTCGATCGAATGATGATGGGTTACTATTTTGATAAGTTCTAAATAACACCCTTTAAGGCTAGGGGCCTTCACCAAAAAGAAGAGTTCGACCTCGATCGAACGACGACAGGTTACTCTTTCGATAAGTTCGAAATAACACCATGTAAGGCCATGGGCCTTCGCCAAAAAGAAGTGTCTGACCTCGATCGAACGACGATGGATTACTATTTCGATACGTTCGAAATAACACCCTTTAAGGCCAATGGACTTCGCAAAAAAAAGAGTTCGATCTCGATCGAACGATAACGGGTTACTATTTCGATAAATTCGAAATAACACCCTTTAAGGACCGGGGCCTTCGACAAAAACAAGAGTTCAACCTCGATCGAACGACGACGGGTTACTATTTTGATAAATTCGAAATAACACCCTTGAAGGCCAGGGGCCTTCGCCAAAAAGAAGAGTTCGACCTAGATCGAACGACGACGGTTATTATTACGATAAGTTCGAAATAACACCCTTGAAGGCCAGGGGCCTTCGCCAAAAGAAGAGTTCGACCTCGATCGAACGACGACAGGTTACTCTTTCGATAAGTTCGAAATAACACCCTTGAAGGCTAGGGGCCTTCGCCAAAAAGAAGAGTTCTACCTCGATCGAATGACGAAGGGTTACTATTTTGATAAGTTCGAAATAACACCCTTTAAGGCCAGGGGCCTTCTCCAAAAATAAGAGTTCGATCTCAATCGAACGACGATGCCTTAATATTTCGATAAGTTCGAAATAACGCCCTTGAAGGCTAGGGGCCTTCGCCAAAAAGAAGAGTTTGACCTCGATCGAACGAAGACGGTTATTATTACGATAAGTTCGAAATAACGCCCTTGAAGGCCAGGTGCCTTCGCCAATAAGAAATGTTTGACCTCGATCTAACAGAGATGGATTACTATTTCGATATGTTCGAAATAACACCCTTTAAGGCCAAGGGCCATCGCAAAAAAAAAAGTTCTATCTCGATCGAACGATAACGGGTTACTATTTCGATAAATTCGAAATAACACACATTAAGGCCAGGGGCTTTAGCTAAAAACTAGAGTTCAACCTCGATCGAACGACGACGGGTTACTATTTTGATAAGTTCGAAATAACACCCTTGAAGGCCAGGGGCCTTCGCCAAAAAGAAGAGTTCGACCTCGATCGAACGATGACATGTTACTATTTTGATAAGTTCGAAATAACACCCTTAAAGGACAGGGGCCTTCGCCAAAAAGAAGAGTTCGACCTCGATCAAACGACGATGGGTTACTATTTTGATAAGTTTGAAATAACACCCTTTAAGGCTGGCCTTCGCCAAAAAGAAGAGTTCAACACCGATCGAACGACGATGGGTTTCTATTTTGATAAGTTCGAAATAACACCCTTTAAGGCAAGGGGCCTTCGCCAAAAACAAGAGTTCGACGTCGATCGAAAGACGACGGGTAACTATTTCGATATGTTAAAAATAACACCCTTGAAGGCCAGGGGCCTTCGCTAAAATGAAGAGTTCGACTTCTATCGAACGACGACGGGTGACTATTTCGATAAGTTCGAAATAATACCCTTAAAGGCCATGGAAGAAGAGTTCGACCTCAATCGAACGGCGACGGTTATTATTACGATAAGTTCGAAATAACACCCTTGAAGGCCAGGGGCCTTCGCCAAAAAGAAGAATTCGACCTCGATAGAACAATGATGGGTTACTATTTTGATAAGTTCGAAATAATACCCTTTAAGGCCAGGGGCCTTCGCCAAAAAGAAGAGTTCGACCTCGATCGAACAATGACAGGTTACTCTTTCGATAAGTTCAAAATAACACCCTGTAAGGCAATGGGCCTTCGCCAAAAAGAAGTGTCTGACCTCGATCGAACGGCGATGGATTACTATTTCGATACGTTCGAAATAACACCCTTTAAGGCCAATGGCCTTCGCAAAAAAAGAGTTCGATCTCGATCTAACGATAACGGCTTACTATTTCGATAAATTCGAAATAACACCCTTTAAGGCTAGGGGTCTTCGCCAAAAACAAAAGTTCAACCTCGATCGAACGACGGGTTACTATTTTGATAAGTTCGAAATAACACCCTGTAAGTCTAGGGGCCTTCGCCAAAAAGAAGAGTTCGACCTCGATCGAACGACGACAGGTTACTCTTTCGATAAGTTCGAAATAACACCCTTGAAGGCTAGGGGCCTTCGCCAAAAAGAAGAGTTCGACCTCGATCGAACGACGAAGGGTTACTATTTTGATAAGTTCGAAATAAACCCTTTAAGGCCAGGGGCCTTCGCCAAAAAGAAGAGTTCGATCTCGATCGAACGACGACGCCTTAATATTTCGATAAGTTGAAATAACGCCCTTGAAGGCTAGGGGCCTTCGCTAAAAAGAAGAGTTTGACCTCGATCGAACGAAGGCGGTTATTATTACGATAAGTTCGAAATAACACCCTTGAAGGCCAGGGGCCTTCGCCAATAAGAAGTGTTTGACCTCGATCGAACGGAGATGGATTACTATTTCGATACGTTCGAAATAACACCCTTTAAGGCCAAGGGCCTTCGCAAAAAAAAGAGTTCTATCTCGATCGAACGATAACGGGTAACTATTTCGATAAATTCGAAATAACACGCATTAAGGCCAGGGGCCTTAACTAAAAACAAGAGTTCAACCTCGATCGAACGACGACGGGTTACTATTTTGATAAGTTCGAAATAACACCCTTGAAGGTCAGGGGCCTTCGCCAAAAAGAAGAGTTCGACCTCGATCGAACGACGATGGTTATTATTATGATAAGCTCGAAATAACACCCTTGAAGGCCAGGGGCCTTCGCCAAAAAGAAGAATTCGACCTCGATCGAACGATGATGGGTTACTATTTGTTTAAGTTCGAAATAACACCCTGTAAGGCCAGGGGCCTTCGCCAAAAAGAAGAGTTAGACCTCGATCGAACGACGATAGGTTACTCTTTCGATAAGTTCGAAATAACACTCTTGAAGGCTAGGGGCCTTCGCCAAAAAGAAGAGTTCGACCCCGATCGAACGACGATGGGTTTCTATTTTGATAAGTTCAAAATAACACCCTTCAAGGCCAGGGGCCTTCGCCAAAAACAAGAGTTCGACGTCGATCAAAAGACGACGGGTAACTATTTAGATATGTTAAAAATAACACCCTTGAAGGCCAGGGGCCTTCGCTAAAATGAAGAGTTCAACTTCTATCGAACGACGACGGGTGACTATTTCGATAAGCTCGAAATAACACCCTTAAAGTCCAGGGAAGAAGAGTTCGACCTCAATCGAACGACGACGGTTATTATTACGATAAGTTCGAAATAACACCCTTGAAGGCCAGGGGTCTTCGCCAAAAAGAAGAATTCGACCTCGATCGAACGATGATGGGTTACTATTTTGATAAGTTCGAAATAATACTCTTTAAGGCCATGGGCCTTCGCCAAAAAGAAGAGTTCGACCTCAATCGAACAATGACAGGTTACTCTTTCGATAAGTTCAAAATAACACCCTGTAAGGCCATGGGCCTTCGCCAAAAAGAAGTGTCTGACCTCGATCGAACGACGATGGATTACTATTTCGATACGTTCGAAATAACACCCTTTAAGGCCAATGGCCTTCGCAAAAAAAAGAGTTCGATCTCGATCTAACGATAACGGCTTACTATTTCGATAAATTCGAAATAACACCCTTTAAGGCCAGGGGCCTTCGCCAAAAACAAAAGTTCAACCTTGATCGAACGACGGGTTACTATTTTGATAAGTTCGAAATAACACCCTTGAAGGCCAGGGGACTTCGCCAAAAAGAAGAGTTCGACCTCGATCGAACGACGACGGTTATTATTACGATAAGTTCGAAATAACACCCTTGAAGGCCAGGGGCCTTCGCCAAATAGAAGAATTCGACCTCGATCGAATGATGATGGGTTACTATTTTGATAAGTTCGAAATAACACCCTGTAAGGCCAGGGGCCTTCGCCAAAAAGAAGAGTTCGACCTCGATCGAACGACGACAGGTTACTCTTTCGATAAGTTCGAAATAACACCCTTGAAGGCTAGGGGCCTTCGCCAAAAAGAAGAGTTCGACCTCGATCGAACGACGAAGGGTTACTATTTTGATAAGTTCGAAATAAACCCTTTAAGGCCAGGGGCCTTCGCCAAAAAGAAGAGTTAGACCTCGATCGAACGACGACAGGTTACTCTTTTGATAAGTTAGAAATAACACTCTTGAAGGCTAGGGGCCTTCGCCAAAAAGAAGAGTTCGACCCCGATCGAACGACGATGGGTTTCTATTTTGATAAGTTCAAAATAACACCCTTTAAGGCCAGGGGCCTTCGCCAAAAACAAGAGTTCGACGTCGATCAAAAGACGACGGGTAACTATTTCGATATGTTAAAAATAACACCCTTGAAGGGCAGGGGCCTTCGCTAAAATGAAGAGTTCAACTTCTATCGAACGACGACGAGTGACTATTTCGATAAGCTCGAAATAACACCCTTAAAGGCCAGGGAAGAAGAGTTTGACCTCGATCGAACGACGACGGTTATTATTACGATAAGTTCGAAATAACACCCTTGAAGGCCAGGGGCCTTCGCCAAAAAGAAGAATTCGACCTCGATCGAATGATGATGGGTTACTATTTTGATAAGTTCGAAATAATACCCTTAAAGGCCAGGGGCTTACGCCAAAAAGAAGAGTTCGACCTCGATCGAACTATGACAGATTACTCTTTCGATAAGTTCAAAATAACACCCTGTAAGGCCATGGGCCTTCGTCAAAAAGAAGTGTCTGACCTCGATCGAACGGCGATGGATTACTATTTCGATACGTTCGAAATAACACCCTTTAAGGCCAATAGCCTTCGCAAAAAAAAGAGTTCGATCTCGATCTAACGATAACGGCTTACTATTTCGATAAATTCGAAATAACACCCTTTAAGGCCAGGGGCCTTCGCCAAAAACAAAAGTTCAACCTCGATCGAATGACGGGTTACTATTTTGATAAGTTCGAAATAACACCCTTGAAGGCCAGGGGACTTCGCCAAAAATAAGAGTTCGACCTCGATCGAACTACGACGGTTATTATTACGATAAGTTCGAAATAACACCCTTGAAGGCCAGGGGCCTTCGCCAAATAGAAGAATTCGACCTCGATCGAATGATGATGGGTTACTATTTTGATAAGTTCGAAATAACACCCTGTAAGGCCAGGGGCCTTCGCCAAAAAGAAGAGTTCGACCTCGATCGAACGACGACAGGTTACGCTTTCGATAAGTTCGAAATAACACCCTTGAAGGCTAGGGGCCTTCGCCAAAAAGAAGAGTTCGACCTCGATCGAACGACGAAGGGTTTCTATTTTGATAAGTTCGAAATAAACCCTTTAAGGCCAGGGGCCTTCGCCAAAAAGAAGAGTTAGACCTCGATCGAACGACGACAGGTTACTCTTTTGATAAGTTAGAAATAACACTCTTGAAGGCTAGGGGCCTTCGCCAAAAAGAAGAGTTCGACCCCGATCGAACGACGATGGGTTTCTATTTTGATAAGTTCAAAATAACACCCTTTAAGGCCAGGGGCCTTCGCCAAAAACAAGAGTTCGACGTCGATCAAAAGACGACGGGTAACTATTTCGATACGTTCGAAATAACACCCTTGAAGGGCAAGGGCCTTCGCAAAAAAAAGAGTTCTATCTCGATCGAACGATAACGGGTTACTATTTCGATAAATTCGAAATAACACGCATTAAGGTCAGGGCCTTCGCTAAAAACAAGAGTTCAACCTCGATCGAACGACGACGGGTTACTATTTTGATAAGTTCGAAATAACACCCTTGAAGGCCAGGGGCCTTCGCCAAAAAGAAGAGTTCGACCTCGATCGAACGACGATGGTTATTATTATGATAAGCTCGAAATAACACCCTTGAAGGCCAGGGGACTTCGCCAAAAAGAAGAATTCGACCTCGATCGAACGATGATGGGTTACTATTTGGATAAGTTCGAAATAATACCCTGTAAGACCAGGGGCCTTCGCCAAAAAGAAGAGTTCGACCTCGATCGAACGACGATAGGTTACTCTTTCGATAAGTTCGAAATAACACTCTTAAAGGCTAGGGGCCTTCGCCAAAAAGAAGAGTCCGACCCCGATCGAACGACGATGGGTTTCTATTTTGATAAGTTCGAAATAACACCCTTTAAGGCCAGGGGCCTTCCCCAAAAAGAAGAGTTCGACGTCGATCGAACGACGACGGGTAACTATTTCGATATGTTCAAAATAACACCCTTGAAGGCCAGGGGCCTTCGCTAAAACGAAGAGTTCGACTTCTATCGAACGACGACGGGTGACTATTTTGATAAGTTCGAAATAACACCCTTTAAGGCCAGGGGCCTTCGCCAAAAAGAAGAGTTCGACCTCGATCGAACGACGATGGGTTACAATTTTGATAAGTTCAAAATAACACCCTGTAAGGCCAGGGGCCTTCGCCAAAAAGAAGAGTTCGACCTAGATCGAACGATGACAGGTTAATATTTCGATAAGTTCGAAATAACACCCTTGAAGGCCAGGGGCCTTCGCTAAAATGAAGAGTTCGACTTCTATCGAACGATGACGGGTGACTATTTTGATAAGTTCGAAATAACACCCTTTAAGGCAAGCGGCCTTCGCTAAAAAGAAGAGTTCGACCTCGATCGAACGACGACGGTTATTATTACGATAAGTTCGAAATATCACCCTTGAAGGGCAGGGGCCTTCACCAAAAAGAAGAATTTGACCTCGATCGAACGATGATGGGTTACTATTTCGATAAGTTCGAAATAACACCCTGTAAGGCCATGGTCCTTCGCCAAAAAGAAGTGTCTGACCTCGATCGAACGGCGATGGATTACTATTTCGATACGTTCGAAATAACACCCATTAAGGCCAATGGCCTTCGCAAAAAAAAAAGTTCGATCTCGATCGAACGATAACGGGTTACTATTTCGATACGTTCGAAATAACACACTTTAAGGCCAGGGGCCTTCGCCAAAAACAAGAGTTCAACCTCGATCGAACGACGACGGGTTACTATTTTGATAAGTTCGAAATAACACCCTTGAAGGCCAGGGGCCTTCGCCAAAAAGAAGAGTTCGACCTCGATCGAACGACGATGGTTATTATTATGATAAGCTCGAAATAACACCCTTGAAGGCCAGGGGCCTTCGCCAAAAAGAAGAATTCGACCTCGATCGAACGATGATGGGTTACTATTTGGATAAGTTCGAAATAATACCTTGTAAGACCAGGGGCCTTCGCCAAAAAGAAGAGTTCGACCTCGATCGAACGATGACAGGTTACTCTTTCGATAAGTTCGAAATAACACTCTTGAAGGCTAGGGGCCTTCGCCAAAAAGAAGAGTCCGACCCCGATCGAACGACGATGGGTTTCTATTTTGATAAGTTCGAAATAACACCCTTTAAGGCCAGGGGCCTTCCCCAAAAAGAAGAGTTCGACGTCGATCGAACGACGACGGGTAACTATTTCGATATGTTCAAAATAACACCCTTGAAGGCCAGGGGCCTTCGCTAAAACGAAGAGTTCGACTTCTATCGAACGACGACGGGTGACTATTTTGATAAGTTCGAAATAACACCCTTTAAGGCCAGGGGCCTTCGCCAAATAGAAGAGTTCGACCTCGATCGAACGACGACGGGTTACAAATTTGATAAGTTCAAAATAACACCCTGTAAGGCCAGGGGCCTTCGCCAAAAAGAAGAGTTCGACCTAGATCGAACGATGACAGGTTAATATTTCGATAAGTTCGAAATAACACCCTTGAAGGCCAGGGGCCTTCGCTAAAATGAAGAGTTCGACTTCTATCGAACGATGACGGGTGACTATTTTGATAAGTTCGAAATAACACCCTTTAAGGCCAGCGGCCTTCGCCAAAAAGAAGAGTTCGACCTCGATCGAACAACGACGGTTATTATTACGATAAGTTCGAAATATCACCCTTGAAGGGCAGGGGCCTTCACCAAAAAGAAGAATTTGACCTCGATCGAACGATGATGGGTTACTATTTCGATAAGTTCGAAATAACACCCTGTAAGGCCATGGTCCTTCGCCAAAAAGAAGTGTCTGACCTCGATCGAACGACGATGGATTACTATTTCGATACGTTCGAAATAACACCCTTTAAGGCCAATGGCCTTCGCAAAAAAAAAAGTTCGATCTCGATCGAACGATAACGGGTTACTATTTCGATACGTTCGAAATAACACACTTTAAGGCCAGGGGCCTTCGCCAAAAACAAGAGTTCAACCTCGATCGAACGACGACGGGTTACTATTTTGATAAATTCGAAATAACACCCTTGAAGGCCAGGGGCCTTCGCAAAAAAGAAGAGTTCGACCTAGATCGAACGACGACGGTTATTATTATGATAAGTTCGAAATAACACCATTGAAGGGCAGGGGCCTTCGCCAAAAAGAAGAATTCGACCTCGATCGAACGATGATGGGTTACTATTTTTATAAGTTCGAAATAACACCCTGTAAGGCCAGGGGCCTTCGCTAAAAAGAAGAGTTCGACCTCGATCGAACGACGACAGGTTACTCTTTCGATAAGTTCGAAATAACACCTTTGAAGGCTAGGGACCTTCGCCAAAAAGAAGAGTTCGACCTCGATCGAACGACGATGGGTTACTATTTTGATAAGTTCGAAATAACACCCTTTAAGGCCAGGGGCCTTCTCCAAAAAGAAGAGTTCGATCTCGATCGAATGATAATGGCTTAATATTTCGATAAGTTCGAAATAACACCCTTGAAGGCTAGGGGCCTTCGCCAAAAAGAAGAGTTTGACCTCGATCGAACGAAGACGGTTATTATTACGATAAGTTCGAATTAACACCCTTGAAGGCCAGGGGCCTTCGCCAATAAGAAGTGTTTGACCTCGATCGAACGGAGATGGATTACTATTTCGATACGTTCGAAATAACACCCTTTAAAGCCAAGGGCCTTCGCAAAAAAAAGAGTTCAACCTCTATCGAACGACGACGGGTTTCTATTTTAATAAGTTCGAAATAACACCCTTGAAGGCTAGGGGCCTTCGCCAAAAAGAAGAGTTCGACCTCAATCGAACGACGATGGTTATCATTACGATAAGCTCGAAATAACACCCTTGAAGGCTAGGGGCCTTCGCCAAAAAGAAGAATTCGACCTCGATCGAACGATGATGGGTTACTATTTGGATAAGTTCGAAATAACACCCTGTAAGGCCAGGGGCCTTCGCCAAAAAGAAGAGTTCGACCTCGATCGAACGACGACAGGTTACTCTTTTGATAAGTTCGAAATAACACCCTTGAAGTCTAGGGGCCTTCGCCAAAAAGAAGAGTTCGACCTCGATCGAACGACGATGGGTTACAATTTTGGTAAGTTCAAAAAAACACCCTTTAAGGCCTGGGGCCTTCGCCAAAAACAAGAGTTCGACGTCGATCGAAAGACGACGGGTAACTATTTTGATATGTTTAAAATAACACCCTTGAAGGCCAGGGGCCTTCGCTAAAACGAAGAGTTCGACTTCTATCGAACGACGACGGGTGACTATTTCGATAAGTTCGAAATAACACCCTTAAAGGCCAGGGAAGAAGAGTTCGACCTCAATCGAACGACGACGGTTATTATTACGATAAGTTCGAAATAACACCCTGTAAGGCAAGGGGCCTTCGCCAAAAAGAAGAGTTCAACCTCGATCGAACGACGACAGGTTACTCTTTCGATAAGTTCGAAATAACACCTTTGAAGGCTAGGGACCTTCGCAAAAAAGAAGAGTTCGACCTCGATCGAACGATGACAGGTTACTATTTTGATAAGTTCGAAATAACACCCTGTAAGGCCAGGGGCCTTCGCCAAAAAGAAGAGTTCGATCTCGATCGAATGATAATGGCTTAATATTTCGATAAGTTCGAAATAACACCCTTGAAGGCTAGGGGCCTTCGCCAAAAGAAGAGTTTGACCTCGATCGAACGAAGACGGTTATTATTATGATAAGTTCGAATTAACACCCTTGAAGGCCAGGGGCTTTCGCCAATAAGAAGTGTTTGACCTCGATCGAACGGAAATGGATTAATATTTCAATACGTTCGAAATAACACCCTTTAAAGCCAAGGGCCTTCGCAAAAAAAAGAGTTCAACCTCTATCGTACGACGACGGGTTTCTATTTTGATAAGTTCGAAATAACACCCTTGAAGGCTAGGGGCCTTCGCCAAAAAGAAGAGTTCGACCTCGATCGAACGACGATGGTTATCATTACGATAAGCTCAAAATAACACCCTTGAAGGCTAGGGGCCTTCGCCAAAAAGAAGAATTTGACCTCGATCGAACGATGATGGGTTACTATTTGGATAAGTTCGAAATAACACCCTGTAAGGCCAGGGGCCTTCGCCAAAAGAAGAGTTCGACCTCGCTCGAACGACGACAGGTTACTCTTTCGATAAGTTCGAAATAACACCCTTGAAGGCTAGGGGCCTTCGCCAAAAAGAAGAGTTCGACCTCGATCAAACGACGATGGGTTACAATTTTGATAAGTTCAAAATAACACCCTTTAAGGCCTGGGGCCTTCGCCAAAAACAAGAGTTCGACGTCGATCGAAAGACGACGGGTAACTATTTCGATATGTTTAAAATAACACCCTTGAAGGCCAGGGGCCTTCACTAAAACGAAGAGTTCGACTTCTATCGAACGACGACGGGTGACTATTTCGATAAGTTCGAAATAACACCCTTAAAGTCCAGGGAAGAAGAGTTCGACCTCAATCGAACGACGACGGTTATTATTACGATAAGTTCGAAATAACACCCTTGAAGGCCAGGGGCCTTCGCCAAAAAGAAGAATTCGACCTCGATCGAACGATGATGGGTTACTATTTTGATAAGTTCGAAATAACACCCTTTAAGGCCAGGGGCTTTCGCCAAAAAGAAGAGTTCGACCTCGATCGAACGATGACAGGTTACTCTTTCGATAAGTTCAAAATAACACCCTGTAAGGACATGGGCCTTCGCCAAAAAGAAGTGTCTGACCTCGATCGAACGGCGATGGATTACTATTTCGATACGTTCGAAATAACACCCTTTAAGGCCAATGGCCTTCGCAAAAAAAAGAGTTCGATCTCGATCTAACGATAACGGGTTACTATTTCGATAAATTCGAAATAACACCCTTTAAGGTCAGGGGCCTTCGCCAAAAACAAAAGTTCAACCTCGATCGAACGACGGGTTACTATTTTGATAAGTTCGAAATAACACCCTTGAAGGCCAGGGGACTTCGCCAAAAATAAGAGTTCGACCTCGATCGAACGACGACGGTTATTATTACGATAAGTTCGAAATAACACCCTTGAAGGCCAGGGGCCTTCGCCAAATAGAAGAATTCGACCTCGATCGAACGATGATGGGTTACTATTTTGATAAGTTCGAAATAACACCCTTTAAGGCCAGGGGCCTTCGCCAAAAAGAAGTGTTCGACGTCGATCGAACGACGACGGGTAACTATTTCGATAAGTTCAAAATAACACCCTTTAAGGCCAGGAGCCTTCGCCAAAACGAAGAGTTCGACCTCTATTGAACGACGACGAGTTACTATTTTGATAAGTTTGAAATAACACCCTATAAGGCCAGGGGCCTTCGCCAAAAAGAAGTTTTCGCCCTCGATAGAATGACAACGGGTTACTATTTTGATAAGTTCGAAATAACACCCTTTAAGGCCAGGGGCCTTCGCCAAAAAGAAGAGTTCGATCTCGATCGAACGACGACGGATTAATATTTCGATAAGTTCAAAATAACACCCTTGAATACTAGGGGCCTTCACCATAAAGAAGAGTTTGACCTCGATCGAACGAAGACGGTTATTATTTCGATAAGTTCGAAATAACACCCTTGAAGGTCAGGGGCCTTCGCCAACAAGAAGTCTTTGACCTCGATCGAACGGAGATGGATTACTATTTCGATACGTTCGAAATAACACCCTTTAAGGCCAAGGGCCTTCGCAAAAAAAAGAGTTCGATCTCGATCGAACGATAACGGGTTACTATTTCGATAAATTCGAAATAACACGCATTAAGGCCAGGGGTCTTCGCCAAAAACAAGAGTTCAACCTCGATCGAACGACGACGGGTTACTATTTTGATAAGTTCGAAATAACACCCTTGAAGGCTAGGGGCCTTCGTCAAAAAGAAGAGTTTGACCTCGATCGAACGACGACGGTTATTATTATGATAATTTCGAAATAACACCCTTGATGGCCAGGGGCCTTCGCCAAAAAGAAGAATTCGACCTCGATCGAACGATGATGGGTTACTATTTGGATAATTTCGAAATAACACCCTGTAAGGCCAGGGGCCTTCGCCAAAAAGAAGAGTTCGACCTCGATCGAACGACGACAGGTTACTCTTTCGATAAGTTCGAAATAACACCCTTGAAGGCTAGGGGCCTTCGCCAAAAAGAAGAGTTCGACCTCGATCGAACGATGACGGGTTACTCTTTCGATAAGTTCGAAATAACACCCTTGAAGGCTAGGGGCCTTCGCCAAAAAGAAGAGTTCGACCTCGATCGAACGACGATGGGTTACTATATTGATAAGTTTGAAATAACACCCTATAAGGCCAGTGGCCTTCGCCAAAAAGAAGTTTTTGCCCTCGATAGAATGACAACGGGTTACTATTTTGATAAGTTCGAAATAACACCCATTAAGGCCAGGGACCTTCGCCAAAAAGAAGAGTTCGACCTCGATCGAACAACGACGACTTAATATTTCGATAAGTTTGAAATAACACTCTTGAAGGTTACCGGCCTTCGCCAAAAAGAAGAGTTTGACCTCGATCGAATGAAGACGGTTATTATTATGATAAGTTCGAAATAACACCCTTGAAGGCCAGGGGCCTTCCCCAATAAGAAGTGTTTGACCTCGATCGAACGGAGATGGATTACTATTTCGATACGTTCGAAATAACACCCTTTAAGGCCAAGGGCCTTAGCAAAAAAAAGAGTTCGATCTCGATCGTACGATAACGGGATACTATTTCGATAAATTCGAAATAACACACATTAAGGCCAGGGGCCTTCACCAAAAAAAAGAGTTCAACCTCGATCGAACGACGACGGGTTACTATTTTGATATGTTCGAAATAACACCCTTGAAGGCCAGGGGCCTTCACCAAAAAGAAGAGTTCGACCTCGATCGAATGAGGACGGTTATTATTACGATAAGTTCGAAATAACACCCTTGAAGGCCAGGTGCCTTCGCCAAAAAGAAGAATTCGACCTAGATCGAACGATGATGGGTTACTATTTTGATAAGTTCAAAATAACACCCTGTAAGGCCAGGGGCCTTTGCCAAAAAGAAGAGTTCGACCTCGATCGAACGACGACAGGTTACTCTTTCGATATGTTCGAAATAACACCCTTGAAGGCTACGGGCCTTCGCCAAAAAGAAGAGTTCGACCTCGATCGAACGACGATGGATTACTATTTTGATAAGATCAAAATAACACCCTTTAAGGCCAGGGGCCTTCGCCAAAAAGAAGAGTTCGACGTCGATCGAACGACGACGGGTAACTATGTCGATAAGATAAAAATAACACCCTTTAAGGCCAGGGGCCTTCGCCAAAACGAAGATTTCGACCTCTATCGAACGACGACGGGTTACTATTTTGATAAGTTTGAAATGACACCCTATAAGGCCAGGGGCCTTCGCCAAAAAGAAGTTTTCTCCCTCGATAGAATGACAACGGGTTACTATTTTGATAAGTTCGAAATAAAACACTTTAAGGCCAGGGGCCTTCGCCAAAAAGAAGAGTTCGACTTCGATCGAACGATGACGACTTAATATTTCGATAAGTTCGAAATAACACCCTTGAAGGCTAGGGGCCTTCGCCAAAAAGAAGAGTTTGACCTCGATCGAACGAAGACGGTTATTATTACGATAAGTTCGAAATAACACCCTTGAAGGCCAGGGGCCTTCGCCAATAAGAAGTGTTGACCTCGATCGAACGGAGATAGATTACTATTTCGATACGTTCGAAATAACACCCTTTAAGGACAAGGGCCTTCGCAAAAAAAATTGTTCAATCTCGATCGAACGATAACAGGTTACTATTTCGATAAATTCGAAATAACACGCATTAAGGTCAGGGGCCTTCGCCAAAAACAAGAGTTCAACCTCGATCGAACGACGACGGGTTACAATTTTGAAAAGTTCGAATTAACACCCTTGAAGGCCAGTGGCCTTCGCTAAAAAGAAGAGTTCGACCTCGATCGAACGACGATGGGTCACTATTTTGATAAGTTCGAAATAACACCCTTTAAGGCCAGGGGCCTTCGCCAAAAAGAATAGTTCGACCTCGATCGAACGACGACGGGTTACTATTTTGATAAGTTCGAAATAACACCCTTGAAGGCCAGGGGCCTTCGCCAAAAGAAGAGTTCGACCTCGATCGAACGACGACGGTTATTATTACCATAAGTTCGAAATAACACCCTTGAAGGCCAGGGGACTTCGCCAAAAGAAGAATTCGACCTCGATCGAACGATGATGGGTTACTATTTTGATAAGTTCGAAATAACACCCTGTAAGGCCAGGGGCCTTCGCCAAAAAGAAGAGTTCGACCTCGATCGAACGATGACGGGTTACTCTTTCGATAAGTTCTAAATAACACCCTTGAAGGCTAGGAACCTTCGCCAAAAAGAAGAGTTCGACCTCGATCGAATGACGACAGGTTACTATTTCGATAAGTTCGAAATAACACCCTTGAAGGCTAGGGGCCTTAGCCAAAAAGAAGAGTTCGACCTCGATCGAATGACGATGGGTTACTATTTTGATAAGTTCGAAATAACACCCTTTAAGGCCAGGGGCCTTCGCCAAAAACAAGAGTTCACCGTCGATCGAACGACGACGGGTAACTATTTCGATAAGTTCAAAATAACACCCTTTAAGGCCTGGGGCCTTCGCCAAAATGAAGAGTTTGACCTCTATCGAACGACAACGGGTTACTATTTTGATAAGTTCGAAATAACACCCTATAAGGCCAGGAGCCTTCGCCAAAAAGAAGAGTTCAACCTCGATCGAACGACGACAGATAACTATTTCGATAAGCTCAAAATAACACCCTTTAAGGACAGGGGCCTTCGCCAAAACGAAGAGTTCGACCTCTATCGAACGACGACGGGTGACTATTTCGAGAAGTTCGAAATAACACCCTTTAAAGCCAGGGGCATTCGCCAAAAAGAAGAGTTCGACCTCAATCGAACAACGACGAGTTATTATTACGATAAGTTCGAAATAACACCCTTGAAGGCCAGGGGCCTTCGCCAAAAAGAAGAGTTCGACGTCGATCGAACGACGACGGGTAACTATTTCGATAAGTTCAAAATAACACCCTTTAAGGACAGGGGCCTTCGCCAAAACGAAGAGTTCGACCTCTATCGAACGACGACGGGTTACTATTTTGATAAGTTTGAAATAACACCCTATAAGGCCAGTGGCATTCGCCAAAAAGAAGAGTTCGACCTCGATCGAACAACGACGGCTTAATATTTCGATAAGTTCGAAATAACACTCTTGAAGGTTAGGGGCCTTCGCCAAAAAGAAGAGTTTGACCTCGATCGAACGAAGACGGTTATTATTACGATAAGTTCGAAATAACACCCTTGAAGGCCAGGGGCCTTCCCCAATAAGAACTGTTTGACCTCGATCGAACGGAGATGGATTACTATTTTGATACGTTCGAAATAACACCCTTTAAGGCCAAGGGCCTTTGCAAAAAAATGAGTTTGATCTCGATCGAACGATAACGGGTTACTATTTCGATAAATTTGGAATAACATGCATTAAGGCCAGGGGCCTTCGCCAAAAAAAAGAGTTCAACCTCGATCGAACGACGACGGGTTACTATTTTGATAAGTTCGAAATAACACCCTTGAAGGCCAGGGGCCTTCGCCTAAAAGAAGAGTTCCACCTCGATCGAATGACAACAATTATTATTACGATAAGTTCGAAATAACACCCTTGAAGGCCAGGGGCCTTCGCCAAAAAGAAGAATTCGACCTAGATCGAACGATGATGGGTTACTATTTTGATAAGTTCGAAATAACACCCTGTAAGGCCAGGGGCCTTCGCCAAAAAGAAGAGTTCGACCTCGATCGAACGACGACAGGTTACTCTTTCGATAAGTTCGAAATAACACCCTTGAAGGCTACGGGCCTTCGCCAAAAAGAAGAGTTCGACCTCGATCGAACGACGATGGATTACTATTTTGATAAGATCAAAATAACACCCTTTAAGGCCAGCGGGCCTTCGCCAAAAAGAAGAGTTCGACGTCGATCGAACGACGACGGGTAACTATTTCGATAAGATAAAAATAACACCCTTTAAGGCCAGGGGCCTTCGCCAAAATGAAGAATTCGACCTCTATCGAACGACGACGGGTTACTATTTTGATAAGTTTGAAATGACACCCTATAAGGCCAGGGGCCTTCGCCAAAAAGAAGTTTTCTCCCTCGATAGAATGACAACGGGTTACTATTTTGATAAGTTCGAAATAAAACCCTTTAAGGCCAGGGGCCTTCGCCAAAAAGAAGAGTTCGACCTCGATCGAACGACGACGGCTTAATATTTCGATAAGTTCGAAATAACACCCTTGAAGGCTAGGGGCCTTCGCCAAAAAGAAGAGTTTGACCTCGATCGAACGAAGACGGTTATTATTACGATAAGTTCGAAATAACACCCTTAAAGGCCAGGGGTCTTCGCCAATAAGAAGTGTTGACCTCGATCGAATGGAGATGGATTACTATTTCGATATGTTCGAAATAACACCCTTTAAGGCCAAGGGCCTTCGCAAAAAAAAGAGTTCGATCTCGATCGAATGATAACGGGTTACTATTTCGATAAATTTGAAATAACATGCATTAAGGCCAGGGGCCTTCGCCAAAAATAAGAGTTCAACCTCGATCGAACGACGATGGGTTACAATTTTGATAAGTTCGAATTAACACCCTTGAAGGCCAGTGGCCTTCGCCAAAAAGAAGAGTTCGACCTCGATCGAACGACGATGGGTCACTATTTTGATAAGTTCGAAACAACACCCTTTAAGGCCAGGGGCCTTCGCCAAAAAGAAGAGTTCCACCTCGATCGAATGACGACATTTATTATTACGATAAGTTCGAAATAACACCCTTGAAGGCCAGGGGCCTTCGCCAAAAAGAAGAATTCGACCTAGATCGAACGATGATGGGTTACTATTTTGATAAGTTCGAAATAACACCCTGTAAGGCCAGGGGCCTTCGCCAAAAAGAAGAGTTCGACCTCGATCGAACGACGACAGGTTACTCTTTCGATAAGTTCGAAATAACACCCTTGAAGGCTACGGGCCTTCGCCAAAAAGAAGAGTTCGACCTCGATCGAACGACGATGGATTACTATTTTGATATGATCAAAATAACACCCTTTAAGGCCAGGGGCCTTCTCCAAAAAGAAGAGTTCGACATCGATCGAACGACGACGGGTAACTATTTCGATAAGATAAAAATAACACCCTTTAAGGCCAGGGGCCTTCGCCAAAACGAAGAATTCGACCTCTATCGAACGACGACGGGTTACTATTTTGATAAGTTTTAAATGACACCCTATAAGGCCAGGGGCCTTCGTCAAAAAGAAGTTTTCTCCCTCGATAGAATGACAACGGGTTACTATTTTGATAAGTTCGAAATAAAACCCTTTAAGGACAGGGGCCTTCGCCAAAAAGAAGAGTTCAACCTCGATCGAACGACGACGGGTTACAATTTTGATAAGTTCGAATTAACACCCTTGAAGGCCAGTGGCCTTCGCCAAAAAGAAGAGTTCGACCTCGATCGAACGACGATGGGTCACTATTTTGATAAGTTCGAAATAACACCCTTGAAGGCCAGGGGCCTTCGCCAAAAAGAAGAGTTCGACCTCGATCGAACGACGACGGTTATTATTACGATAAGTTCGAAATAACACCCTTGAAGGCCAAGGGCCTTCGCCAAAAGAAGAATTCGACCTCGATCGAACGATGATGGGTTACTATTTTGATAAGTTCGAAATAACACCCTATAAGGCCAGGGGCCTTCGCCAAAAAGAAGAGTTCGACCTCGATCGAACGACGACGGGTTACTCTTTCGATAAGTTCTAAATAACACCCTTGAAGGCTAGGGACCTTCGCCAAAAAGAAGAGTTCGACCTCGATCAAACGACGACAGGTTACTATTTCGATAAGTTCGAAATAACACCCTTGAAGGCTAGGGGCCTTCGCCTAAAAGAAGAGTTCGACCTCGATCGAACGACGATGGGTTACTATTTTGATAAGTTCGAAATAACACCCTTTAAGGCCAGGGGCCTTCGCCAAAAACAAGAGTTCGACGTCGATCGAACGACGACGGGTAACTATTTCGATTAGTTCAAAATAACACCCTTTAAGGCCTGGGGCCTTCGCCAAAATGAAGAGTTTGACCTCTATCGAACGACAACGGTTATTATTACGATAAGTTCGAAATAACACCCTTGAAGGCCAGGGGCCTTCGCCAATAAGAAGTGTTGACCTCGATCGAACGGAGAGAGATTACTATTTCGATACGTTCGAAATAACACCCTTTAAGGCCAAGGGCCTTTGCAAAAAAAAGAGTTCGATCTCGATCGTACGATAACGGGATACTATTTCGAAAAATTCGAAATAACACACATTAAGGCCAGGGGCCTTCACCAAAAAAAAGAGTTCAACCTCGATCGAACGACGACGAGTTATTATTACGATAAGTTCGAAATAACACCCTTGAAGGCCAGGGGCCTTCGCCAAAAAGAAGAGTTCGACGTCGATCGAACGACGACGGGTAACTATTTCGATAAGTTCAAAATAAAACCCTTTAAGGACAGGGGCCTTCGCCAAAACGAAGAGTTCGACCTCTATCGAATGACGACGGGTTACTATTTTGATAAATTTGAAATAACACCCTATAAGGCCAGTGGCCTTCGCCAAAAAGAAGTTTTCGCCCTCGAAAGAATGACAACGGGTTACTATTTTGATAAGTTCAAAATAACACCCATTAAGGCCAGGGGCATTCGCCAAAAAGAAGAGTTCGACCTCGATCGAACGACGATGGATTACTATTTTGATAAGATCAAAATAACACCCTTTAAGGCCAGGGGCCTTCGCCAAAAAGAAGAGTTCGACGTCGATCGAACGACGACGGGTAACTATTTCGATAAGATAAAAATAACACCCTTTAAGGCCAGGGGCCTTCGCCAAAACGAAGAATTCGACCTCTATCGAACGACGACGGGTTACTATTTTGATAAGTTTGAAATGACACCCTATAAGGCCAGGGGCCTTCGCCAAAAAGGAAGTTTTCTCCCTCGATAGAATGACAACGGGTTACTATTTTGATAAGTTCGAAATAAAACCCTTTAAGGCCAGGGGCCTTCGCCAAAAAGAAGAGTTCGACCTCGATCGAACGACGACGGCTTAATATTTCGATAAGTTCGAAATAACACCCTTGAAGGCTAGGGGCCTTCGCCAAAAAGAAGAGTTTGACCTCGATCGAACGAAGACGGTTATTATTACGATAAGTTCGAAATAACACCCTTAAAGGCCAGGGGTCTTCGCCAATAAGAAGTGTTGACCTCGATCGAACGGAGATGGATTACTATTTCGATACGTTCGAAATAACACCCTTTAAGGCCAAGGGCCTTCGCAAAAAAAAGAGTTCGATCTCGATCGAATGATAACGGGTTACTATTTCGATAAATTTGAAATAACATGCATTAAGGCCAGGGGCCTTCGCCAAAAATAAGAGTTCAACCTCGATCGAACGACGATGGGTTACAATTTTGATAAGTTCGAATTAACACCCTTGAAGGCCAGTGGCCTTCGCCAAAAAGAAGAGTTCGACCTCGATCGAACGACGATGGGTCACTATTTTGATAAGTTCGAAACAACACCCTTTAAGGCCAGGGGCCTTCGCCAAAAAGAAGAGTTCCACCTCGATCGAATGACGACAGTTATTATTACGATAAGTTCGAAATAACACCCTTGAAGGCCAGGGGCCTTCGCCAAAAAGAAGAATTCGACCTAGATCGAACGATGATGGGTTACTATTTTGATAAGTTCGAAATAACACCCTGTAAGGCCAGGGGCCTTCGCCAAAAAGAAGAGTTCGACCTCGATCGAACGACGACAGGTTACTCTTTCGATAAGTTCGAAATAACACCCTTGAAGGCTACGGGCCTTCGCCAAAAAGAAGAGTTCGACCTCGATCGAACGACGATGGATTACTATTTTGATATGATCAAAATAACACCCTTTAAGGCCAGGGGCCTTCGCCAAAAAGAAGAGTTCGACATCGATCGAACGACGACGGGTAACTATTTCGATAAGATAAAAATAACACCCTTTAAGGCCAGGGGCCATCGCCAAAACGAAGAATTCGACCTCTATCGAACGACGACGGGTTACTATTTTGATAAGTTTTAAATGACACCCTATAAGGCCAGGGGCCTTCGTCAAAAAGAAGAGTTCAACCTCGATCGAACGACGACGGGTTACAATTTTGATAAGTTCGAATTAACACCCTTGAAGGCCAGTGGCCTTCGCCAAAAAGAAGAGTTCGACCTCGATCGAACGACGATGGGTCACTATTTTGATAAGTTCGAAATAACACCCTTGAAAGCCAGGGGCCTTCGCCAAAAAGAAGAGTTCGACCTCGATCGAACGACGACGGTTATTATTACGATAAGTTCGAAATAACACCCTTGAAGGCCAGGGGCCTTCGCCAAAAAGAAGAATTCGACCTCGATCGAACGATGATGGGTTACTATTTTGATAAGTTCGAAATAACACCCTGTAAGGCCAGGGGCCTTCGCCAAAAAGAAGAGTTCGACCTCGATCGAACGACGACGGGTTACTCTTTCGATAAGTTCTAAATAACACCCTTGAAGGCTAGGGA
The DNA here is from genome assembly GCF_000393655.2 of Nicotiana sylvestris. Taxonomy (NCBI): domain Eukaryota; kingdom Viridiplantae; phylum Streptophyta; class Magnoliopsida; order Solanales; family Solanaceae; genus Nicotiana; species Nicotiana sylvestris. Next base: position 131,197,750 of record NC_091062.1, on the reverse strand, counting down.
CCTTCGCCAAAAAGAAGAGTTCGACCTCGATCAAACGACGACAGGTTACTATTTCGATAAGTTCGAAATAACACCCTTGAAGGCTAGGGGCCTTCGCCTAAAAGAAGAGTTCGACCTCGATCGAACGACGATGGGTTACTATTTTGATAAGTTCGAAATAACACCCTTTAAGGCCAGGGGCCTTCGCCAAAAACAAGAGTTCGACGTCGATCGAACGACGACGGGTAACTATTTCGATTAGTTCAAAATAACACCCTTTAAGGCCTGGGGCCTTCGCCAAAATGAAGAGTTTGACCTCTATCGAACGACAACGGTTATTATTACGATAAGTTCGAAATAACACCCTTGAAGGCCAAGGGCCTTCGCCAATAAGAAGTGTTGACCTCGATCGAACGGAGAGAGATTACTATTTCGATACGTTCGAAATAACACCCTTTAAGGCCAAGGGCCTTTGCAAAAAAAAGAGTTCGATCTCGATCGTACGATAACGGGATACTATTTCGAAAAATTCGAAATAACACACATTAAGGCCAGGGGCCTTCACCAAAAAAAAGAGTTCAACCTCGATCGAACGACGACGAGTTATTATTACGATAAGTTCGAAATAACACCCTTGAAGGCCAGGGGCCTTCGCCAAAAAGAAGAGTTCGACGTCGATCGAACGACGACGGGTAACTATTTCGATAAGTTCAAAATAAAACCCTTTAAGGACAGGGGCCTTCGCCAAAACGAAGAGTTCGACCTCTATCGAATGACGACGGGTTACTATTTTGATAAATTTGAAATAACACCCTATAAGGCCAGTGGCCTTCGCCAAAAAGAAGTTTTCGCCCTCAATAGAATGACAACGGGTTACTATTTTGATAAGTTCAAAATAACACCCATTAAGGCCAGGGGCATTCGCCAAAAAGAAGAGTTCGACCTCGATCGAACGACGATGGATTACTATTTTGATAAGATCAAAATAACACCCTTTAAGGCCAGGGGCCTTCGCCAAAAAGAAGAGTTCGACGTCGATCGAACGACGACGGGTAACTATTTCGATAAGATAAAAATAACACCCTTTAAGGCCAGGGGCCTTCGCCAAAACGAAGAATTCGACCTCTATCGAACGACAACGGGTTACTATTTTGATAAGTTTGAAATGACACCCTATAAGGCCAGGGGCCTTCGCCAAAAAGAAGTTTTCTCCCTCGATAAATTGACAACGGGTTACTATTTTGATAAGTTCGAAATAACATGCATTAAGGCCAGGGGCCTTCGCCAAAAAAAAGAGTTCAACCTCGATCGAACGACGACGGGTTACTATTTTGATAAGTTCGAAATAACACCCTTGAAGGCCAGGGGCCTTCGCCAAAAAGAAGAGTTCCACCTCGATCGAATGACGACAATTATTATTACGATAAGTTCGAAATAACACCCTTGAAGGCCAGGGGCCTTCGCCAAAAAGAAGAATTCGACCTAGATCGAACGATGATGGGTTACTATTTTGATAAGTTCGAAATAACACCCTGTAAGGCCAGGGGCCTTCGCCAAAAAGAAGAGTTCGACCTCGATCGAACGACGACTGGTTACTCTTTCGATAAGTTCGAAATAACACCCTTGAAGGCTACGGGCCTTCGCCAAAAAGAAGAGTTCGACCTCGATCGAACGACGATGGATTACTATTTTGATAAGATCAAAATAACACCCTTTAAGGCCAGGGGCCTTCGCCAAAAAGAAGAGTTCGACGTCGATCGAACGACGACGGGTAACTATTTCGATAAGATAAAAATAACACCCTTTAAGGCCAGGGGCCTTCGCCAAAACGAAGAATTCGACCTCTATCGAACGACGACGGGTTACGATTTTGATAAGTTTGAAATGACACCCTATAAGGCCAGGGGCCTTCGCCAAAAAGAAGTTTTCTCCCTCGATAGAATGACAACGGGTTACTATTTTGATAAGTTTGAAATAAAACCCTTTAAGGCCAGGGGCCTTCGCCAAAAAGAAGAGTTCGACCTCGATCGAACGACGACGGCTTAATATTTCGATAAGTTCGAAATATCACCCTTGAAGGCTAGGGGCCTTCGCCAAAAAGAAGAGTTTGACCTCGATCGAACGACGATGGTTATTATTACGATAAGTTCGAAATAACACCCTTAAAGGCCAGGGGTCTTCGCCAATAAGAAGTGTTGACCTCGATCGAACGTAGATGGATTACTATTTCGATACGTTCAAAATAACACCCTTTAAGGCCAAGGGCCTTCGCAAAAAAAAGAGTTCGATCTTGATCGAATGATAACGGGTTACTATTTCGATAAATTCGAAATAACAAGCATTAAGGCCAGGGGCCTTCGCCAAAAATAAGAGTTCAACCTCGATCGAACGACGATGGGTTACAATTTTGATAAGTTCGAATTAACACCCTTGAAGGCCAGTGGCCTTCGCCAAAAAGAAGAGTTCGACCTCGATCGAACGACGATGGGTCACTATTTTGATAAGTTCGAAACAACACCCTTTAAGGCCAGGGGTCTTCGCCAAAAAGAAGAGTTCCACCTCGATCGAATGACGACAGTTATTATTACGATAAGTTCGAAATAACACCCTTGAAGGCCAGGGGCCTTCGCCAAAAAGAAGAATTCGACCTAGATCGAACGATGATGGGTTACTATTTTGATAAGTTCGAAATAACACCCTGTAAGGCCAGGGGCCTTCGCCAAAAAGAAGAGTTCGACCTCGATCGAACGACGACAGGTTACTCTTTCGATAAGTTCGAAATAACACCCTTGAAGGCTAGGGGCCTTCGCCTAAAAGAAGAGTTCGACCTCGATCGAACGACGATGGGTTACTATTTTGATAAGTTCGAAATAACACCCTTTAAGGCCAGGGGCCTTCGCCAAAAACAAGAGTTCGACGTCGATCGAACGACGACGGGTAACTATTTCGATTAGTTCAAAATAACACCCTTTAAGGCCTGGGGCCTTCGCCAAAATGAAAAGTTTGACCTCTATCGAACGACAACGGTTATTATTACGATAAGTTCGAAATAACACCCTTGAAGGCCAGGGGCCTTCGCCAATAAGAAGTGTTGACCTCGATCGAACGGAGAGAGATTACTATTTCGATACGTTCGAAATAACACCCTTTAAGGCCAAGGGCCTTTGCAAAAAAAAGAGTTCGATCTCGATCGTACGATAACGGGATACTATTTCGAAAAATTCGAAATAACACACATTAAGGCCAGGGGCCTTCACCAAAAAAAAGAGTTCAACCTCGATCGAACGACGACGAGTTATTATTACGATAAGTTCGAAATAACACCCTTGAAGGCCAGGGGCCTTCGCCAAAAAGAAGAGTTCGACGTCGATCGAACGACGACGGGTAACTATTTCGATAAGTTCAAAATAAAACCCTTTAAGGACAGGGGCCTTCGCCAAAACGAAGAGTTCGACCTCTATCGAATGACGACGGGTTACTATTTTGATAAATTTGAAATAACACCTTATAAGGCCAGTGGCCTTCGCCAAAAAGAAGTTTTCGCCCTCGATAGAATGACAACGGGTTACTATTTTGATAAGTTCAAAATAACACCCATTAAGGCCAGGGGCATTCGCCAAAAAGAAGAGTTCGACCTCGATCGAACGACGATGGATTACTATTTTGATAAGATCAAAATAACACCCTTTAAGGCCAGGGGCCTTCGCCAAAAAGAAGAGTTCGACGTCGATCGAACGACGACGGGTAACTATTTCGATAAGATAAAAATAACACCCTTTAAGGCCAGGGGCCTTCGCCAAAACGAAGAATTCGACCTCTATCGAACGACGACGGGTTACTATTTTGATAAGTTTGAAATGACACCCTATAAGGCCAGGGGCCTTCGCCAAAAAGAAGTTTTCTCCCTCGATAAATTGACAACGGGTTACTATTTTGATAAGTTCGAAATAACATGCATTAAGGCCAGGGGCCTTCGCTAAAAAAAAGAGTTCAACCTCGATCGAACGACGACGGGTTACTATTTTGATAAGTTCGAAATAACACCCTTGAAGGCCAGGGGCCTTCGCCAAAAAGAAGAGTTCCACCTCGATCGAATGACGACAATTATTATTACGATAAGTTCGAAATAACACCCTTGAAGGCCAGGGGCCTTCGCCAAAAAGAAGAATTCGACCTAGATCGAACGATGATGGGTTACTATTTTGATAAGTTCGAAATAACACCCTGTAAGGCCAGGGGCCTTCGCCAAAAAGAAGAGTTCGACCTCGATCGAACGACGACAGGTTACTCTTTCGATAAGTTCGAAATAACACCCTTGAAGGCTACGGGCCTTCGCCAAAAAGAAGAGTTCGACCTCGATCGAACGACGATGGATTACTATTTTGATAAGATCAAAATAACACCCTTTAAGGCCAGGGGCCTTCGCCAAAAAGAAGAGTTCGACGTCGATCGAACGACGACGGGTAACTATTTCGATAAGATAAAAATAACACCCTTTAAGGCCAGGGGCCTTCGCCAAAACGAAGAATTCGACCTCTATCGAACGACGACGGGTTACGATTTTGATAAGTTTGAAATGACACCCTATAAGGCCAGGGGCCTTCGCCAAAAAGAAGTTTTCTCCCTCGATAGAATGACAACGGGTTACTATTTTGATAAGTTCGAAATAAAACCCTTTAAGGCCAGGGGCCTTCGCCAAAAAGAAGAGTTCGACCTCGATCGAACGACGACGGCTTAATATTTCGATAAGTTCGAAATATCACCCTTGAAGGCTAGGGGCCTTCGCCAAAAAGAAGAGTTTGACCTCGATCGAACGACGACGGTTATTATTACGATAAGTTCGAAATAACACCCTTAAAGGCCAGGGGTCTTCGCCAATAAGAAGTGTTGACCTCGATCGAACGTAGATGGATTACTATTTTGATACGTTCAAAATAACACCCTTTAAGGCCAAGGGCCTTCGCAAAAAAAAGAGTTCGATCTTGATCGAATGATAACGGGTTACTATTTCGATAAATTCGAAATAACAAGCATTAAGGCCAGGGGCCTTCGCCAAAAATAAGAGTTCAACCTCGATCGAACGACGATGGGTTACAATTTTGATAAGTTCGAATTAACACCCTTGAAGGCCAGTGGCCTTCGCCAAAAAGAAGAGTTCGACCTCGATCGAACGACGATGGGTCACTATTTTGATAAGTTCGAAACAACACCCTTTAAGGCCAGGGGTCTTCGCCAAAAAGAAGAGTTCCACCTCGATCGAATGACGACAGTTATTATTACGATAAGTTCGAAATAACACCCTTGAAGGCCAGGGGCCTTCGCCAAAAAGAAGAATTCAACCTAGATCGAACGATGATGGGTTACTATTTTGATAAGTTCGAAATAACACCCTGTAAGGCCAGGGGCCTTCGCCAAAAAGAAGAGTTCGACCTCGATCGAACGACGACAGGTTACTCTTTCGATAAGTTCGAAATAACACCCTTGAAGGCTACGGGCCTTCGCCAAAAAGAAGAGTTCGACCTCGATCGAACGACGATGGATTACTATTTTGATAAGATCAAAATAACACCCTTTAAGGCCAGGGGCCTTCGCCAAAAAGAAGAGTTCAACGTCGATCGAACGACGACGGGTAACTATTTCGATAAGATAAAAATAACACCCTTTAAGGCCAGGGGCCTTCGCCAAAACGAAGAATTCGACCTCTATCGAACGACGACGGGTTACTATTTTGATAAGTTTGAAATGACACCCTATAAGGCTAGGGGCCTTCGACAAAAAGAAGTTTTCTCCCTCGATAGAATGACAACGGGTTACTATTTTGATAAGTTCGAAATAAAACCCTTTAAGGCCAGGGGCCTTCGCCAAAAAGAAGAGTTCGACCTCGATCGAACGACGACGGCTTAATATTTCGATAAGTTCGAAATAACACCCTTGAAGGCTAGGGGCCTTCGCCAAAAAGAAGAGTTTGACCTCGATCGAACGACGACGGTTATTATTACGATAAGTTCGAAATAACACCCTTAAAGGCCAGGGGTCTTCGCCAATAAGAAGTGTTGACCTCGATCGAACGGAGATGGATTACTATTTCGATACGTTCAAAATAACACCCTTTAAGGCCAAGGGCCTTCGCAAAAAAAAGAGTTCGATCTTGATCGAATGATAACGGGTTACTATTTCGATAAATTCGAAATAACAAGCATTAAGGCCAGGGGCCTTCGCCAAAAATAAGAGTTCAACCTCGATCGAACGACGATGGGTTACAATTTTGATAAGTTCGAATTAACACCCTTGAAGGCCAGTGGCCTTCGCCAAAAAGAAGATTTCGACCTCGATCGAACGACGATGGGTCACTATTTTGATAAGTTCGAAACAACACCCTTTAAGGCCAGGGGCCTTCGCCAAAAAGAAGAGTTCCACCTCGATCGAATGATGACAGTTATTATTACGACAAGTTCGAAATAACACCCTTGAAGGCCAGGGGCCTTCGCCAAAAAGAAGAATTCGACCTAGATCGAACGATGATGGGTTACTATTTTGATAAGTTCGAAATAACACCCTGTAAGGCCAGGGGCCTTCGCCAAAAAGAAGAGTTCGACCTCGATCGAACGACGACAGGTTACTCTTTCGATAAGTTCGAAATAACACCCTTGAAGGCTACGGGCCTTCGCCAAAAAGAAGAGTTCGACCTCGATCGAACGACGATGGATTACTATTTTGATAAGATCAAAATAACACCCTTTAAGGCCAGGGGCCTTCGCCAAAAAGAAGAGTTCGACGTCGATCGAATGACGACGGGTAACTATTTTGATAAGATAAAAATAACACCCTTTAAGGCCAGGGTCCTTCGCCAAAACGAAGAATTCGACCTCTATCGAACGACGACGGGTTACTATTTTGATAAGTTTGAAATGACACCCTATAAGGCCAGGGGACTTCGCCAAAAAGAAGTTTTCTCCCTCGATAGAATGACAATGGGTTACTATTTTGATAAGTTCGAAATAAAACCCTTTAAGGCCAGGGGCCTTCCCCAAAAAGAAGAGTTCAACCTCGATCGAACGACGACGGGTTACAATTTTGATAAGTTCGAATTAACACCCTTGAAGGCCAGTGGCCTTCGCCAAAAAGAAGAGTTTGACCTCGATCGAACGACGATGGGTCACTATTTTGATAAGTTCGAAATAACACCCTTTAAGGCCAGGGGCCTTCGCCAAAAGAAGAGTTCGACCTCGATCGAACGACGACGGGTTACTACTTTGATAAGTTCGAAATAACACCGTTGAAGGCCAGGGGCCTTCGCCAAAAAGAAGAGTTCGACCTCGATCGAACGACGACGATTATTATTACGATAAGTTCGAAATAACATCCTTGAAGGCTAGGGGCCTTCACCAAAAAGAAGAATTCGACCTCGATCGAACGATGATGGGTTACTATTTTGATAAGTTCGAAATAACACCCTATAAGGCCAGGGGCCTTCGCCAAAGAGAAGAGTTCGACCTCGATCGAACGACGACGGGTTACTCTTTCGATAAGTTCGAAATAACACCCTTGAAGGCTAGGGACCTTCGCCAAAAAGAAGAGTTCGACCTCGATCGAACGACGACAGGTTGCTCTTTCGATAAGTTCGAAATAAGACCCTTGAAGGCTAGGGGCCTTCGCCAAAAACAAGAGTTCGACGTCGATCGAACGACGACGGGTAACTATTTCGATAAGTTCAAAATAACACCCTTTAAGGCCAGGGGCCTTCGCCAAAATGAAGAGTTCGACCTCTATCGAACGACAACGGGTTACTATTTTGATAAGTTCGAAATAACACCCTATAAGGCCAGGGGCCTTCGCCAAAAAGAAGAGTTCAACCTTGATCGAACAATGACAGATAACTATTTCGATATGTTCAAAATAACACCCTTTAAGGCCAGGGGCCTTCGCCAAAACGAAGAGTTCGACCTCTATCGAACGACGACGGGTGACTATTTCGATAAGTTCGAAATAACACCATTGAAGGCCAGGGGCATTCGCCAAAAAGAAGAGTTCGACCTTAATCGAACAACGATGAGTTATTATTACGATAAGTTCGAAATAATACCCTTGAAGGCCAAGGGCCTTCGCCAAAAAGAAGAGTTCGACGTCGATCGAACGACGACGGGTAACTATTTCGATAAGTTCAAAATAACACCCTTTAAGGCCAGGGGCCTTCGCCAAAACGAAGAGTTCGACCTCTATCGAACGACGACGAGTTACTATTTTGATAATAACACCCTATAAGGCCAGTGGCCTTCGCCAAAAAGAAGTTTTCTCCCTCGATATAATGACAACGGGTTACTATTTTGATAAGTTCGAAATAACACCCATTAAGGCTAGGGGCCTTCGCCAAAAAGAAGAGTTCGACCTCGATCGAACGAAGACGGTTATTATTACGATAAGTTCGAAATAACACCCTTGAAGGCCAGGGGCCTTCGCCATTAAGAAGTGTTTGACCTCGATCGAACGTAGATGGATTACTATTTCGATACGTTCGAAATAACACCCTTTAAGGCCAAGGGCCTTCGCAAAAAAAAGAGTTCGATCTCCATCGAACGATAACGGGTTACTATTTCGATAAATTTTAAATAACACGCATTAAGGCCAGGGGCCTTCGCCAAAAACAAGAGTTCAACCTCGATCGAACGACGACAGGTTACTATTTTGATAAGTTCGAAATAACACCCTTGAAGGCCAGGGGCCTTCGCCAAAAAGAAGAGTTCGACCTCGATCGAACGACGATGGGTTACTATTTTGATAAGTTCGAAATAACACCCTTTAAGGCCAGGGGCCTTCGCCAAAAAGAAGAGTTCGACCTCGATCGAACGACGACGGGTTACTATTTCGATAAGTTCGAAATAACACCCTTTAAGGCCAGGGGCCTTCGCCAAAAAGAAGAGTTCGACCTCGATCGAACGACGACGGGTTACTATTTCGATAAGTTCGAATAAACACCCTTTAAGGCCAGGGGCCTTCGCAAAAAGAAGAGTTCAACCTCGATCGAACGACGATGGATTACTATTTCGATAAGTTCGAAATAACACCCTTTAAGGCCAAGGTCCTTCGCAAAAAAAAAAGAGTTCAACCTCTATAGAACGACGACGGGTGACTATTTCGATAAGTTCGAAATAACACCCTTTAAGGCCAGAGGCCTTCGCCAAAAAGAAGAGTTCGACCTCGATCATACGACGACGGGTTACTATTTCGATAAGTTCGAAATAACACCCTTTAAGGACAGAGGCCTTCGCCAAAAAGAAGAGTTCGACCTCGATCGAACGACGATGGGTTTCTATTTCGATATGTTCGAAATAACACCCTTGAAGGCCAGGGGCCTTCGCCAAAAAGAAGAGTTCGACCTCGATCGAACGACGATAGATTACTATTTCGATATGTTCGAAATAACACCCTTTAAGGCCAAGGGACTTCGCAAAAAAGAAGAGTTCGACCTCGATCGAATGACGACGGTTATTATTATGATAAGTTCGAAATAACACCCTTGAAGGCCAGGGGCCTTCGCCAAAAAGTAGAATTCGACCTAGATCGAACGATGATGGGTTACTATTTTGATATGTTCGAAATAACACCCTGTAAGGCCAGGGTCCTTCGCCAAAAAGAAGAGTTCGACCTCGATCGAACGACGACAGGTTACTCTTTCGATAAGTTCGAAATAACACCCTTGAAGGCTACGGGCCTTCGCCAAAAAGAAGAGTTCGACCTCGATCGAACGACGATGGGTTACTATTTTGATAAGTTCAAAATAACACCCTTTAAGGCCAGGGGCCTTCACCAAAAAGAAGAGTTCGATGTCGATCGAACGACGACGGGTAACTATTTCGATAAGATAAAAATAACACCCTTTAAGGCCAAGGGCCTTCGCCAAAACGAAGAGTTCGACCTCTATCGAACGACGAAGGGTTACTATTTTGATAAGTTTGAAATAACACCCTATAAGGCTAGGGGCCTTCGCAAAAAAGAAGTTTTCTCCCTCGATAGAATGACAACGAGTTACTATTTTGATAAGTTCGAAATAAAACCATTTAAGGCCAGGGGCCTTCGCCAAAAAGAAGAGTTCGACCTCGATCGAACGACTACGGCTTAATATTTCGATAAGTTCGAAATAACACCCTTGAAGGCCAGGGGCCTTCGCCAATAAGAAGTGTCCTCGATCGAACGGAGATGGATTACTATTTCAATAAGTTCGAAATAACAACCTTTAAGGCCAAGGGCCTTCGCAAAAAAAAGAGTTCGATCTCGATCGAACGATAACGGGTTACTATTTCGATAAATTAGAAATAACACACATTAAGGCCAGGGGCCTTCGCCAAAAACAAGAGTTCAACCTCGATCGAACGACGATGGGTTACAATTTTGATAAGTTCGAATTAACACCCTTGAAGGCCAGTGGCCTTCGCCAAAAAGAAGATTTCGACCTCGATCGAACGACGATGGGTCACTATTTTGATAAGTTCGAAACAACACCCTTTAAGGCCAGGGGCCTTCGCCAAAAAGAAGAGTTCCACCTCGATCGAATGATGACAGTTATTATTACGACAAGTTCGAAATAACACCCTTGAAGGCCAGGGGCCTTCGCCAAAAAGAAGAATTCGACCTAGATCGAACGATGATGGGTTACTATTTTGATAAGTTCGAAATAACACCCTGTAAGGCCAGGGGCCTTCGCCAAAAAGAAGAGTTCGACCTCGATCGAACGACGACAGGTTACTCTTTCGATAAGTTCGAAATAACACCCTTGAAGGCTACGGGCCTTCGCCAAAAAGAAGAGTTCGACCTCGATCGAACGACGATGGATTACTATTTTGATAAGATCAAAATAACACCCTTTAAGGCCAGGGGCCTTCGCCAAAAAGAAGAGTTCGACGTCGATCGAATGACGACGGGTAACTATTTTGATAAGATAAAAATAACACCCTTTAAGGCCAGGGTCCTTCGCCAAAACGAAGAATTCGACCTCTATCGAACGACGACGGGTTACTATTTTGATAAGTTTGAAATGACACCCTATAAGGCCAGGGGACTTCGCCAAAAAGAAGTTTTCTCCCTCGATAGAATGACAATGGGTTACTATTTTGATAAGTTCGAAATAAAACCCTTTAAGGCCAGGGGCCTTCCCCAAAAAGAAGAGTTCAACCTCGATCGAACGACGACGGGTTACAATTTTGATAAGTTCGAATTAACACCCTTGAAGGCCAGTGGCCTTCGCCAAAAAGAAGAGTTTGACCTCGATCGAACGACGATGGGTCACTATTTTGATAAGTTCGAAATAACACCCTTTAAGGCCAGGGGCCTTCGCCAAAAGAAGAGTTCGACCTCGATCGAACGACGACGGGTTACTACTTTGATAAGTTCGAAATAACACCGTTGAAGGCCAGGGGCCTTCGCCAAAAAGAAGAGTTCGACCTCGATCGAACGACGACGATTATTATTACGATAAGTTCGAAATAACATCCTTGAAGGCTAGGGGCCTTCACCAAAAAGAAGAATTCGACCTCGATCGAACGATGATGGGTTACTATTTTGATAAGTTCGAAATAACACCCTATAAGGCCAGGGGCCTTCGCCAAAGAGAAGAGTTCGACCTCGATCGAACGACGACGGGTTACTCTTTCGATAAGTTCGAAATAACACCCTTGAAGGCTAGGGACCTTCGCCAAAAAGAAGAGTTCGACCTCGATCGAACGACGACAGGTTGCTCTTTCGATAAGTTCGAAATAAGACCCTTGAAGGCTAGGGGCCTTCGCCAAAAACAAGAGTTCGACGTCGATCGAACGACGACGGGTAACTATTTCGATAAGTTCAAAATAACACCCTTTAAGGCCAGGGGCCTTCGCCAAAATGAAGAGTTCGACCTCTATCGAACGACAACGGGTTACTATTTTGATAAGTTCGAAATAACACCCTATAAGGCCAGGGGCCTTCGCCAAAAAGAAAAGTTCAACCTTGATCGAACAATGACAGATAACTATTTCGATATGTTCAAAATAACACCCTTTAAGGCCAGGGGCCTTCGCCAAAACGAAGAGTTCGACCTCTATCGAACGACGACGGGTGACTATTTCGATAAGTTCGAAATAACACCATTGAAGGCCAGGGGCATTCGCCAAAAAGAAGAGTTCGACCTTAATCGAACAACGATGAGTTATTATTACGATAAGTTCGAAATAATACCCTTGAAGGCCAAGGGCCTTCGCCAAAAAGAAGAGTTCGACGTCGATCGAACGACGACGGGTAACTATTTCGATAAGTTCAAAATAACACCCTTTAAGGCCAGGGGCCTTCGCCAAAACGAAGAGTTCGACCTCTATCGAACGACGACGAGTTACTATTTTGATAATAACACCCTATAAGGCCAGTGGCCTTCGCCAAAAAGAAGTTTTCTCCCTCGATATAATGACAACGGGTTACTATTTTGATAAGTTCGAAATAACACCCATTAAGGCTAGGGGCCTTCGCCAAAAAGAAGAGTTCGACCTCGATCGAACGAAGACGGTTATTATTACGATAAGTTCGAAATAACACCCTTGAAGGCCAGGGGCCTTCGCCAATAAGAAGTGTTTGACCTCGATCGAACGTAGATGGATTACTATTTCGATACGTTCGAAATAACACCCTTTAAGGCCAAGGGCCTTCGCAAAAAAAAGAGTTCGATCTCCATCGAACGATAACGGGTTACTATTTCGATAAATTTTAAATAACACGCATTAAGGCCAGGGGCCTTCGCCAAAAACAAGAGTTCAACCTCGATCGAACGACGACAGGTTACTATTTTGATAAGTTCGAAATAACACCCTTGAAGGCCAGGGGCCTTCGCCAAAAAGAAGAGTTCGACCTCGATCGAACGACGATGGGTTACTATTTTGATAAGTTCGAAATAACACCCTTTAAGGCCAGGGGCCTTCGCCAAAAAGAAGAGTTCGACCTCGATCGAACGACGACGGGTTACTATTTTTGAGAAGTTCGAAATAACACCCTTGAAGGCCAGGGGCCTTCACCAAAAAGAAGAGTTCGACCTCGATCGAACGACGACCGTTATTATTATGATAAGTTCGAATAAACACCCTTTAAGGCCAGGGGCCTTCGCAAAAAGAAGAGTTCAACCTCGATCGAACGACGTTGGATTACTATTTCGATAAGTTCGAAATAACACCCATTAAGGCCAAGGGCCTTCGCAAAAAAGAAGAGTTCAACCTCTATCGAACGACGACGGGTGACTATTTCGATAAGTTCGAAATAACACCCTTTAAGGCCAGAGGCCTTCGCCAAAAAGAAGAGTTCGACCTCGATCATACGACGACGGGTTACTATTTCGATAAGTTCGAAATAACACCCTTTAAGGACAGAGGCCTTCGCCAAAAAGAAGAGTTCGACCTCGATCGAACGACGATGGGTTTCTATTTCGATATGTTCGAAATAACACCCTTGAAGGCCAGGGGCCTTCGCCAAAAAGAAGAGTTCGACCTCGATCGAACGACGATAGATTACTATTTCGATATGTTCGAAATAACACCCTTTAAGGCCAAGGGACTTCGCAAAAAAGAAGAGTTCGACCTCGATCGAATGACGACGGTTATTATTATGATAAGTTCGAAATAACACCCTTGAAGGCCAGGGGCCTTCGCCAAAAAGTAGAATTCGACCTAGATCGAACGATGATGGGTTACTATTTTGATATGTTCGAAATAACACCCTGTAAGGCCAGGGTCCTTCGCCAAAAAGAAGAGTTCGACCTCGATCGAACGACGACAGGTTACTCTTTCGATAAGTTCGAAATAACACCCTTGAAGGCTACGGGCCTTCGCCAAAAAGAAGAGTTCGACCTCGATCGAACAACGATGGGTTACTATTTTGATAAGTTCAAAATAACACCCTTTAAGGCCAGGGGCCTTCACCAAAAAGAAGAGTTCGATGTCGATCGAACGACGACGGGTAACTATTTCGATAAGATAAAAATAACACCCTTTAAGGCCAAGGGCCTTCGCCAAAACGAAGAGTTCGACCTCTATCGAACGACGAAGGGTTACTATTTTGATAAATTTGAAATAACACCCTATAAGGCTAGGGGCCTTCGCAAAAAAGAAGTTTTCTCCCTCGATAGAATGACAACGAGTTACTATTTTGATAAGTTCGAAATAAAACCATTTAAGGCCAGGGGCCTTCGCCAAAAAGAAGAGTTCGACCTCGATCGAACGACTACGGCTTAATATTTCGATAAGTTCGAAATAACACCCTTGAAGGCCAGGGGCCTTCGCCAATAAGAAGTGTCCTCGATCGAACGGAGATGGATTACTATTTCAATAAGTTCGAAATAACAACCTTTAAGGCCAAGGGCCTTCGCAAAAAAAAGAGTTCGATCTCGATCGAACGATAACGGGTTACTATTTCGATAAATTAGAAATAACACACATTAAGGCCAGGGGCCTTCGCCAAAAACAAGAGTTCAACCTCGATCGAACGACGACGGGTTACTATTTTGATAAGTTCGAAATTACACCCTTGAAGGCCAGGGGCCTTCGCCAAAAAGAAGAGTTCGACCTCGATCGAACGACGATGGGTTACTATTTTGATAAGTTCGAAATAACACCCTTTAAGGCCAGGGGCCTTCGCCAAAAAGAAGAGTTCGACCTCGATCGAACGACGACGGGTTACTATTTCGATAAGTTCGAAATAACACCCTTTAAGGCCAGGGGCCTTCGCCAAAAAGAAGAGTTCGACCTCGATCGAACGACGACGGGTTACTATTTCGATAAGTTCGAAATAAACACCCTTTAAGGCCAGGGGCCTTCGCAAAAAGAAGAGTTCAACCTCGATCGAACGACGATGGATTACTATTTCGATAAGTTCGAAATAACACCCTTTAAGGCCAAGGTCCTTCGCAAAAAAAAGAGTTCAACCTCTATCGAATGACGACGGGTGACTATTTCGATAAGTTCGAAATAACACCCTTTAAGGCCAGAGGCCTTCGCCAAAAAGAAGAGTTCGACCTCGATCATACGACGACGGGTTACTATTTCGATAAGTTCGAAATAACACCCTTTAAGGACAGAGGCCTTCGCCAAAAAGAAGAGTTCGACCTCGATCGAACGACGATTGGTACTATTTCGATATGTTCGAAATAACACCCTTGAAGGCCAGGGGCCTTCGCCAAAAGAAGAGTTCGACCTCGATCGAACGACGATGGATTACTATTTCGATATGTTCGAAATAACACCCTTTAAGGCCAAGGGACTTCGCAAAAAGAAGAGTTCGACCTCGATCGAATGACGACGGTTATTATTACGATAAGTTCGAAATAACACCCTTGAAGGCCAGGGGCCTTCGCCAAAAAGTAGAATTCGACCTAGATCGAACGATGATGGGTTACTATTTTGATATGTTCGAAATAACACTCTGTAAGGCCAGGGTCCTTCGCCAAAAAGAAGAGTTCGACCTCGATCGAACGACGACAGGTTACTCTTTCGATAAGTTCGAAATAACACCCTTGAGAGCTACGGGCCTTCGCCAAAAAGAAGAGTTCGACCTCGATCGAACGACGATGGGTTACTATTTTGATAAGTTCAAAATAACACCCTTTAAGGCCAGGGGCCTTCGCCAAAAAGAAGAGTTCGACGTCGATCGAACGGCGACGGGTAACTATTTCGATAAGATAAAAATAACACCCTTTAAGGCCAAGGGCCTTCGCCAAAACGAAGAGTTCGACCTCTATCGAACGACGAAGGGTTACTATTTTGATAAGTTTGAAATAACACCCTATAAGGCTAGGGGCCTTCGCAAAAAAGAAGTTTTCTCCCTCGATAGAATGACAACGAGTTACTATTTTGATAAGTTCGAAATAAAACCATTTAAGGCAAGGGGCCTTCGCCAAAAAGAAGAGTTCGACCTCGATCGAACGACTACGGCTTAATATTTCGATAAGTTCGAAATAACACCCTTGAAGGCCAGGGGCCTTCGCCAATAAGAAGTGCCCTCGATCGAACGGAGATGGATTACTATTTCAATAAGTTCGAAAAAACAACCTTTAAGGCCAAGGGCCTTCGCAAAAAAAAGAGTTCGATCTCGATCGAACGATAACGGGTTACTATTTCGATAAATTAGAAATAACACACATTAAGGCCAGGGGCCTTCGCCAAAAACAAGAGTTCAACCTCGATCGAACGACAACGGGTTACTATTTTGATAAGTTCGAATTAACACCCTTGAAGGCCAGGGGCCTTCGCCAAAAAGAAGAGTTCGACCTCGATCGAACGACGACGGGTTACTATTTTGAGAAGTTCGAAATAACACCCTTGAAGGCCAGGGGCCTTCACCAAAAAGAAGAGTTCGACCTCGATCGAACGACGACCGTTATTATTATGATAAGTTCGAATAAACACCCTTTAAGGCCAGGGGCCTTCGCAAAAAGAAGAGTTCAACCTCGATCGAACGACGATGGATTACTATTTCGATAAGTTCGAAATAACACCCTTTAAGGCCAAGGTCCTTCGCAAAAAAAAAGATTTCAACCTCTATCGAATGACGACGGGTGACTATTTCGATAAGTTCGAAATAACACCCTTTAAGGCCAGAGGCCTTCGCCAAAAAGAAGAGTTTGACCTCGATCATACGACGACGGGTTACTATTTCGATAAGTTCGAAATAACACCCTTTAAGGACAGAGGCCTTCGCCAAAAAGAAGATTTCGACCTCGATCGAACGACGATGGGTTACTATTTCGATATGTTCGAAATAACACCCTTGAAGGCCAGGGGCCTTCGCCAAAAAGAAGAGTTCGACCTCGATCGAACGACGATGGATTACTATTTCGATATGTTCGAAATAACACCCTTTAAGGCCAAGGGCCTTCGCAAAAAAGAAGAGTTTGACCTCGATCGAATGACGACGGTTATTATTACGATAAGTTCGAAATAACACCCTTGAAGGCCAGGGGCCTTCGCCAAAAAGTAGAATTCGACCTAGATCGAACGATGATGGGTTACTATTTTGATATGTTCGAAATAACACCCTGTAAGGCCAGGGTCCTTCGCCAAAAAGAAGAGTTCGACCTCGATCGAACGACGACAGGTTACTCTTTCGATAAGTTCGAAATAACACCCTTGAGGGCTACGGGCCTTCGCCAAAAAGAAGAGTTCGACCTCGATCGAACGACGATGGGTTACTATTTTGATAAGTTCAAAATAACACCCTTTAAGGCCAGGGGCCTTCGCCAAAAAGAAGAGTTCGACGTCGATCGAACGGCGACGGGTAACTATTTCAATAAGATAAAAATAACACCCTTTAAGGCCAAGGGCCTTCGCCAAAACGAAGAGTTCGACCTCTATCGAACGACGAAGGGTTACTATTTTGATAAGTTTGAAATAACACCCTATAAGGCTAGGGGCCTTCGCAAAAAAGAAGTTTTCTCCCTCGATAGAATGACAACGAGTTACTATTTTGATAAGTTCGAAATAAAACCATTTAAGGCCAGGGGCCTTCGCCAAAAAGAAGAGTTCGACCTCGATCGAACGACTACGGCTTAATATTTCGATAAGTTCGAAATAACACCCTTGAAGGCCAGGGGCCTTCGCCAATAAGAAGTGCCCTCGATCGAACGGAGATGGATTACTATTTCAATAAGTTCGAAAAAACAACCTTTAAGGCCAAGGGCCTTCGCAAAAAAAAGAGTTCGATCTCGATCGAACGATAACGGGTTACTATTTCGATAAATTAGAAATAACACACATTAAGGCCAGGGGCCTTCGCCAAAAACAAGAGTTCAACCTCGATCGAACGACAACGAGTTACTATTTTGATAAGTTCGAATTAACACCCTTGAAGGCCAGGGGCCTTCGCCAAAAAGAAGAGTTCGACCTCGATCGAACGACGATGGGTCACTATTTTGATAATTTTGAAATAACACCCTTTAAGGCCAAGGGCCTTCGCCAAAAAGAAGAGTTCGACCTCGATCGAACGACGATGGCTTAATATTTTGATAAGTTCGAAATAACACCCTTGAAGGCTAAGGGCCTTCGCCAAAAAGAAGTGTTTGATCTCGATCGAACGAAGACGGTTATTATTACGATAAGTTCGAAATAACACCCTTGAAGGTCAGGGGCCTTCGCCAATAAGAAGTGACCTCGATCGAATGGAGATGGATTACTATTTTGATACGTTCGAAATAACACCCTTTAAGGCCAAGGGCCTTCGCAAAAAAAAGAGTTCGATCTCGATCGAACGATAACGGGTTACTATTTCGATAAATTCGAAATAACACGCATTAAGGCCAGGGGCCTTCGCCAAAAACAAGAGTTCAACCTCGATCGAACGACGACGGGTTACGATTTTGATAAGTTCGAATTAACACCCTCGAAGGCCAGGGGCCTTCGCCAAAAAGAAGAGTTCGACCTCGATCGAACGACGATGGGTCACTATTTTGATAAGTTCGAAATAACACCCTGTAAGGCCAGGGTCCTTCGCCAAAAAGAAGAGTTCTACCTCGATCGAACGACGACAGGTTACTCTTTCGATAAGTTCGAAATAACACCTTTGAAGGCTACGGGCCTTCGCCAAAAGAAGAGTTCGACCTCGATCGAACGACGATGGGTTACTATTTTGATAAGTTCGAAATAACACCCTGTAAGGCCAGGGGCCTTCGCCAAAAAGAAAAGTTCGACCTCGATCGAACGACAACGGGTTACTCTTTCGATAAGTTCGAAATAACACCCTTGAAGGCTATGGACCTTCGCCAAAAAGAAGAGTTTGACCTCGATCGAACGACGATTTGTTACTATTTTGATAAGTTTGAAATAACACCCTTTAAGGCCAGGGGTCTTCGCCAAAAAGAAGAGTTCGACCTCGATCGAAAGACGATGGGTTACTCTTTCGATAAGTTCGAAATAACACCCTTGAAGGCTAGGGACCTTCGCCAAAAAGAAGAGTTCGACCACGATCGAACGACGATTTGTTACTATTTTGATAAGTTCGAAATAACACCCTTTAAGTTCAGGGGCCTTCGCCAAAAAGAAGATTTCGACGTCGATCGAACGACGATGGGTAACTATTTCGATAAGTTCAAAATAACACCCTTTAAGGCCAGGGGCCTTTGCCAAAATGAAGAGTTCGACCTCTATCGAATGACGACGGGTTACTATTTTGATAAGTTTGAAATAACACCCTATAAGGCCAGGGGCCATTGCCAAAAAGAAGTTTTCGCCCTCGATAGAATGACAACGGTTTACTATTTTGATAAGTTCGAAATAACACCCTTTAAGGCTAGGGGCCTTCGCCAAAAAGAAGAGTTCGACCTCGACCGAACGACGACGGCTTAATATTTCGATAAGTTCGAAATAACACCCTTGAAGGCTAGGGGCCTTCGCCAAAAAGAAGAGTTTGACCTCGATCGAACGAAGACGGTTATTATTACGATAAGTTCGAAATAACACCCTTAAAGGCCAGGGGTCTTCGCCAATAAGAAGTGTTGACCTCGATCGAACGGAGATGGATTACTATTTCGATAAATTCGAAATAACACGCATTAAGGCCAGGGGCCTTCGCCAAAAATAAGAGTTCAACCTCGATCGAACGACGACGGGTTACAATTTTGATAAGTTCGAATTAACACCCTTGAAGGCCAGTGGCCTTCGCCAAAGAGAAGAGTTCGACCTCGATCGAACGACAATGGGTCACTATTTTGATAAGTTCGAAATAACACCCTTTAAGGCTGGGGGCCTTCGCCAAAAAGAAGAGTTCGACCTCGATCGAACGACGACGGGTTACTATTTTTATAAGTTCGAAATAACACCCTTGAAGGCCAGGGGCCTTCGCCAAAAAGAAGAGTTCGACCTCGATCGAACGACGACGGTTATTATTACGATAAGTTTGAAATAACATCTTTGAAGGCCAGGGGCCTTCACCAAAATGAAGAATTCGACCTCGATCGAACGATGATGGGTTACTATTTTGATAAGTTCGAAATAACACCCTGTAAGGCCAGGGGCCTTCGCCAAAAGAAGAGTTCGACCTCGATCGAACGACGACGGGTTACTCTTTCGATAAGTTCGAAATAACACCCTTGAAGGCTAGGGACCTTCGCCAAAAAGAAGAGTTCGACCTCGATCGAACGACGACAGGTTACTCTTTCGATAAGTTCGAAATAACACCCTTGAAGGCTAGGGGCCTTCGCCAAAAAGAAGAGTTCGACCTCGATCGAACGACGATGGGTTACTATTTTGATAAGTTCGAAATAACACCCTTTAAGGCCAGGGGCCTTCGCCAAAAACAAGAGTTCGACGTCGATCGAACGACGACGGGTAACTATTTCGATAAGATCAAAATAACACCCTTTAAGGCCAGGGGCCTTCGCCAAAATAAAGAGTTCGACCTCTATCGAACGACAACGGGTTACTATTTTGATAAGTTCGAAATAACACCCTATAAGGCCAGGGGCCTTCGCCAAAAAGAAGAGTTCAACCTCGATCGAACGACGACAGATAACTATTTCGATAAGTTCAAAATAACACCCTTTAAGGCCAGGGGCATTCGCCAAAACGAAGAGTTCGACCTCTATCGAACGACGACGGGTGACTATTTCGATAAGTTCGAAATAACACCCTTGAAGGCCAGGGGCATTCGCCAAAAAGAAGAGTTCGACCTCAATCGAACAACGACGAGTTATTATTACGATAAGTTCGAAATAATACCCTTGAAGGCCAGGGGACTTCGCCAAAAAGAAGAGTTCGACGTCGATCGAACGACGACGGGTAACTATTTTGATAAGTTCAAAATAACACCCTTTAAGGCCAGGGGCCTTCGCCAAAACGAAGAGTTCGACCTCTATCGAACGACGACGGGTTACTATTATTATAATAACACCCTATAAGGCCAGTGGCCTTCGCCAAAGAGAAGTTTTCGCCCTCGATATAATGACAACGGGTTACTATTTTGATAAGTTCGAAATAACACCTATTAAGGCTAGGGGCCTTCGCCAAAAAGAAGAGTTCGACCTCGATCGAACAACGACGGCTTAATATTTCGATAAGTTCGAAATAACACTCTTGAAGGTTAGGGGCCTTCGCCAAAAAGAAGAGTTTGACCTCGATCGAACGAAGACGGTTATTATTACGATAAGTTCGAAATAACACCCTTGAAGGCCAGGGGCCTACGCCAATAAGAAGTGTTTGACCTCGATCGAACGGAGATGGATTACTATTTCGATACGTTCGAAATAACACCCTTTAAGGCCAAGGGCCTTCGCAAAAAAAAGAGTTTGATCTCGATCGAACGATAACGGGTTACTATTTCGATAAATTTGAAATAACACGCATTAAGGCCAGGGGCCTTCGCCAAAAACAAAATTTCAACCTCGATCGAACGACGACGGGTTACTATTTTGATAAGTTCGAAATAACACCCTTGAAGGCCCAGGGCCTTCGCCAAAAAGAAGAGTTCGACCTCGATCGAATGACGACAGTTATTATTACAATAAGTTCGAAATAACACCCTTGAAGGCCAAGGGCCTTCGCCAAAAAGTATAATTCTACCTAGATCGAACGATGATGGGTTACTATTTTGATATGTTCGAAATAACACCCTGTAAGGCCAGGTTCCTTCGCCAAAAAGAAGAGTTCGACCTCGATCGAACGACGACAGGTTACTCTTTCGATAAGTTCGAAATAACACCCTTGAAGGCTACAGGCCTTCGCCAAAAAGAAGAGTTCGACCTCGATCGAACGACGATGGGTTACTATTTTGATAAGTTCAAAATAACACCCTTTAAGTCCAGGGGCCTTCGCCAAAAAGAAGAGTTCGACGTCGATCGAACGACGACGGGTAACTATTTCGATAAGATAAAAATAACACCCTATAAGGCCAAGGGCCTTCACCAAAACGAAGAGTTCGACCTCGATCGAACGATGATGGGTTACTATTTGGATAAGTTCGAAATAACACCCTATAAGGCTAGAGGCCTTCGCCAAAAAGAAGTTTTCTCCCTCGATAGAATGACAACGAGTTACTATTTTGATAAGTTCGAAATAAAACCATTTAAGCCAAGGGGCCTTCGCCAAAAAGAAGAGTTCGACCTCGATCGAACGACTACGGCTTAATATTTTGATAAGTTCGAAATAACACCCTTGAAGGCCAGGGGCCTTCGCCAATAAGAAGTGTCCTCGATCGAACGGATATGGATTACTATTTCGATAAGTTCGAAATAACAACCTTTAAGGCCAAGGGCCTTCGCAAAAAAAAGAGTTCGATCTCGATCGAACGATAACGGGTTACTATTTCGATAAAATAGAAATAACACACATTAAGGCCAGGGGCCTTCGCCAAAAACAAGAGTTCAACCTCGATCGAACGACGACGGGTTACTATTTTGATAAGTTCGAATTAACACCCTTGAAGGCCAGGGGCCTTCGCCAAAAAGAATAGTTCGACCTCGATCGAATGACGATGGGTCACTATTTTGATAAGTTTGAAATAACACCCTTTAAGGCCAAGGGCCTTCGCCAAAAAGAAGAGTTCGACCTCGATCGAACGACGACGGCTTAATATTTCGATAAGTTCGAAATAACACCCTTGAAGGCTAAGGGCCTTCGCCAAAAAGAAGAGTTTGACCTCGATCGAACAAAGACGGTTATTATTACGATAAGTTCGAAATAACACCCTTGAAGGTCAGGGGCCTTCGCCAATAAGAAGTGTTGACCTCAATCGAATGAAGATGGATTACTATTTCGATACGTTCGAAATAACACCCTTTAAGGCCAAGGGCCTTCGCAAAAAAAAGAGTTCGATCTCGATCGAACGATAACGGGTTACTATTTCGATAAATTCGAAATAACACGCATTAAGGCCTGGGGCCTTCGCCAAAAACAAGAGTTCAACCTCGATCGAACGACGACGGGTTACTATTTTGATAAGTTCAAATTAACACCCTTGAAGGCCAGGGGCCTTCGCCAAAAAGAAGAGTTCGATCTCGATCGAACGACGATGGGTCACTATTTTGATAAGTTCAAAATAACACCCTTTAAGGCCAGGGTCCTTCGCCAAAAAGAAGAGTTCGACCTCGATCGAACGACGACAGGTTACTATTTTGATAAGCTCGAAATAACACCCTGTAAGGCTAGGGTCCTTCGCCAAAAAGAAGAGTTCTACCTCGATCGAACGATGACAGGTTACTCTTTCGATAAGTTCGAAATAACACCATTGAAGGCTACGGGCCTTCGCCAAAAAGAAGAGTTCGACCTCGATCGAACGACGATGGGTTACTATTTTGATAAGTTCGAAATAACACCCTGTAAGGCCAGGGGCCTTCGCTAAAAAGAAAAGTTCGACCTCGATCGAACGACGACGGGTTACTCTTTCGATAAGTTTGAAATAACACCCCTTAAGGCCAGGGGCCTTCGTCAAAAAGAAGAGTTCGACCTCGATCGAACGACGATGGGTTACTATCTTGATAAGTTCGAAAAAACACCTATAAGACCAGGGGCCTTCGCCAAAAAGAAGAGTTCGACCTCGATCGAACGACGACGGGTTACTCTTTCGATAAGTTCGAAATAACACCCTTGAAGGCTAAGGACCTTCGACAAAAAGAAGAGTTTGACCTCGATCGAACGACGATTTGTTACTATTTTGATTAGTTTGAAATAACACCCCTTAAGGCCAGGGGCCTTCGTCAAAAAGAAGAGTTCGACCTCGATCGAACGACGATGGGTTACTATCTTGATAAGTTCGAAATAACACCTATAAGACCAGGGGCCTTCGCCAAAAAGAAGAGTTCGACCTCGATCGAACGACGACGGGTTACTCTTTCGATAAGTTCGAAATAACACCCTTGAAGGCTAGGGACCTTCGCCAAAAAGAAGAGTTCGACCACGATCGAACGACGATTTGTTACTATTTTGATAAGTTCGAAATAACACACTTTAAGGCCAGGGGCCTTCGCCAAAAAGAAGAGTTCGACGTCGATCGAACGATGACGGGTAACTATTTCGATAAGTTCAAAATAACACCCTTTAAGGCCAGGGGCCTTCACCAAAATGAAGAGTTCGACCTCTATCGAATGACGACGGGTTACTATTTTGATAAGTTTGAAATAACACCCTATAAGGCCAGGGGCCATTGCCAAAAAGAAGTTTTCGCCCTCGATAGAATGACAACGGTTTACTATTTTGATAAGTTCGAAATAACACCCTTTAAGGCCAGGGGCCTTCGCCAAAAAGAAGAGTTCGACCTCGACCGAACGACGACGGCTTAATATTTCGATAAGTTCAAAATAACACCCTTGAAGGCTAGGGGCCTTCGCCAAAAAGAAGAGTTTGACCTCGATCGAACGAAGACGGTTATTATTACGATAAGTTCGAAATAACACCCTTAAAGGCCAGGGGTCTTCGCCAATAAGAAGTGTTGACCTCGATCGAACGGAGATGGATTACTATTTCAATACGTTCGAAATAACACCCTTTAAGGCCAAGGGCCTTCGCAAAATAAAGAGTTCGATCTCGATCGAACGATAACGGGTTACTATTTCGATAAATTCGAAATAACACGCGTTAAGGCCAGGGGCCTTCGCCAAAAATAAGAGTTCAACCTCGATCGAACGACGACGGGTTACAATTTTGAAAAGTTCGAATTAACACCCTTGAAGGCCAGTGGCCTTCGCCAAAGAGAAGAGTTCGACCTCGATCGAACGACAATGGGTCACTATTTTGATAAGTTCTAAATAACACCCTTTAAGGCTAGGGGCCTTCGCCAAAAAGAAGAGTTCGACCTCGATCGAACGACGACGGGTTACTATTTTGATAAGTTCGAAATAACACCCTTGAAGGCCAGGGGCCTTCGCCAAAAAGAAGAGTTCGACCTCGATCGAACGACGACGGTTATTATTACGATAAGTTTGAAATAACATCCTTGAAGGCCAGGGGCCTTCACCAAAAAGAAGAATTCGACCTCGATCGAACGATGATGGGTTACTATTTTGATAAGTTCGAAATAACACCCTGTAAGGCCAGGGGCCTTCGCCAAAAAGAAGAGTTCGACCTCGTTCGAACGACGACGGGTTACTCTTTCGATAAGTTCGAAATAACACCCTTGAAGGCTAGGGACCTTCGCCAAAAAGAAGAGTTCGACCTCGATCGAACGACGACAGGTTACTCTTTCGATAAGTTCGAAATAACACCCTTGAAGGCTAGGGGCCTTCGCCAAAAAGAAGAGTTCGACCTCGATCGAACGACGATGGGTTACTATTTTGATAAGTTCGAAATAACACCCTTTAAGGCCAGGGGCCTTCGCCAAAAACAAGAGTTCGACGTATATCGAACGACGATGGGTAACTATTTCGATAAGTTCAAAATAACACCCTTTAAGGCCAGGGGCCTTCGCCAAAATAAAGAGTTCGACCTCTATCGAACGACAACGGGTTACTATTTTGATAAGTTCGAAATAACACCCTATAAGGCCAGGGGCCTTCGCCAAAAAGAAGAGTTCAACCTCGATCGAACGACGACAGATAACTATTTCGATAAGTTCAAAATAACACCCTTTAAGGCCAGGGGCCTTCGCCAAAACGAAGAGTTCGACCTCTATCGAACGACGACGGGTGACTATTTCGATAAGTTCGAAATAACACCCTTGAAGGCCAGGGGCATTCGCCAAAAAGAAGAGTTCGACCTCAATCGAACAACGACGAGTTATTATTACGATAAGTTCGAAATAATACCCTTGAAGGCCAGGGGCCTTCGCCAAAAAGAAGAGTTCGACGTCGATCGAACGACGACGGGTAACTATTTTGATAAGTTCAAAATAACACCCTTTAAGGCCAGGGGCCTTCGCCAAAACGAAGAGTTCGACCTCTATCGAACGACGACGGGTTACTATTTTTATAATAACACCCTATAAGGCCAGTGGCCTTCGCCAAAAAGAAGTTTTCGCCCTCGATATAATGACAACGGGTTACTATTTTGATAAGTTTGAAATAACACCCATTAAGGCTAGGGGCCTTCGCCAAAAAGAAGAGTTCGACCTCGATCGAACAACGACGGCTTAATATTTCGATAAGTTCGAAATAACACTCTTGAAGGTTAGGGGCCTTCGCCAAAAAGAAGAGTTTGACCTCGATCGAACGAAGACGGTTATTATTACGATAAGTTCGAAATAACACCCTTGAAGGCCAGGGGCCTACGCCAATAAGAAGTGTTTGACCTCGATCGAACGGAGATGGATTACTATTTCGATACGTTCGAAATAACACCCTTTAAGGCCAAGGGCCTTCGCAAAAAAAAGAGTTTGATCTCGATCGAACGATAACGGGTTACTATTTCGAAAAATTCGAAATAACACGCATTAAGGCCAGGGGCCTTCGCCAAAAACAAAATTTCAACCTCGATCGAACGACGACGGGTTACTATTTTGATAAGTTCGAAATAACACCCTTGAAGGCCCAGGGCCTTCGCCAAAAAGAAGAGTTCGACCTCGATCGAATGACGACGGTTATTATTACGATAAGTTCGAAATAACACCCTTGAAGGCCAGGGGCCTTCGCCAAAAAGTAGAATTCGACCTAGATCGAACGATGATGGGTTACTATTTTGATATGTTCGAAATAACACCCTGTAAGGCCAGGTTCCTTCGCCAAAAAGAAGAGTTCGACCTCGATCGAACGACGACAGGTTACTCTTTCGATAAGTTCGAAATAACACCCTTGAAGGCTACGGGCATTCGCCAAAAAGAAGAGTTCGACCTCGATCGAACGACGATGGGTTACTATTTTGATAAGTTCAAAATAACACCCTTTAAGTCCAGGGGCCTTCGCCAAAAAGAAGAGTTCGACGTCGATCGAACGACGACGGGTAACTATTTCGATAAGATAAAAATAACACCCTTTAAGGCCAAGGGCCTTCGCCAAAACGAAGAGTTCGACCTCGATCGAACGATGATGGGTTACTATTTGGATAAGTTCGAAATAACACCCTATAAGGCTAGAGGCCTTCGCCAAAAAGAAGTTTTCTCCCTCGATAGAATGACAACGAGTTACTATTTTGATAAGTTCGAAATAAAATCATTTAAGGCCCAGGGACTTCGCCAAAAAGAAGAGTTCGACCTCGATCGAATGACGACGGTTATTATTACGATAAGTTCGAAATAACACCCTTGAAGGCCAGGGGCCTTCGCCAAAAAGTAGAATTCGACCTAGATCGAACGATGATGGGTTACTATTTTGATATGTTCGAAATAACACCCTGTAAGGCCAGGTTCCTTCGCCAAAAAGAAGAGTTCGACCTTGATCGAACGATGACAGGTTACTCTTTCGATAAGTTCGAAATAACACCCTTGAAGGCTACAGGCCTTCGCCAAAAAGAAGAGTTCGACCTCGATCGAACGACGATGGGTTACTATTTTGATAAGTTCAAAATAACACCCTTTAAGTCCAGGGGCCTTCGCCAAAAAGAAGAGTTCGACGTCGATCGAATGACGACGGGTAACTATTTCGATAAGATAAAAATAACACCCTTTAAGGCCAAGGGCCTTCGCCAAAACGAAGAGTTCGACCTCGATCGAACGATGATGGGTTACTATTTGGATAAGTTCGAAATAACACCCTATAAGGCTAGAGGCCTTCGCCAAAAAGAAGTTTTCTCCCTCGATAGAATGACAACGAGTTACTATTTTGATAAGTTCGAAATAAAACCATTTAAGGCCAGGGGCCTTCGCCAAAAAGAAGAGTTCGACCTCGATCGAACGACTACGGCTTAATATTTCGATAAGTTCGAAATAACACCCTTGAAGGCCAGGGGCCTTCGCCAATAAGAAGTGTCCTCGATCGAACGGATATGGATTACTATTTCGATAAGTTCGAAATAACAACCTTTAAGGCCAAGGGCCTTCGCAAAAAAAAGAGTTCGATCTCGATCGAACGATAACGGGTTACTATTTCGATAAATTAGAAATAACACACATTAAGGCCAGGGGCCTTCGCCAAAAACAAGAGTTCAACCTCGATCGAACGACGACGGGTTACTATTTTGATAAGTTCGAATTAACACCCTTGAAGGCCAGGGGCCTTCGCCAAAAAGAATAGTTCGATCTCGATCGAACGACGATGGGTCACTATTTTGATAAGTTTGAAATAACACCCTTTAAGGCCAAGGGCCTTCGCCAAAAAGAAGAGTTCGACCTCGATCGAACGACGACGGCTTAATATTTCGATAAGTTCGAAATAACACCCTTGAAGGCTAAGGGCCTTCGCCAAAAAGAAGAGTTTGACCTCGATCGAACAAAGACGGTTATTATTACGATAAGTTCGAAATAACACCCTTGAAGGTCAGGGGCCTTCGCCAATAAGAAGTGTTGACCTCAATCGAATGAAGATGGATTACTATTTCGATACGTTCGAAATAACACCCTTTAAGGCCAAGGGCCTTCGCAAAAAAAAGAGTTCGATCTCGATCGAACGATAACGGGTTACTATTTCGATAAATTCGAAATAACACGCATTAAGGCCAGGGGCCTTCGCCAAAAACAAGAGTTCAACCTCGATCGAACGACGACGGGTTACTATTTTGATAAGTTCAAATTAACACCCTTGAAGGCCAGGGGCCTTCGCCAAAAAGAAGAGTTCGATCTCGATCGAACGACGATGGGTCACTATTTTGATAAGTTCAAAATAACACCCTTTAAGGCCAGGGTCCTTCGCCAAAAAGAAGAGTTCGACCTCGATCGAACGACGACAGGTTACTATTTTGATAAGCTCGAAATAACACCCTGTAAGGCCAGGGTCCTTCGCCAAAAAGAAGAGTTCTACCTCGATCGAACGACGACAGGTTACTCTTTCGATAAGTTCGAAATAACACCATTGAAGGCTACGGGCCTTCGCCAAAAAGAAGAGTTCGACCTCGATCGAACGACGATGGGTTACTATTTTGATAAGTTCGAAATAACACCCTGTAAGGCCAGGGGCCTTCGCTAAAAAGAAAAGTTCGACCTCGATCGAACGACGACGGGTTACTCTTTCGATAAGTTCGAAATAACACCCTTGAAGGCTAAGGACCTTCGACAAAAATAAGAGTTTGACCTCGATCGAACGACGATTTGTTACTATTTTGATTAGTTTGAAATAACACCCCTTAAGGCCAGGGGCCTTCGTCAAAAAGAAGAGTTCGACCTCGATCGAACGACGATGGGTTACTATCTTGATAAGTTCGAAATAACACCTATAAGACCAGGGGCCTTCGCCAAAAAGAAGAGTTCGACCTCGATCGAACGACGACGGGTTACTCTTTCGATAAGTTCGAAATAACACCCTTGAAGGCTAGGGACCTGCGCCAAAAAGAAGAGTTCGACCACGATCGAACGACGATTTGTTACTATTTTGATAAGTTCGAAATAACACACTTTAAGGCCAGGGGCCTTCGCCAAAAAGAAGAGTTCGACGTCGATCGAACGATGACGGGTAACTATTTCGATAAGTTCAAAATAACACCCTTTAAGGCCAGGGGCCTTCACCAAAATGAAGAGTTCGACCTCTATCGAATGACGACAGGTTACTATTTTGATAAGTTTGAAATAACACCCTATAAGGCCAGGGGCCTTTGCCAAAAAGAAGTTTTCGCCCTCGATAGAATGACAACGGGTTACTATTTTGATAAGTTCGAAATAACACCCTTTAAGGCCAGGGGCCTTCGCCAAAAAGAAGAGTTCGACCTCGACCGAACGACGACGGATTAATATTTCGATAAGTTCGAAATAACACCCTTGAAGGCTAGGGGCCTTCGCCAAAAAGAAGAGTTTGACCTCGATCGAACGAAGACGGTTATTATTACGATAAGTTCGAAATAACACCCTTGAAGTCCAGGGGCCTTCGCCAATAAGAAGTGTTTGACCTTGATAGAATGACAACGGGTTACTATTTTGATAAGTTCGAAATAACACCCTTTAAGGCAAGGGGACTTCGCCAAAAAGAAGAGTTCGACCTCGACCGAACGACGACGGCTTAATATTTCAATAAGTTTGAAATAACACCCTTGAATGCTAAGGGCCATCGCCAAAAAGAAGAGTTTGACCTCGATCGAACGACGATTTGTTACTATTTTCATAAGTTCAAAATAACACCCTTTAAGGCCAGGGTTCTTCGCCAAAAAGAAGAGTTCGACGTCGATCGAACGATGATGGGTTACTATTTTCATAAGTTCAAAATAACACCCTTTAAGGCCAGAGTTCTTCGCCAAAAAGAAGAGTTCGACGTCGATCGAACGACGACGGGTAACTATTTCGATAAGTTCAAAATAACACCCTTTAAGGCCAGGGGCCTTCGCCAAAACGAAGAGTTCGACCTCTATCGAACGACGACGGGTTACTATTTTGATAAGTTTGAAATAACACCCTATAAGGCCAGGGGCCTTTGCCATAAAGAAATTTTCGCCCTCGATAGAATGACAACGGGTTACTATTTTGATAAGTTCGAAATAACACCCTTTAAGGTCAGGGGCCTTCGCCAAAAAGAAGAGTTCGACCTCGATCGAACGACGACGGGTTACTCTTTCGAAAAGTTCGAAATAACACCCTTGAAGGCTAGGGACCTTCGCCAAAAAGAAGAGTTCGACCTCGATCGAACGACGATTTGTTACTATTTTCATAAGTTCAAAATATTACGCTTTAAGGCCAGGGGCCTTAGCCAAAAAGAAGAGTTCGACGTCGATCGAACGACGACGGGTAACTATTTCGAAAAGTTCAAAATAACACCCTTTAAGGCCAGGGGCCTTCGCCAAAATGAATAGTTCGACCTCTATCGAACGACTACGGGTTACTCTTTCGATAAGTTCGAAATAACACCCTTGAAGGCTAGGGACCTTCGCCAAAAAGAAGAGTTCGACCTCGATCGAACGACGATTTGTTACTATTTTCATAAGTTCAAAATAACACCCTTTAAGGCCAGAGTTCTTCGCCAAAAAGAAGAGTTCGACGTCGATCGAAGGACGACGGGTAACTATTTCGATAAGTTCAAAATAACACCCTTTAAGGCCAGGGGCCTTCGCCAAAACGAAGAGTTCGACCTCTATCGAACGACGACGGGTTACTATTTTGATAAGTTTGAAATAACACCCTATAAGGCCAGGGGCCTTTGCCAAAAAGAAGTTTTCGCCCTCGATAGAATGACAACGGGTTACTATTTTGATAAGTTCGAAATAACACCCTTTAAGGCCAGGGGCCTTCGCCAAAAAGAAGAGTTCGACCTCGATCGAACGATGATGGGTTACTATTTTGATAAGTTCGAAATAACACCCTGTAAGGCCAGGGGCCTTCGCCAAAAAGAAGAGTTCGACCTCGATCGAACGACGACGGGTTACACTTTCGAAAAGTTCGAAATAACACCCTTGAAGGCTAGGGACCTTCGCCAAAAAGAAGAGTTCGACCTCGATCGAACGACGATTTGTTACTATTTTCATAAGTTCAAAATATTACGCTTTAAGGCCAGGGGCCTTCGCCAAAAAGAAGATTTCGACGTCGATCGAACGACGATGGGTAACTATTTCGAAAATTTCAAAATAACACCCTTTAAGGCCAGGGGCCTTCGCCAAAATGAAGAGTTCGTCCTCTATCGAACGACTACGGGTTACTATTTTGATAAGTTCGAAATAACACCCTTTAAGGCCAGGGGCCTTCGCCAAAAAGAAGAGTTCGACCTCGACCGAACGACGACGGCTTAATATTTCGATAAGTTCGAAATAACACCCTTGAAGGCTAGGGGCCTTCGACAAAAAGAAGAGTTTGACCTCGATCGAATGAAGACGGTTATTATTACGATAAGTTCGAAATAACACCCTTGAAGGCCAGTGGCCTTCGCCAATAAGAAGTGTTTGACCTCGATCGAACGTAGATGGATTACTATTTCGATACGTTCGAAATAACACCCTTTAAGGCCAAGGGCCTTCATAAAAAAAAGAGTTCGATCTCCATCGAACGATAACGGGTTACTATTTCGATAAATTTTAAATAACACGCATTAAAGCCAGGGGCCTTCGCCAAAAACAAGAGTTCAACCTCGATCGAACGACGACGGGTTACTATTTTGATAAGTTCGAAATAACACCCTTGAAGGCCAGGGGCCTTCACCAAAAAGAAGAGTTCGACCTCGATCGAACGACGATGGGTTACTATTTTGATAAGTTCGAAATAACACCCTTTAAGGCCAGGGGCCTTCGCCAAAAAGAAGAGTTCGACCTCAATCGAACGACGACGGGTTACTATTTTGATAAGTTCTAGATAACACCCTTGAATGCCAGGGGCCTTCGCCAAAAAGAAGAGTTCAACCTCGATCGAACGACGACGGTTATTATTACGATATGTTCGAAATAACACCCTTGAAGGCCAGGGGCCTTCGCCAAAAAGAAGAATTCTACCTCGATCGAACGATGATGGGTTATTATTTTGATAAGTTCGAAATAACACCCTGTAAGGCCAGGGGCCTTCGCCAAAAAGAAGAGTTTGACCTTGATCGAACGACGACGGGTTACTCTTTCGATAAGTTCGAAATAACACCCTTGAAGGCTAGGGACCTTCGCCAAAAAGAAGATTTCGACCTCGATCGAACGATGATTTGTTACTATTTTCATAAGTTCAAAATAAAACCCTTTAAGGCCAGGGTTCTTCGTCAAAAAGAAGAGTTCGACGTCGATCGAACGACGACGGGTAACTATTTCGATAAGTTCAAAATAAAACCCTTTAAGGCCAGGGGCCTTCGCCAAAACGAAGAGTTCGACCTCTATCGAACGACGACAGGTTACTATTTTTATAAGTTTGAAATAACCACCTATAAGGCCAGGGTCCTTTGCCAAAAAGAAGTTTTCGCCCTCGATAGAATGACAACGGGTTACTATTTTGATAAGTACGAAATAACACCTTTTAAGGCCAGGGGCCTTCGCCAAAAAGAAGAGTTCGACCTCGATCGAACGACGACGGGTTACTATTTTGATAAGTTCTAGATAACACCCTTGAATGCCAGGGGCCTTCGCCAAAAAGAAGAGTTCAACCTCGATCGAACGACGACGGTTATTATTACGATATGTTCGAAATAACACCCTTGAAGGCCAGGGGCCTTCGCCAAAAAGAAGAATTCTACCTCGATCGAACGATGATGGGTTATTATTTTGATAAGTTCGAAATAACACCCTGTAAGGCCAGGGGCCTTCGCCAAAAAGAAGAGTTTGACCTTGATCGAACGACGACGGGTTACTCTTTCGATAAGTTCGAAATAACACCCTTGAAGGCTAGGGACCTTCGCCAAAAAGAAGATTTCGACCTCGATCGAACGATGATTTGTTACTATTTTCATAAGTTCAAAATAACACCCTTTAAGGCCAGGGTTCTTCGCCAAAAAGAAGAGTTCGACGTCGATCGAACGACGACGGGTAACTATTTCGATAAGTTCAAAATAAAACCCTTTAAGGCCAGGGGCCTTCGCCAAAACGAAGAGTTCGACCTCTATCGAACGACGACAGGTTACTATTTTGATAAGTTTGAAATAACCACCTATAAGGCCAGGGTCCTTTGCCAAAAAGAAGTTTTCGCCCTCGATAGAATGACAACGGGTTACTATTTTGATAAGTACGAAATAACACCTTTTAAGGCCAGGGGCCTTCGCCAAAAAGAAGAGTTCGACCTCGATCGAACGATGATGGGTTACTATTTTGATAAGTTCGAAATAACACCCTGTAAGGCCAGGGGCCTTCGCCAAAAAGAAGAGTTCGACCTTGATCGAACGACGATGGGTCACTATTTTGATAAGTTCGAAATAACACCCTTTAAGGCTAGGGGCCTTCGCCAAAAAGAAGAGTTCGACCTCGATCGAACGACGACGGGTTACTATTTTGATAAGTTCGAAATAACACCCTTGAAGGCCAGGGGCCTTCGCCAAAAAGAAGAGTTCGACCTCGATCGAACGACGACGGTTATTATTACGATAAGTTTGAAATAACATCCTTGAAGGCCAGGGGCCTTCACCAAAAAGAAGAATTCGACCTCGATCGAACGATGATGGGTTACTATTTTGATAAGTTCGAAATAACACCCTGTAAGGCCAGGGGCCTTCGCCAAAAGAAGAGTTCGACCTCGATCGAACGACGACGGGTTACTCTTTCGATAAGTTCGAAATAACACCCTTGAAGGCTAGGGACCTTCGCAAAAAAGAAGAGTTCGACCTCGATCGAACGACGACAGGTTACTCTTTCGATAAGTTCGAAATAACACCCTTGAAGGCTAGGGGCCTTCGCCAAAAAGAAGAGTTCGACCTCGATCGAACGACGATGGGTTACTATTTTGATAAGTTCGAAATAACACCATTTAAGGCCAGGGGCCTTCGCCAAAAACAAGAGTTCGACGTCGATCGAACGACGACGGGTAACTATTTCGATAAGTTCAAAATAACACCCTTTAAGGC